>NC_134796.1:52036476-52046476 GCF_046742065.1 Oratosquilla oratoria
AAATCACTAGTGAAAGGGATATTATTCAAATATTCAAATCCAGTCGGAGTATCGGTTTTTTGGTCTTTGGTCCTGAGACAAGACGAACGGATGTTGCCACGGGGAACCTTTGCTGGCACAATGGTACCAGAGGGGCGTCCTACGCTCGGTGCCCCGTGATCAAAACTCGGTTGCTATGGCTAGATTTTTGTTATTACATACATATACGTATATCCATACATGAATACATATATATATATATATACATATATATAATATAAATATATATATATACATACATATATATATATATGTGTATGTATATATATATATATATATATATATATATATATGTATATATATATATATTATATATAATATATATATATATATATATGTATAAATGTATACATATATATATATATAATATACCAATTTATATATACAGATACGCATACATTATATATATATCCATATATATAATATACATATTATTACGTATACATATACATATATATATAATATATATATATGTATATATATATATATGTATATATATATATATGTATATATATATATATATATATACACGTGTACATGCATACATACTTTACACATGCATGTACTTGTATTCGGCATACTGAATAATTAATTCTCCTTCCGGGGAACGGAGAATAATTGATTTAGTCTGTTGAATACGAATACATATTTGTAAATCGTTGGTGGTCTCTCTGGAGTCGAGCGAGGAAGGTACCCATAGCCACGACGCGTGTTTGTTTTGAAGCTCTTGGGGCCAATTCCAAACAGTTCCTTCTTTTTTTAAGCCTTGTCGTGGATCAATGTCTTCAGGCTGGGCCTAAATAACTTTACGGTCCCGGTTTCAATCCCATGGATGAATAATTGTTTATTCAATATATATATATATAATATAATATGTATATATATATATATATATATATATATATATATATATATATATATATTTATATATATACACACTCACAAACACACACACACACACACACACACACACACACACACACACACACACACACACACACACACACACACACACACACACACACACATATATATATACATATACATACCCATATACATACAATTATACACAAATATACATATTCACATATATATATATATATATATATATATATATATATATAATGTATAAATATATAAGTTGTACCAACGGCTTTTCCCCCATGCAAGGGAGATAGCCAAAGTCAAAGGCATACATTCACTCCCACCACTTTCATACTCCACTCCCATTTACCACCTCTCTCTCCCTCTTTTCTTGGCTCCTCCTGGATGACGGGCCATTCCTGCATCTCGTCCACTATATTTACTGTATATATATATATATATATTATATATAATATAATATAATATAAATAGTATATATAGACAGTAGATTTTCTCTTATACATATTTCATTGAAAGTGATGGCTAATTGTGCATTTATTATTTTCTTAAATGTATTTTCCATATATCTTACTATGGGCTTATGTTCCTTTGAAAGGAGGTTTATGACTTCACTGTAGGTGGTCATGTCTGCTATATCCTGATTTCGGGTTCAAGACATTTTATCACAACACTAAGTCGGAGGCTTCCCCTTGCACGTGACACTTCATCACTGCCTGAGTTACCAGGTATCCTCTCCCAGGTGATTGGTAACCTCCCCGAGTGAGGAGTAAGTACAGAATTTTAAGTATATAAAGTAACATAGATAAATATAACATCGGAATAATTGTTATCCTGACCAGATAGAATATTCCTAAGAGTTACTGAAGAAGGGTCTTGAACCCGAAATCGCGATATAGCAAACATGACCAACTACAGTAAAGTCATAAGCCTCCTTTCAAAGGAACTTAAGTCCATAGTAAGACATATGGAAAATACATTTAGGAAAATAATAAATGCGCAATTAGCCATCACTTTCAATGAAGTATGTATATATATATATATATATATATATATATATACATATATATGTTTATGTCCATTTACCTAAATACAACATAAAAAGAGTTACACTTGCGGGAAACCGTCTCTTCTTCTCCTTATGCCAAACATGGCTTTAGATTTGTATGTGTATATATATGTGTGTGTGTATTTGTGTGTGTGCGTGTACGCATATATGTGTGTATGCGTGTATGCGTGTAAATGCTTATGTGTGTGCGTTTGTGTGTGTGTATGTGCACGTGTTTATTTGTGTATGAAAGTGTGTGCTCGTGTGTTTACACATCTCTCAAGTAACGAAAGCGATCAAGTCTCGACTAAGTGGAGCAATGGAGGGGAAGGGAGAGAAGTAGCGGAGGGTGAACCACAAGTGTTCCGTAGATGATGTGCTGACCCTGGTTTCATGGGGAGGGTCTCTAGAAACTGACAATATTGTTTTTTTTTTCACCTTTTTTTTATTTGCGCGTGAGAAGAGGAAAGTGAGGCTGAACGTCAAAAAGTGTAAAGTTAGGAGAAGGGGGGAAGTTGAAGGGGAAATCTAAAAGATCAATACGGGAAAAGGAAATTTTCAGAAGTTTGTGTTCCTCAAATGTTATGAGGTGCAGGTTTAAGCGTATATGAATATGAAAAAAAAAGATGGCGATACCAATGATCAAACTGTAAGATCAGAAAAAGCAGCTGAAACAAAAATATCAGTAATATAGAGTAATTAGTCACTCAAGTCTAAAGCTTCTATACTTATGGATGCAATTGAACCTATATGCATATATATATATATATATATATATATATATTTATATATATAATATATATATTGTGTGTGTGTGTGTGTGTGCAGGAGGATGAGGAGGATGAGGATGAAAGATTAGTAAAAGAGATGTGGAAGGCAGAGGTGGATGGAGTAAACTTGAATGAACGGCCGAGGGTAAGATAGATGGATAGGGTGAATGGGGCGTTGACCAAGAGGGGAATGTCTATTGAGGAAGGAAGGGAAAAGGCAGGAGATAGGAATGAGTGGAGAGTGACTGTGTGTAGATGATATTGTTATGCAAGGAAGGGAGGGGCGGTGGATGGAGGTATGGGGGGCTCTTGTGTGAATGATATTTTGACGCAGCCCGAGGGATTTCTCCCCGTTTTCTCTTTTTTTCTGGAAGAGATGACGGAGGGAGGGGTCACCGACAAGGCAAAGACATGTGGCACATCAGGCAGAGGGCAACTTTCCCTGTGATACCTGCGGCCGTATATGCAAATCGAGAATCGGACTCCACAGCCACCAGCGAGTTCATCTGGCGTAATACCACTTCTAGGCATGGTGCAACGTCATCGTCGTCAGCGACGGACTACTATAAGCAAGTAAGCATATATATAATTTGGTCTATGTTAGTGGAAATCTCTAATCAAAGAGAAATGATGCTACTTTATCGAACTGCGACTGTCTCTCCATTATGCTTTCACACCTCTTAAAACATTTTTGTACCCCTTCTTTGAGTTTATATTTCCATTTTCGCTTATCACCTGTGACAGGGCGAAGAAAGAATATTCCCACAGTCTTCCCACTCGGGTCGTGAAGGTGGCTAAAACGGGATGGAGCATGGGACTAGGCATCCTCCTCTCAGTAGCCCTATTGGTACATATCCGTGACAAAACAAGGCATAAGATTGGCTGGAAGGAATTTTCCAAACAGAGCCATAATATTTGGATCTTTCAATGTGTGTGGATGTGGTATAGATGAGAGTAAAAGGGAAGAGATAGGTAGAATGTTTGAAAGAGAAGGGTGGTTTTGAGTTTGGGAATGTGTTGGGGAGGGTGACGGGAGTGAGGAGAGGATGTGGAAGGGAAGGGGTGGCTCTACTAGTAAGTGAGGAGGTAGGTAAGCGAGTGGTGGAGTGGAAGGAGGTTTCTTCAAGGTTAATGTGGATGAAGGTGAAACTGGGGAGATGTGGGTCTTTGTAAGTGCAAATGGGCCTGGTAGTGAGAAGTGTGTAGAGGAAAGGGAAGACTTTTGGATAAATTTAAATGAGTGTGTTGAAAGGTTTGGGAGGAGTGTCAATGTAGTGGTATTGGGAGATCTCAATGCTAGAGTAGGGGATGAACCAATAGATGAAGTGGTTGGGAAGTGTGGTGTGCCAGGTAAAAATTGTAGTGGAGAGTTGATGGTAAAGATGTGTTTAGAAAGAGGGTTGATGATAGCTAACACAGTGTTTAGGAAGAAAGTTAAGCGTAAGTACACATAGGAAATGGTGGTGGATGTAAGGGTGGTTGGTAAGGCTTTCATCGACTATGTAGTGGAATCCAGGAAAAGCGAAAGAATAGTTCTGGATTTCCATATTCTTAGGGGAGAGAGTGAGGAAATATCAGATAATTTTTTGGTGGAAGGTAAGTTGACAGTGGAGGATAGGTGGAGAAAGAGGTAAAGGTCGGAAGGTAGAGAGGTGCTTAGAACAAACTGTTTAAATGAGAAGGAAAAGGAGCTGGAGTACAAGGAGAATTTGAGAGAAATGTGGGAGGTGTGAAAGAGGAAAGGGGATGTTTCAAGGAGGAAGTGACACGGTGTGCAAAAATAGTATGTGGAACAAGGAGGATGGGAGGGAATAGAAGGGTAGTGAGTGGTGGGATGATGAAGTGAGAAATGTAGTTGAAGAGAAGAAGCGAGCATTCAGGGCCAGGTTGCAAAGAAGGATGAGAGAAAAATATGAGATGTATAAAGGAAAGAGAAGAGAAGCAAAACAGAAGATAAAGGAAGCAAAAAAGAGAGCAGATGTAAAGTAGGGTAAGAGTATGACAGGAATTTTTGAAAGCAATAAAAATATATATTGTAAGGAAATCAAAAGAGGAAGGGGAGGTGAGTCAAGCAGAAAAGGTAAAAGGCGCAGGCGGTAAGGGGAAGATGAGCGGATTATTTTAGAGAGTTATTCAATGTGGAGGAGCATAGGGAGGAATTCATGGTACTAGTGGGAGGTGCAAAGAAAATGACGGTGATGGGAGAAGAATGGAAGAGAAATAAGAAAAGGTGAGGTGCAAGTAGCTCTGAAAACGATGAGAACAGGTAAGGCATCTGGGTTGGACGGGTGTCATGCGGAGTGTCTGAAGAAGGGAAGTACATTAATAGTGGGCTGGTTAGTGAGGTTATTTAATGCGTGTCTAGGACAAGGTAGAGTGCCGGAAGACTGAAGGAGTGCCTGTATAATTTCGATTTTCAAGGGAAAAAGGGACAAATGTGAGTGCGATAGTGTCAGAGTGATCAGTTTATTTAGTGTAGTTGGGGAGGCTTATGGGAGGATATTAATTGAAATGTTTAGGAGAGGAACAGAGGGAGTAATTGGTGAGGAACAATGTGGATTTAGGAGAGGTAGGGGTTGTGTGGGTCAGATTTTGTGTAGAGACCAATATGTGAGAAAGCTTTAGGAAAAATTAAGGATGTTTTTTGGGCCTTTGTGGATTTTGAAAAGGCTTATGACAGGGTAGACAGGAGGGCACTGTGGGAGGATTTGGAGGTATATGGGATTGGAGGAAAGTTGTTAAGGGCAGGCATCAGTTTTTACGAGAGTACTAGACCCTGTGTTAGAATGGGAAATGGAGAGAGCAAGTGGTTTGAGGTAAAGGAAGGAAACCTTTAGGGATGTGTCATGTCACCATGGCTGTTCAATGTGTACATGGATGGAATGGTGCGTGAGGTAAAATCGAGGGTAATGGACAGGGACTGGAGATGGTTCAAGAGGGTGGAGAAAAGTGGAAGGTGAGCCAGTTGTTGTTTGCTGACGACACTATTCTTGTGGCAGGGTCAGAGGAAAGATTGGGGGTTTATTAACGAGGCTTGGGAAGGTATACCATATGAAAAAGTTGAAGGTAAATCTGGGTGAAAGTAAAAGTGAGATATACAAGAGGACAGGATGGCAATGATTTGGAAGTAAGCCTATGCAGAGAAAGGCTGGAGGAGGTAGACAGCTTTAGGTATTTGGTGTCGTATGTGGCAGGAAAGGGAGGAATGGAGGTGGAGGTAAATTGTAGATTGAGAGAAGCAAGTAAATGCCTTGTGTGATTAAAAAATGTCATGAGAAATAGGCAACTAGGGATGGATGCAAAGAGAAGATTGTAAGGGGTGATTGTGCCGACGGTATTGTAAGGGCCGGAGACTTGGAATTTAAGAGAGGCAGTGAGGAAAAGTTTGAATGTGTTTGAGATGAAATACATGAGAAGTATGGTATGGGTTACAAAGTTGGATAGAGTGAGAAACGAGGAAATGAGGAGAGCAGAAGGGGAAAAGGAGATGGCAGATAGGGCTGATGAAATATTATTGGGATGGTTTTGATACATGGAAAGAATGAGTGATGAAAGATTAGTAAAAGAGATGTGGAAGGCAGAGGTGGATGAAGTGAACTTGAGTGAACGGCCGAGGGTGAGATGGATGGATAGGGTAATTGGGGCGTTGACCAAGAGGGGAATGTCTATTGAGGAAGGAAGGGAAAAGGCAGGACTTAGGAATGAGTGGAGAGTGACTGTGTATAGATGATATTGTTATACAAGGAAGGGAGGGGCGGTGGATGGAGGTATGGGGGCTTTTGTGTGAATGATACTTTGACGCAGCCCGAGGGATTTCTCCCCGTTTTCTCTTTTTTCTGGAAGAGATGACGGAGAGGGGGGTCCCCGATTAAGTGAAGCGGCCTTGCTGTTAATGTACTGTGTCTTGCTACATTGCATTTGACGTAGAGCAGTTGTCGCATGCAGGGATGACCCGTCATCCACGAGGAGCTGAGATGGGAAGGGTGGAGAGGGTGGTGGAGGGGAGTGAAATGGGTGGGAATAGGTATGTGATTCTGACTTGCTGCCTTCCTTATAAGGGGAAAGAGCTATAGGTATATAGTCAGCTAGAATATATATATATATATATATATATATAATGTATATATATATATGTATATATATATACACACACATATATACAGTATACATTTGTATATACTACCCTGTCCGCGGTATTGGCTGCATGTTATTGTGGGATTAAAAGCTGCTCAGTAGCATGTAGCTGATACTTTAAGGTCTATATGGGGTGCCCCTACGGATCAGAACCACACATAATTTTTTCTGTGATAGAGGAAATCTCTATTCATAGAGAAATTATGATATGCTGATATACTGCGACTGTCCTTAAGTTATGCTGTCCCACCACTTCTGTTCTGTACTTCTTCTCTGAATATTCATTTCCTTTTTTCGCCGAATCCTGTGGTGGTGGAGAAGAATACTTCCACCGAGTGTTCCCACTTGAGTCGTACAAGATGTCAAAAACAGGACAGGGATAGGACTAGGCAACCTTCTCTCTGTAGCCCCAAAGGGGACAGTCCTAAAAAAACAAAAACAAAAAAACAACAACAACAACAACCAGAACCCTAAGGTTTGGGTCTTTTAATGTGCGTGGATGTCGTACAGATGAGAGTAAAAGGGAAGAGATAGGCAGTATGTTTATGAGGAGAAATATGGATGTGTTGGCACTGAGTATAACCAAGTTGAAAGGGAGGGGTGAGTTTGAGTTTGGGAGTGTAGTTGGGAGGGTGTCAGGAGTGAAGAGAGGACGAGGGAGAGAAGGGACGGCTATACCAGTAAGTGAAGAGATAGGTAAACATGTGGTGGAGTGGAAGGAGGTTTCTTCAAGGTTAATGTGGATGAAAGTGAAACTGGGAAGGGAGATGTGGGTTTTTGTAAAAGCACATGGACCTGGTAGTGCAAAGTGTGTAGAGGAAAGGGAGGCTTTTTGGGTAGATTTAAACGAGTGCATAGAGAGTTTAGGGAAGAATGTCAATGTAATGGTATTGAGAAATCTTAATGCTAAGGTAGGAAATGAACCAATAGATTAAGTGGTTGGGAAGTGTGGAGTTCCAGGAAAAAAACCGTAGTGGAGAGTTGATGGTGGAGATGTGTCTAGAAAGAGTTGATGATAGCAAATACAGTGGTTAGGAAGAAAGTCATGCATAAGTACATATGGGAGAGGGTGGTGGATGGAAGTGTGGTAGATAGGGCTTTAATGGTCTATATAGTGGTAACCAGGAGAAGAATAGGAAGAGTTTTGGATGTACATGTTCTCAGGGGAGAGAGTGGGGGAATATCAGATAATTTTTTGGTGGAAGGTAAGTTGAGAGATGAGGATAGGTGGAGAAAGAAGAAAAGGACAGAAGGTAGCGAGGTGCCTAGAGTAAACTGTTTAAATGAGAAAGAAAAAGGAGAAGGAGTACAAGAAGAAGCTGAGAGAGGAGTGGGAGGGAGTGAAAGATAGAGTAGAACTAGAAGTGGAGGAAGAATGAGGATAGTTCAAGGAGGGAGTAACAAGGTGTGCAACGTTGGTGTGTGGAAAGAGGAGGATGGAAGGAAATAGAGGGAAGGGTAGTGAATGGTGGGAAGATGAAGCAGAGAAGGTTGTAGAAGAGAAAAACCAAGCATGCATAGATTGGTTACAAAATAGGACGAGGGAGTCATATGAGAGATACAATGAAAAGAGAAGTAAAGCATAAGAAAAAGGAGGCAAAGAGGAGAGCAGATGTGAAATGAGGTAAAAATATGACAGAATTTTTTGGAAGTAATAAAAACATGTTTTGGGAAGAAATTAAGAGAGGAAGAGGAGGCGAATCAAGTAGAGAAGAAAAATTGAAAGGTGCAGATGGAGAGATGATAATGGAAGAAAAGGCAGTAAGAGGAAGATGGGCAGAGTATTTTAGGATGTTGCTAAGTGTGAAGGATAGGCAGGGAAAGGTAGTTGGAGTGGGAAGCACTAAGAAAATGACTGTGTTGAATGAGGAAAATGGAGGAGAAATAAGGAAAGATGAAGTGAAAGCAGTTATTAAAATGACGAGAGCAGGGGAGCAGATTAAAAAATGGAGAAAAATGGGAGATAAGCCAGTTGTTTGGTGACGACACTGCGCTTGTAGCAAGATCAGAGGAGGGATTAAGGAAGTTAGTGACAGAGTTTGGAAAGCTGTGCGAAAGAAGGAAGTTGAAGGTAAATGTGGGTAAAAGTAAGGTGATGAGATGTACAAGGGGAGAATGTGGCAGCAAATTGGAAGTGAGTATTAAGAGGGAGAGACTGGAGGAAGTGGATAGTTTTAGATATTCGGGTGCGAATGTGGCGGGAAAGGGAGGAGTGGACGTGGATACAGAATGTAGGTTGAGAGAAACAAGTAAATGCCTTGGTGGATTAAAACGTGTAATGAGATATAGACATTTGGGAATGGATACTAAGAGAAGACTGTATGAAGGAGTGATTGTGCCGACAGCACTGTATGGGGCAGAAACATGGAACATAAAAGAGGAAGAGAGGAGGAGTTTGAATGTGTTTGAGATGAAATATCTGAGAAGTATGGTAGGGGTTGAAGAAAGAGTATTGGGATAGTTTGGACGCATGGAAAGAATGAGTGAAGAAATATTAGTAAAAGAAGTGTGGAAGGCAGAGGTGGAAGGAGTGAACACGAGGGGGCGACTAAGAATGAGATGGATGGATGAGGTAAAAGGGGCATTGGGAAAGAGGTGAATGTCTGTTTTAGGAAGGAAGGGAGAAGACAGAAGATAGGAGGTGAGTGGAGAATGGTTGTGTATGGTGATGATGTGATGCATGGAAGGGAGTAGGCGTGGGTGAGGGAGTGCTATTTTGACGAAGCCCAAAGGGATTTCTCCCTATCTTCTCTTTTTCTGCACGAGGGGACGGAGAGGGGGGTCGTCGATTAAATGAAACGACCGTGCTGTGAATGTTCTGTACCTTACTACATTGCTTCTGGGTGAGATGCAGAGATGACCCGTCATCCAGTAGGAGCCAAAATAAGAGGGAGGGAGGAGGGGTGAATGGGAGTGGAGTATGTGGGGATGGAATGGGTGGGGGGCGATTTTATGCTTTTTTTTTTGGCTACCTCCCTTGTAAGGGAGAAAAAGCCGTTGGTATATGTATGTATATATTTTTTATATGATGCCCAATTAGGTCAGGAGAAGTGGCCTAGATTCTGCACGAATGTCTCAACAGAATGTTTACATGGTCGATGAAATGGCAAATAGACTTCAATATTTC
>NC_134796.1:52056476-52078976 GCF_046742065.1 Oratosquilla oratoria
AGAACTAAGATTGGAAGGCTTTATTCCAGTATCACGCAAACACATTTTTAGTTCTTTCTTTTTTGCATTTGAAAGATGTACATTTTTTATGGAATGGTTACATTAGGTTAGGTCAGGTTAGGTTAGGTCAGGTCAGGTTAGGTTAGGTTAGGGTAAGTTAGGGTAAGGTTAGGTCAGGTTAGGTCAGGTTAGGTTAGGTTAGGTTAGGTTAGGCTAGGTTAGGTTAGATTAGGTTAGGTTAAGAGCATTTGGACAACACAAGTTTCATGTTAAATGTCCTCTCTTGCATGATTCTGGAATTTTACCGAAATTAAACGTAGAAACGGAATTAAAGAATGGAAAACATATGGAAGAAAAAACGGTAAATAAAGAAAAAATAGAGAGCAAAAATTTTGCAAAATAAAAGGTAAAAGAGAGGTAGACGTGTATTGAAGGTGTGAGAATGTAAAATGTACAAAGAGAGTATGGGAGTAAGGAGTACTGGACACAACAAGACAGACGAAAAGTGAAACATAGCAAGGTACGTTGAAGACAGACGTGGAGAAGTGTACAGTTACAAGTGACAAAAGAAGTTAAAAAACGAAGAAAAGAACAGGGTTTGGTAAATTAAGGAAGGAAGGAAGGAAGGAAAGAAGAAAGGAAATGAAGGGGGGGGATGAAGAAATCACGGACTTTGAAAAGGTAGAACTGTTCATAATGAAAGAAGGAAGAAGAAAAGAAAAGGAGGAAGGGAAGGAAGAAAGGAAGGAAGGAAGGAAGGAAGGAAGGAAGGAAGGAAGGAAGGAAGGAAGGAAGGAAGGAAGGAAGGAAGGAAGGAAGGAAGGAAAGAAAGAAGTAAGGAGGAAAGAAATAAGGACTGGAGGACCCAGGTGAGTTAAGCTGAGAGTCGGAACAAGTGATCCAGAGAACACTGGAACACTAAAGACCGTAGGTGTACTATAGGTAGATGGGGTTGCGGGTGGGAAGTGGAAAGGGTGTGGGGGGGATTAGCTAGTGGGTGGGTGTGGGTGTGGGTGTGGGGGTGGAGGAGGTACGATGTGGGTGCAGGAGTGTGAGATTACGTCATAATTCGTCTACGGAATAAGACGCGCCTCCTAATGGCTGGGACTTGACCTCCTTGGCATAAAAAAGCTTATTTCCCGACCTTTGAAGGTCACTAGGTTTTCGACTTTTGAGTTTTTGATTCTTGAAAATTGATTAGGCTTCCATTTGAGGCGAGCTATTTTATTTATTCATTTATCTATCCGTTTATATTTTGGTAGCGTTGAGGTCAATGTAGAACACATACCGTCTAAATACTTTGATCGATATTTTTGATATCCCTTTGGTGTGTAGTTTGATTTACTGCTGTTTGATATTTCTCTCGTTTTGGTTTTACAGCCAGAGGGAAAGTTGTCCTAAGCCATCAGGAGCGATTCCTGAGAGGCACTTAATAGCTGAGTAATGTAAAGGCAACTTACTGAATCATTGTTAATGTTATCATTATTATTGCATCGCACGGTTTCACGCAGTGACAAGCATCGTTCCCTTGTATTTTATCATCTTCGTCATCATTATCATCATTATTATTATTATTATTTATTATTATTATAATTATTATTATTATTGTTATTATTATTATAATTATTATTATTATTATTATTATAATTATTATTATTATTATTATTAGTATTATTAATAATATTATTGTTATCATTAGTAATAGTATTATTATTATTATTAGTATTATTAGTATTATTATGTGTGGGAAAGAAGAAAAGAATAGGAAATCCACCATTATTACTAGAGTCCTCGAAGATTCAACTCTGTGATGGCGATTCTCAAAAACTCATAATACAATAAACCTTGTGCCCTTAATTAAACACCTAGAGGCACTAAACCTGACAAAATGCAAATGTAGAATAAGTGAGGTAATTTGCATCAGTACCTCCTCGCCTCTAGTGTGTCCGGCATTGTGGGAGACAGAGTGCTAATCGAGCGTCAGTGCTTGATTCCTTTGGTCTTCTGACTGTGATTTGCAGCCTTTGTACTCAATAAACAAGAGAGAAAACTGTCCACGCTAAAATGCTACACTACTTCGCAAGACAGCCAAAGGAAGAGGGAGTGGTCTGTACATTATACACAAAGATCACTTACATTCTGATGTCAGAACTCTGTAAACTTTCACACTTTAGCACTCTGCCTGTGACAATTGGTTTCCTTCGGGAGATGCGACAGCGTTGAAAAATTCAGGAATAGTGTCGACTGTGTGACAAGGTTATTGTTTCTAAAAAGGAAAAAAAAAGATGGCTTTTGCATTCGGCAAACAAAGGGCTATTTGTGCACTCATGCTGAACTTCATTAAGAATAAAGAGTCCTCTCTCGTCATGCTTTTTTTTTTCTTTCGTTTTTTTGCACTTTTGATTTTGCCAACCAAAGACCAAAGAGATGCATCATGCTGGAGTTTCGAAGAAAGCGAACTGAAGAATGCAAGAGTAGATTGTGCTACTTGCGAGTCTCCCAGGTATGCTTGTGCACATCCCTGGATGAGCCAAGGCAGATCGTGCAGTACCCAGACGTATTGTAAGACCCAGGAAGGTAGTAGAAGACCCAGGCGGGTTATGTAGAGTCCAAATGGACTGGGTATGACCCAAGTAGATTGTGTTAAACCCAATTAGGGTATCCATGATCCATATGGAAATAAGGAGACCCAGACGGTTTGTGAGAGACTTAGATGGGCTAAGGTAGTGTGTGAAACCCAAATAGGATATGCACGATCCAGATAAGAGGTGGAAAACCCAGGCGGGTTACATAAGATCCAGATTCGGGTCTTTATGACTCAGACAGGATAGCGAGACCTGGGCTGGGCTGCAGCTTTGTTGTGGGATAGCAAGGTCCAATTGGATTGTGTGAGACCCAGAGGAATCAAGCCGTACCCCTATGAGGTGTTCAGTCTCATGCAGGCTGTGCAACACCCAGATAGGCTTTGCAAGACGCTAGTGGACAATGCAAGATCTAAGTGGGGCTCGTGAGACAAGATTTAAAGGGCAATGAAAGCCCAAGCCAGATTAGTATGCAGGACCCTAGAAGGCTGTGCAAGTTTCATGTGACTTGTGCAGGACCCATACAGGATGTACAATACCCTGCAGGGAATGCCGGAGTCACCCTTGTGACCCTGAATCCGTGTAGGATATCCAAGGGCAGTATGGGTGGTGCACAGTCCATGATGGGGTCTCGAGGACCCAGGCGAATTATGCTAAACCTGTGTGGGATGTGCAGAATCCCTGTGGATTGTGCAGTACCCATGCTGGTTGTGCAAGATCCATGCTGGTGGTGCAAGTGAGGCAAATACACCGTTGCTAATCGTCCACTAGTTTGTTATCAGACTAAAATACTTATAATAGGCGAATAAAATTTGCAATGTAGTACGACCTCAGATCTATCCTAAACGTAAAAATATGGAAGCATTTCTTAAAGGGCATTTTACTGATATGTCAGGTGAGATTGAAGCAAGTAAGAATGTGATCGAGCATGCCTTGTGAATGAATGAATTGCAGCGCTTTGACCCGCTTGGGTGGGGGATGGGCAAGAGGGTTTTTGTGAATGAGGAAAGGGAGGGGAAGTGTGAGGTGTGAGGAGGAAGGGAAGAGAATCGAGGAGGGGGAGCGAGTGGGTATAGGGGATAGTGAGGGCGGAAGGGGAGATTGTGGTGGGGGAGCGGGAAGAGGTTGGCAGTTGGGCGGGCGGGATGAGGGAGAGCGGCGTGGCGACTACTGCGAATGCTAATCCTAGCTTGGCACGAAATGGAATGAAATTTCAAAGATATAACAAATATTTTTTTTCCTAAAATAAGATATACTATCACTCTATAACACGAGTTTACTGTTCGTTGGTAAAGTCACTAGTTTTTTTTTTATCATTTTTCATTAGAACCTTCTTGCAATGAGAAGCTATCTGAGAGCCACCCCGTCTGGTCCTCGGCTTGGGCTGAAAGATGCGCGCACTCGTATTCGGACGCGGGAATTCGCTCGTCGTCGGACACTGCAAACCACGCGATGGTCAACAACGGAGCGATTCATTTAAAACTACGATTTTTTTTTCTCTCCCCCCATTATTTTTTGTATACATTTTTTTTTAATATCCAGGATGGCTTGTGTTTATAGAGGAAAGAGTCCGAGGAGATGCAACCATCTGCTCCAAGTCGACGATTGGACCCCCGTGGTGAAGGGTCGCGTGGTGACTTTGGATGCTTTCTATATTGTCCTCAATGCAGAATGAAGAAGGCCCTGATTGGTGTTGAGCGTCACCGCCGGCGAATCGACTCGCCGGGGGCGTGGCCACCGTGTGCAGGTGGCGTCCTTTCGTGCTGGGTTGAGCCCATCGGTCACTGTCTTCGGATCCTCTTGAGACACAACACATCGGCAACAGGAGTCCTCTCTCCTTTAGCGACTCACATATAGGAAAGCTCTCCCGCTGGATCACCTCTTCCGAGGCGAGGTTCTCCAGAGCGTGAGAAGAACCGTTGGGCCAACTCCCGTCGTTGTTATTACCCCCCTTGTGTTTCAACATACTCGACACGCTCTCGAGCGTGCTGGCGTTCGTGATTAGTGTCTCAGAAGACAGTCCGTCACTCGTGATCTTTTTCTTCGCTTTGATCTTCATACTGCTCTCGAGGATCTCTTGCAATGTGGCCGCCGGTCCCTTTTCCTTGTTGAAGAACGATTTCTTCTTTTTCCGTCTCGGGTTCGGCAGAGCGGATTGAACGTAGAACCGGGCCTCCTGCTCTGTGCGGGACATGAGGTGAATGCCCGTGCCCGCGTGTATGAGGGCGGCGCTGCAGTCCGACACGGGAGGCCTCACGTTGCTGGAGAACTGGCCCTGCTCGTTGCCGGACGGGAGGTACCGTGCCACGACCACCGTCCGGCCCTCCAGCCCCCGGGACACGCCTATGCCCAAGGACCGCGTCGCCGCCCATATCACCTGAGAGAAGGGACCTGCCGAAGAAAACAGAGTTACTTGGATCCAGCCTTGAAGGAATAGTGCAGGGGTGGGCAACCTTTTTATGCACGCGTGCCAAAATCGGGCAATCTTTGAAGAAAAAGTGTCTCACATCCCAACCGAAATTGCTTGGAACATATTACTATTTACTATCAAGTATTGGGGGAAGCTTTTTAAATATAATTAAGGGGATTTAAAATCGAAGAAGTCATGTCAGATTGAATGAATGTAAAATTGAGTGAAGTAATTTTTACGTAAAGGTCGGTCTTGCCTCTGTGTGTCATTCTAGCTGTCATATAAAGTTAAAAGACTCAATTTTCAACGTTAGAAAAAATTAGACATCAGTTCTTAATTCTACATATTTTAACGGAAACTTACATTTATGGCAAATATGGTGAACAGCAAGCTTCACCAACTTTTGATGTAACATTTTAATGCAGTCGATGAAAATGAGATCGTCACTTTAAATAGCTACATTCTTTTGTGGCGTGAGATTTGTATTTTATTTAGAACTAGATTTTGTTAGAAAGGGGCTTCGCCCCTGAGATCTCTCTGACTTCTATGCGCTTCTCTATCAATTTCTAAAATTTCTTGTCTTCTTTCATCATTAAGGTTTTTTCTCTGACTTCTATGTGCGTCCTTGTCAATTTCCCTTATTTTTTGCTTTTGACCTTCAGTTAATGATTCTCTTCTTCTCCTTTGATATTCCCTATTTCCATTCCTAATTCTCTCTTTTTCTTCTTCATCCATCTCACTTATTTTCTTTTTTTTACTATTACAATTTTCACTTATTTTTCTTTTTCTACTTCTACTGTTAACAGTGTTAATGATGATATTAGAATCCATACTAAAAGGATTCAAGTCTGAAACACTACCGCTATAATTACCAGTTTTATTGAGCGAATGAGGAGGTGACGACCTCATTTATTACTAACCTAAAGTGCGATTCGACGAACAACAAATCGGGCAGTTCGAATCGCGTCACCTGGATCGATCGAAAAAATTAACAAATTTGTAAAAGAATAAATTGTATAATATAGAGACGAAATTGATATTAGCTCGTTTAATTTTTTTTTATCGAATTTATTCTCAATTTTAATAACTTATTTTTCTTATATATTGTTTTTTTCTTATTATTATTTTTTTTAAATTAGCCAATATTTGTTCGAAAAGCTCAATTACTTTGAATGCTACTCATGAATTGGAGCCAAATTTAATCTGAAACATTTACAAAGTAAGGTTGAGTCGTCGAAATCGAAATTAGTCGATCGATCGAATCGAGAAAAAAGTCTGACTATTTTTCATTAAAAAAATAAAAAATTAGCCAATATTTGTTCGAAAAGCTCAATTACTTTGAATGCTACTCATGAATTGGAGCCAAATTTAATCTGAAACATTTACAAAGTAAGGTTGAGTCGTCGAAATCGAAATTAGTCGATCGATCGAATCGAGAAAAAAGTCTGACAGACAGACAGACAGACAGACAGACAGACAGACAGACACGAAACCGCTTTTATTTATTAGATTAAGTTTAAAGCCTCATGTAGCTGAACGGGGACTATGGTTACCTATGATATTAATATTTCATCCATACATATATCAAGGGTTTCCCCCCTTACCTGGGAGATAGTCAGAGTCAAGAGCATATACCCACCCACCCATTTCATCCTCATCTATTCCATTCCCGTCCACCACTCTTTCTTCCCTCTCATCTTAGCTCCTAATGGATGACGGGTTATCCCTGTATCCCGCCCACTGCCTTGGGTCAGAAGTAATGCGGTAAGACACAGCATATCCACATCAAGGCCGTTTCACTTAATCGTTGATCCCCCTCTCTGTCTCATGCAGAAAAATAGAAAATGGGGAGAAATCCCCTCGGGGTGCGTCAAAATATCACTCACACATAACAACTCTCTTACCCCTCCATCCCACGCCCACCCCCTTCCTTGCATCACAGTATCATCTATACACAGTCATACTCCACTCACCCCTGTCTTCTGCCTTCCTCCTTCCTCAACAGATATCCCCTCTTTCCCAATGCCCCTTTTTCCCCATCCATCCATCCATTTCATCCTTAGTCGCCCCCTCCTATTCGCTTCATCCATCTCTACCTTCCACCCCTCTTTTACTAATCTTTCTTCATTCATTCTTCCCATGTGTCCAAACTATCCCAATACCCCTTCATCAACCCTATCTGCCATCCCCTTTTCACCCCCGTTCTCCTCCTCATCTCCTCGTTTCTCACTCTATCCAATCTTGTTACCCGTAATATACTTCTCAGACATTTCATCTCAAACAAATTTAAACTGTTCCTCTCTGCCTCTCTTAAATTTCATGTCTGCCCCATACAGTGCTACAGGCGCAGTGTCGTCAGCAAACAACAACTGGCTCACCTCCCACGTTTCTCCATTTTCTTTAACCATCTCCAATTACCTGCCCATTACTCTCATATTTACCTTCCTCACCACCCCATCTATGTACATATTGAACAGTCATGGCGACATGATATATCCCTGATGTAATCCCACCTTTACTTCAAACCACTTGCTCCCTCCATTTCTAATTCTAACACAGGCTCTATTACTGTCATAAAAACGCTTGAGTACCCTTAACAGTTTTCCTCCGATCCCATATATCTGCAAATCTTCCCACATTGTCTTCCTGTCTACCCTGTCATTAGCCTTTTCCAAATCCATAAAGGCCCAAAATATATCCTTATGTTTATCTAAAGCTTTCTCTCATATCTGTCTTACTACAAAAATCTGATCCAGGCAATCCCTACCTGTCCTAAACCCACACTGTTCCTCACCAAATAGCCCCTCTGTTCCTCTTTTAATCCTCTCCCATAAGCCTTCCCACCTACAATAAGCAAACTGATCCCTCTGAAACTACTACATTCACATTTGTCCCCCTTTTCCACGTAAAGCGGAACTATACAGGCACTTTTTCAGTCCTCCGGCACTTTGCGCTCTCTAAGACACACATTAAACAACATTACTAGCCAGTCCACTATTACTGTACCTCCCCTCAGACACTCCGCATGACATCCATCTAGCCCAGGTGACTTACCTGCTCTCATCATTTCAATAAGTACTTGTACCTCATCTTTCCTTATTTCTCCTCCGTTTTCCTTACCCATCACTATCATTTTCATAGCGCCTCCCACTGCTATCACCATTCCCTCCCTATCCTCCTCCACATTTAGCAGCTCCCTAAAATACTCTACCCATCTTCCCCTTACTGCCGCTTCTTCCGTTATCATCTCTCCATCTGCAGCTTTTACCTTTTCTTCTCTTCGCCTCTTATCTTAACTTACACCCAAAATATCTTTTTATTACTTTTAGATTTTTCTGTCATACTCTTTGAATGAAAAGGAAAAGGAGAAGGAGTACGAAAAGAAGCTGAAGGAGGAGTGGGAGGGAGTGAAGGATAGAGTAGAGCTAGGTGTGGAGGAGGAATGGGGATGGTTCAAGGAGGGAGTCATAAAGTGTGCAAGGATGGTGTGTGGAACAAGAAGGACAGGAGGAAATAGAAGGAAGGGTAGTAAATGGTGGGATGAGGAAACAAAGAAGGTTGTAGAAGAGAAGAAGCGAGCTTTCACAGATTGGTTACAAAATAGGATGAGGGAGTCATATGAGAGGTACAAAGAAAAGAAAAGAGAAGTAAAGCAAAAGGTAAAGGAGGCAAAGAGGAGAGCAGATGTGAAATGGGGTAAGAGTATGACAGAAAATTTTGAAAGTAATAAAAAGATGTTTTGGAAAGAAATTAAGAGAGGAAGAGGAGGCGAATCAAGTAGAGAAGAAAAGGTAAAAGGTGCAGATGGAGAGATGATAATGGAAGAGAAGGCAGTAAGGGGAAGATGAGCAGAATATTTTAAGGAGTTGCTAAATGTGAAGGAGGATAGGGAGGGAAAGATAGCTGCAGTGGGAAATGCGAAGACAATGAGAGTGATGAGTGAGGAGAATGGAGGAGAAATAAGGAAGGATGAGGTGAAGGCAGTTGTTAAGATGATGAAAGCAGGTAAGGCACCTGGTCTGGATGGATGCCATGCAGAATGTCTAAAAAAGGGAGATACAGTGATGGTGGACTGGCTGGTGAGGCTATTTAATGTTTGCTGGAGAGAGGGTAGAGTGCCGGAGGACTGGAGGAGTGCCTGTATAGTTCCTCTTTACAAGGGAAAAGGGGACAAGTGTGAATGTAGTAGTTTCAGAGGGATTAGCTTGTTAAGTGTAGTTGGGAAGGCTTATGGGAGGATCTTGATTGAGAGGATTAGGAGAGGAACAGAAGGAGTAATTGGTGAGGAACAGTGTGGATTTAGGACAGGTAGAGGTTGTGTAGATCAGATCTTTGTGGTAAGACAAATATGTGAGAAAGCTATAGGAAAGGGGAAGGATGTTTTTTGGGCTTTTATGGATCTGGAAAAGGCTTACGATAGGGTAGACAGAAAGGCACTGTGGGAGGTTATGCAGATATATGGGATAGGAGGAAAGCTTCTGGGAGCTGTCAAGAGTTTTTATGAGAGTAGTAGAGCTTGTGTTAGGATTAGAAATGGAGAGAGTGAGTGGTTCGAGGTAAAGGTGGGACTTCGTCAAGGATGCGTTATGTCGCCCTGGCTGTTCAACTTATACATGGATGGGTGGTGCGAGAGGTAAATACAAGGGTAGTGGGTCAGGGATTGGAGATGGTTAAAGAAAATGGAGAAAAGTGGGAGGTGAGCCAGCTGTTGTTTGCGGACGACACTGCGCTTGTGGCAGGATCGGAGGAGGGATTGAGGAAGTTGGTGGCAGAGTTTGGGAGAGTATGTGATAGAAGAAAGCTAAAGATAAATGTGGGTAAAAGTAAGGTGATGAGATGTACAAGGGGTGAAAGTGGCAGTAGACTGGAATTGAGCATTAAGGGAGAGCGACTGGAGGAAGTGGATAGTTTTAGATACTTGGGTGCAAATGTGACAGGAAAAGGTGGAGTGAAGGTGGAGGTAGAATGTAGATTGAGAGAAGCGAGTAAATGCCTTGGTGGATTAAAGAGTGTAATGAGGAATAGACATTTGGGAATGGATGCTAAGAGGAGACTGTATGAAGGAGTGATTGTGCCAACAGCACTGTATGGGGCAGAAACATGGAACATAATAGAGGAAGAGAGAAGGAGTTTGAATGTGTTTGAGATGAGGTGTCTGAGAAGTATGATGGGGGTTACTAGGCTAGATAGAGTGAGAAATGAGGAGGTGAGGAGGAGAACAGGGGTGGAAAGAGAGCTGGGAGATAGGGTTGATGAAAGAATATTAGGATGGTTTGGACACATGGAAAGAATGAGTGAAGAAAGACTAGTAAAAGAGGTATGGAAGGCAGATGTGGAGGGAGTGAACATGAGGATGAGTTGGATGGATGGGGTGAAGGGGGCTTTGGGGAAGAGGGAAATGTCTGTTGAGGAAGGACGGGAGAGGACAGAAGACAGGGGTGAATGGAGAATGGTTGTATATGGAAAATGTTGTGATTGCATGAGGTGGAATGGACGGGGGGATGGGGGGTGAGGTAGTATGTGTGAGCAAAATTTGACGCAGCCCGAAGGGATTCCTCCCCGTCTTCTTCCTTTATGCAATGGGGAGACGGAGAGGGGGGGGTCGCTGATTTAATGAAGGGGCCTTGCTGTGGATGTGCTGTGTCTTGCGACACTGCTTCTGACCCAGGGCAGTGG
Organism: Oratosquilla oratoria; assembly: GCF_046742065.1. Classification (NCBI taxonomy): domain Eukaryota; kingdom Metazoa; phylum Arthropoda; class Malacostraca; order Stomatopoda; family Squillidae; genus Oratosquilla; species Oratosquilla oratoria. The sequence continues at coordinate 52,067,145 of NC_134796.1, forward strand.
ATAAGGTGCAAGGATGACCCGTCATCCAGGAGGTGCTAAGATAAGAGGGAAGGTGGAGGGGTGTGGAGTGTATTCAGGGATGGAATGGGTGGAAATGATTTTATGCCTTTTCCTTTTTGGCTACCTCCCTTGTAAGGGGAAAAAAGCCTTGGTATATGTATGTATGTCATACTCTTACCCCATTTCACATCTGGTCTTCTCTTTGCTTCCTTTATCTTATGTTTTGCTTCTCTTCTTTTTATTTGTACCTTTTACATTTTTCTCTGCAATAGACGGAGTGGTTAGGAAGTATGGAGTGCCAGGTAAAAATAGTATTGGAGAATTGATAGTAAAGATGTATTGACAAAGAGAGTTTATGATAGCTAACACAGTGTTTAGGAAAAAAGTTAAGCATAAGTACATATGGAAGAGGGTACTGCATGGAAGGATGGTTCATAAGGCTTTAATGGACTATGTAGTGGTATCCAGTAGAAGAGTAAGAAGATTTTTGGATGTCCACGTTCTTAATGGGGAGAGTGGGGGAATATCAGATAATTATTTGGTGGAAGGTAAGTTGAGAGTGGAGGATAGATGAAGAAAGAGGAAAAGAACAGAAGGTAGGAAGGTGCATAGAGCAAACTGTTTAAGTGAGAAGGAAAAGGAGCAGGGGTACAAGAAGCTGAGAGAAGAGTGGGAGGTGGTGAAGGAGAGATTAGAGGTAGGAATGGAGGAGGAATGGGGATGTTTCAAGGAGAGAGTAACAAGATGTGCAAAGATAGTGTGTGGAACAAGGAAGATGGGAGGGAATAGAAGCAAGGGTAGTGAGTGGTGGAATGATGAAGTGAAGAAAATTGTTGAAGAGAAGTGAGCATTCACGAACTGGTTGCAAAGTAGGACGAGAGAAAAATATGAGAGGTACAAAAATATGTATTTAGGAAACATAAAAGAAAATATGAAATTATGGGCAAGGTGTCATGCCCCGTCTAACCACCTGGCAAATGCTTCAAATGCTAGACAGGACAAAACTTATTCCGTTGAATTGAAATCCAAAACTCAGCGAGGAAGATGACGATTTATCTTATTTATTACTGTCTTAGGCAAACCCGGATTTTGTGTACCAAAGAAAGGTTGTTAGCGTGCCAAATGTTGCCCACCCCTGGCCTCCCACTTTCCTTTATGCGCCCTTTACATTATTTGAAGACATGTAAACATATAGGATTTATTTTGGATTATTTTCAGGACGATATCTGTCGGTCACATTCAAGTAGGTGCCTGTCCCCTGTAATATATAAGTAGTAAGAGTTAAATATCAGGATTATAACAAATATCTGAAGATTAATAAAATAAATAAATTTGGCGTTAGTTCTACAGAAAAGTGCGATTATTATTAATAACAAGGAGTTAAAGACATTGTCGAAAAGGTGATGGTAATGGAGGAAGAAGGAAAGGAGAAAGAAACTATTTTTGAAAAATTAATAAAGTTACCATATGAAGACCAGAAGTGCTATACAGTTTAAACACACACACACACACACACACACACACACACACACACACACACACACACACACACACACACACACACACACACACACACACACGTACGTCGGATTCACGGCGAAGATTGGAACTCCGGAAAAGAAGTGCAATTTTCGTGAATCTCAACGACGAGGTAGTACCTTTGTTGTATTAGTAGGGAGGGGGAAAGCTCGTGGTGTAGTGGGAAGGTGAAGAAAAAAGAGAAAGGGAGGGATTACTGAGGGAAATGGAAGGAAGTGAGGAAGGAGACGAACGGGCTCCCCCGGACGTCAGAAGAAATGTCAACAAGAGGGCTGCAGACGATGCAGGTGAAGTCGAAAATATCAGTGAAAGCATGATGTTTAGAAATATAGATAAGAACAACACAATAGAAAGTGGAGATAATAATTTCCATTGATTTAATGAGGGGGGGGGGTGCCAACCTCCTCCGATTAGCAAGTCTAGAGGAAAAACTAGAGAAAATGACCAAACATTGGGAGATTAGGTTCAGTCAACTTACACGGATTACGCAAAGAGTTGATAAACCGGAAGAACTAAAGAAGGAGAACCAAAATCTAACTAAAGAAATAGAAGAATTAAAAAGACAGTTAAAAGAAGTAAAATATGAGAATGAGGAATTAAAAAAAATAAAAATAGAATAAAGAGAATAAAGAGTCCATAGCAAAAGAAGTACAGGGTTGGAAAAAAGTCCAAGAGAACAACAAAATTGTATTAAAGATATAGTGACGAAACAGAAGAAAGAACAAACTAAGGACACAGTTATTAAAGTGATGAGAGAGAAGGGGAATATAGTGAAAGACTTAGTGGACAAAAATAAATGTATGATTATATTAGGGATGGAAGAGAATCATAATCCAAATACAAGAGTAAAAGAGGAGAAGGAAAAGCTAAACAAGATATTAGAAGTACTTTAAGAGGATGAACAAGAAGTAGGGGAAGAAATTGAAGAAATATATAGAATAGGGAAATACAATACAGATAAGACCAGACCAATTAAGGTTAAATTCAGGTCACAAACGACAGCAGAGAATATCTTAGCAAAAACAGGGAAACTAGCAGACAGTGATCAGTATAAACAGGTATGGATAAAAGAGAAGTAAATAAAGAGGAAAGAGAGGATGAGAAAATAAAAAGACTAAAAGCTAAGGAAAAAAACGAGAAAAGAACAGTCGGGAAAAGAGAAATTCTATTGGAGAGTAGTGGATATGAAAGTGAGGAAATGGTTCATAGCAGAGAAAAACGGAAGGGAAACAGAAGACACGATAGAGGTAGCGGCAAATTAAAAGTGTCTTACACAAATATAGATTGCTTAATAACAGGCTTGAACGAACTGAATGATTACCTGAAGGAAAAAGAACCGGGCATGATGGGAATTGTAGAGACAAAATTGAAAGGTCCACTACCACCCAACGGTGTAGGACATGGTGCATATAATTATTGGATTAGAAACAGAGAAGTAAAACAAGGGGGTGGAGTTAGTTAGTTAGTTAAGGTTTATTCAACAATATAAAATACAATTTAAACATACATATATACAATTTTTTTTACAAAATTAGTTGTTGAAAAGGGAGAGCGTGAAGCAAAGCTTATGGGGTGTTGCTCTCCCTTTAAGGAAAATTTTATTTATTTATTTATTTTTGTTACATGTTAGTATGATACATACATACACATATACACACATATATACACATATATACATATATACACACATGCATACATACACATATACACACATGCATACATACACATATACACACACACACGCACACACACACACACAATGAGATGCGACACGACGCCCGCTAACTCCGACCTCACGTAGTTATGTTCCTGACTAAGAAGGATATAAATGTGAGGAATGTCACATATTGAAAGAATAGAGTAGAGGTGATTATGATGGAAGTGGAGGACAGGGATGGGAAGAGCAGGAAGTTTGTATTCAATTACGTGCTTCCTAAAACGGTTTCATGAGAAGAGAGAGAACATAAAAATATGTTAAAAGACACAAGGATAACACTAAATATGATAATGGAATATGGAGGAAGGATAGTTATAATGGGTGACTTTAATTGTAAAGAAATCTGCTGGGAAGAGATGACAGTGAAGGGTGGAGAAGACCTATGGGGAAATATATTACTTGATATGATTATAGAACATACAATGACGCAATGGATACAAGAGAATACTAGGTATAGAAATGAGGAAGAACCATCAAGATTGGACCTAATAATCGCATCAGAACCCGAAATAATGGGAAAGATTGAATGTAAGACACCAATGAGTAAAAGTGACCACATATTGGTTAAACTGGAACTAAATGAGGAAAATACATGGAAAAAACGAACAATATAGAAAGGGAAGATTGATGTATGGATTTTTTTTTTAAATAAAATAAGAGAATTCTTTCAAAAAGCAGACTGGGGAAGAATACACAAGGAGGAAACAACAGTAGAAGAGAAATGGACTTTTGACAAAAAATGATAAAGGAGTGGGAAAGTATGTTCCAAGACAAAAACAAGAAAAAGAATATGTAAAGTGTTGGTACAACAAAAGATGTAGAGAATTAAAAGACAAAAGGGATAAAGCTTGGATAGAATGGAAAAGAGACAAAAAACCTGAAAAATTGAAAATATATAGTAATTATAGAAATGAATATGTACAAGTGTGCAGAGAAGAAAAGAGAAAATACGAAAAAGATGTCATAGAAAAATGTAAAGATCAACCAAAACTATTTTACAGATTTGTAGACAAACTGAAAAACAAACAAGAATTAGAGAAACTACGACAAGGAGGAGTTGAATACACAGAGGAAATAGAAATGGCAGAAATTATGCACATGCATTTTAAATCGGTGTTTACAAGGGAGAACATACAACCTAGAGATATCGAGTGGGAGAAGAAAGTCCCCCCTATGAAAGAGATAGAAGTAACATGGAATGAAATAAAGAATCACTTGAGTAACCTCGATGTCAGAAAATTGCATGGACCAGATGAAATGGCCAACTGGATTTTGAGAGAATGCAGGAATTAACTAACAGACAAAATACATAGTCTAATAAGCAGTTCATTGAAAGAAGGAAAAGTTCCAGAAAATAGGAAAAGAACAAATATAGTACCAATATATAAAGGAAGACCCTACTAGCTATAGACCGGTCTCTCTTACAAGTACGATAGCTAAAATTTGTGAAAGAATGATCAAAATTAGATGGGTAATGCATTTGAAAAAAAAAAGAAGAAAAAAAAAAGAAGCATACTAAATCCAAGGAAATTTGGATTTAGACAAGGAAGATCATATGTCACAAACTTAATGTGTTTCTATTCAAGGCTAATAGATGTAATACAAGAAAGAGATGGATGGGCTGATTGTGCATTTCTAGACCTGAAAAAAAGCTTTTGATAAGGTACCACATAAGAAATTGCTAAAGAAATTAGAAACTGCAGGAGGAATACAGGGCAAACAGATGAAGTGGATGGAAGACTTCTTGCATGAGAGAAAAATGAGTGATGATAAGAGACAAACACTCTAATTGGGATGAAGTGATTAGTGGAGTTCCATAAGGAACAGTTCTGGCCCCGATAATGTTTGCTATATATATTAATGATATGGATAAAGGAATTGAAAGTTATTTGAGCTTCTTTGCGGACGATGCAAAATTATTGAAAAAAGTGAACACTGTAGAAGATTGTGAGTCACTGCAGAGTGATCTCAATAAAGTATGGGAATGGAGTAGGAAGTGGGAGATGAAATTCAATATTAAGAGGTGTAGTATAATGGAATTTTAAAGAAGCAAAAAAAGAATAGTGGGATCATATAAATTAGGAGAGGAAGAAATTAAAAAATAGAAAATGAGAAGGACCTGGGGGTCATTATTATGAATAATATGTCCCCTGAGAAACATATAAACAAGATTTTTGGAGAAACTTATAATTTGATAAGAACAATCAAAGTGGCATTAACATACCTGAACGAAAAAATGGTGAAGAAAATACTAGTCACTTTGATAAGACCAAGATTGGAGTATGCAGCGACGACGTGGTCACCAAGTACAAAAAAAATGTATAACAAAACTTGAAAGAATACAAAGAGCAATTACGAAATTGGCACCAACACTCCCAAAACTATCATATGAAGAGAGACTAGCAAAACTTGAGCTACAGACATTAGAGCAAAGAAGAGAAAGAGGAGAATTGATAACTATTTATACAATCATGAAAGGCATAGAAACTATTGATAGAAAGGATCTAATAAAATGGGATAGTAGAGATACAAGAGGACACGGAAAGAAAATCAAGACAGTTATAGAAGAGACCTGAAAAAGAACAGCTTTCCCCACAGGGTAAAAGACATTTGAAACAAGTTAGATGAGAGTGTGGTGTGTGCAAAAACGATACACGAATTTAAAAACAGTCTAGATAAAACAAGATATAAAGACGGGACACCACAAGCATTGCTCCCCTTCCAGTAAAATACAACTAAGTAAATATAACTAGGTAAATACACACACACACACACACACACACACACACACACACACACACACACACACACACACACACACACACACAGGTCTATGGTAAGGCATAGAGAAAATACTCTTAAGAAAATGATAAGTACAGAACTAGACATCGCTTTTAATGAGATATGAATAAGAGAAAATCCTCTACCCCTATATATACTGTATACACACACACATGGAAAGTGATGGTTGGCTTTTTGCTTTTTATTTTCAATAGAGTATTCTCCATATGTTTTACTATGAACCTAATCTCTTTTGAAAGGAGGTTTGACTTCAGTATAGGTAGTCAACTTGGGATATTCTTAGAATGTTCCCAAGAATGGAGTGATGATATTACTTTTTATATGTTTGTGTTCATACATGATTTTCACTGGGAGAGGTTACCGGATAACTGGGAGAGATTTTCGGGAGTTCGAGTAGTGGTGAGCTGTCGTATGATTGGGAAAATCTCTTGTTTCGGGTTATGACGAAGTGTCGCGTGCTTGGTTTTGTTGGCGTTTTTTCCATATTTGGGTATATGGTTGTCCTATACTTGGGTCTGTGGCAGTTTGTTCTGTGCATGGGTTAGTAGCTGTTATTCGCATGCTTGGGTGTGTCTTAAGGTCCTTTGCTTGTATGTTTAAATTTGGGCTCAACTCTTTGATATATAATGCCTCTAAGATTGGGAGGAGCTTATTGTCTGTGCATATGTCGAGATGAGAGTAAAAGGGAAGAGGTAGGCAGTATGTTTGCGAGAAGAAAGATGGATGTGTTGGCATTGTGTGAAACTAAGTTAAAAGGGAGGGGCGAGTTTGAGCTTGGGAGTGTAGTTGGGAGGATCTCAGGAGTGAAGAGAGATTGAGGGAGAGAAGGGGTGGCTATACTAATAAGTGGAGAGATAGGTAAGCGTATGGTGGAGTGGAAGGAGTTTTCTTCAAGGTTAATGTGGATGAAGGTGAAACTGGGAAGGGAGATGTGGGTTTTTGTAAGTGAATATGGGCCTGGTAGTGAGAAGAGTGTAGAGGAAACAGAGGCTTTTTGGATAGATTTAAATGAATGCATTGAAGGTTTAAGGATAATTGTCAGTGTAGTGGTATTGGAAGACTTTAATACTAGGGTAGGAAATGAATCAATAGATGGGGTGGTTGGGAAGTGTGGAGTTCCAGGAAAAAATCGTAATGGAGAGTTGTTGGTAGAGATGTGTCTACAGAGTTGATAGCAAATACAGTGTTCAGGAAGAAAGTCAAGCATAAGTACAAATGAGAGAGGGTGGTGGATGGAAGGGTGATAGATAGAGCAATAATGGACTATATAGTGGTAACCAGGAGGATAGTAGGAAGAGTTTTGGATGTACATGTTCTAAGGGGAGAGAATTGTAGAATATCAGATAATTTTTTGGTGGAAGGTAAGTTGAGAGTGAAAGATAGGTGGAGAAAGAGGAAAAGGACACAAGGTAGGGAGGTACTTAGAGTGAACTGCTTAGATGAGAAAGAGAAAGAGGAGTATAAGAAGCTGAGAGAGGAGTGGGTGGGAGTGAAGGATAGAGTAGAACTAGGAGTGGAGGAGGAATAAGGATGGTTCAAGGAGGGAGTCATAAGGTGTGCAAAGATGATGCATGGAACAAGGAGGACGGGGGGAAATAGAAGGAATGGTAGTGAGTGGTAGAATGAGGAAGCAAAGAAGGTTGTAGAAGAGAAGAATTGAGCATTCACGGATTAGTTACAAAATAGGACGAGAGAATCATATGAGAGGTACAAAGAAAAGAGAAGTAAAGCATAAGATAAAGGAGGCAAAGATGAGAGAATATGTGAAATGAAAAGAAATTAAGAGAGGAAGAGGAGGCGAATCAAGTAGAGAAGAAAAGGTATAAGGTACAGATGGAAAGGTGATAATGGAAGAGATGGTAGTTAGAGGAAGATGGGCAGAGTATTTTAGTGAGTTGCTAAATGTGAAGGAGGATAGGGAGGGAAAGATAATTGCACCGAGAAGCGCTAAGAAAATGGCAGTGATGAATGAGGACAATGGAGGAGTAATAAGGAAATATGAGGAGAAGGCAGTTGTTAAGATGATGAGAACATGTAAGGCACCTGGGTTGGATGGCTGTCATGCAGAATTGAAAAAAAAAGTACAGTTATGGTGGACTGACTGGTGAGGTTATTTAATGTTTGGTTAAAAGAGGTTAGAGTGCTAGAGGACTGGAGTGGCTGTATACTTCCATTTTACAAGGGAAAGGGCGACAAGTGTGAGTGTAGTTTCAATTTTCAGAAGGGTCAGTTGTTAAGTGTAGATGGGAAAGCTTATGGGAGGGTTTTGGTTGAGAGGATTAGGAGAGGAACAGAGGGAGTAATTGGTGAGGAACAGTGTGGGTTTAGGAAAGGTAGGGGTTGCGTGGATCAGATTTTTGTGGTAAGACAGATATATGAGAAAGCTTTAACAAATCATAAGGGTGTCTTTTGGGCCTTTATGGATTTGGAAAAGGCTTATGACAGGGTAGTTAGGAAGGCATTGTGGAAGGTATTGCAGATATATGGGGTAGGAGAAATGCTTTTAAGAGCAGTCAAGAGTTTTTACGAGAGTAGTAGAGTTTGTGTTAGAATTAGAAATGGAGAGAGTGAATGGTTTGAGGTAAAGGTGGGACTTTGGCAGGAATGTGTTATGTCGCCTTGGCTGTTCAATTTATACATGGATGGGGTGGTGCGAGAGATAATTTCAAGGATAGTGGGTCGGGGAGTGGAGATGGTTAAAGAACATGGAGAAAAGTGGGAGATAAGCCAGTTGTTGTTTGCTGACGACACTGCGATTGTAGGAGGATCAGAGGATCAGAGGGATTGAAGAAGTTAGTGACAGAGTTTGAGAAGGTGTGCGGAAGAAGAAAATTGAGGATAAATGTGGGTAAAAGTAAGGTGGTGAGATGTACAAGGAAAGTAGCAGCAGACTGGAAATGAGTATTAATGGGGAGAGACTGGAGGAAATGTATATTAGGTAGATACTTGGGGGCGAATATGGCAGGAAAGGAAGGAGTGGAGATGAAGGTAGAACTTAGATTGAGAGAAACAAATGCCTTGGGGAATTAAAAAGTGTGATGAGAAATAGACATTTGGGAATGGATGCTAAGAGGAGTGTATGAAAGTGATTGTGCCGATAGCACTGTATGGGGCAGAAACATGGAACATATGAGAAGAAGAGAGGAGGTGTTTGAATATGTTTGAGATGAGGTGTCTAAGAAGTATAATAGGTGTTACTAAGCTGGATAGAGTGAGAAACGAGGAGGCGAGGAAGAGAACGGGGGTAGAAAAGGAGTTGGGGAATAGGATTGATGAAAGAGTATTGGGATGATTTGGACACATGGAAAGAACGAGGGAAGAAATATTTGAACCTATAAGTGACACGTCACTTCTGAACTTCCTTTCTATCTTGCCGTGGGCTGTTCTTAAGTAGGATTATTTTTTTTATAATAAATCAATAAGTTTAGAATTTTCTCTGGGTTGACTGGTTTGATGTTTTTCTTGATGATTTGTTTCATCATACGTTCTTCTTCTTTATAAGCAGTTGTAAATGTGGATTCATACATACATACATACATATACCAAGGCTTTTTCCCCCTTCCAAGGGAGGTAGCCAAAAAGGGAAAGGCATAAAAACACTCCCACCCATTTCATCCCTAAATACACTCCACACCCCTCCCACCCTTCCTCTCATCTGAGCACCTCCTGGATGACGGGTCATCCCTGCACCCTGCCCACCGCCCTGGGTCAGAAGCAGTGTCGCAAGACACAGTACATCCACAGCGAGGCCGCTTCATTTAATCGGCGACCCCCCCTCTCCGTCCCCCTTTGCATATAAGGCGAGGACGGGGAGAAATCCCTTCGGGCTGCGTCAAAATTTACTCACACATACTACCCCACCCCCCACTTCCCCGCCCATTCCTCCTCATGCAGTCACAACATCATCCATATACAACCATTCTCCATTCACCTCTGTCTTCCGTCCTCTCCCTTCCTTCCTCAACAGACATTCCCCTCTTCCCCAAAGCCCCCTTCACCCCATCCATCCACCTCATCCTAGGACGTCCCCTCATGTTCACTCCCTCCACATCTGCCTTCCATACCTCTTTTACTAGTCTTTCTTCACTCATTCTTTCCATGTGTCCAAACCATCCTAATATTCTTTCATCAACCCTATCTCCCAAATCCTTTTTCACCCCTGTTCTCCTCCTCACCTCCTCATTTCTCACTCTATCTAGCCTAGTAACCCCCACCATACTTCTCAGACACCTCATCTCAAACACATTCAAAGTCCTTCTCTCTTCTTCTCTTATGTTCCACGTTTCTGCCCCATACAGTGCTGTTGGCACAATCACTCCTTCATACAGTCTCCTCTTCGCATCCATTCCCAAATGTGGATTCATAGTAGATGTTAATTTTCTCCTTGTTATGGTTATTGTCCTTAACTTTTGTACCAGCCGTCCAGTTCGTCTTGGTCTGGTGGTTAATGTCTTTCTCAAAGAAAGCCATTGTTGATAAATACATGGGTGGAGTGCTCAATTTTATTATGTACTTGTTTCCAGGTGCTACAGTGGGTGAGTGCTCTCCGGATGTAGGCGCCGATGGTAGAGTCCTTATATCTCTGAGAGCACTCAAACCAATGAGGTAGTATCTAGGGTTGGTGGGCTTGTTATATACTTCTGTGTTAAAAGGATTAATAGTTTGTGTTACGAGTAGGTTGAAGAAGGACAAAGCGCCTTCAACGCTGTCTTCTATAGTGAAGGTGAGCTCAGAGATTTCTTGTAGTATGAGCCAATTTTTTCAGCGTCTGTATTGTTCTTTGTTTTTTTATAAAAATGTCATCGATGTATTGACAGTAAATATCTGGTTCATCTGTTCGGTTAAATACTTCTTTTTCTATGGAACCCATGAAGAAATTTGCCATTAATACATCAAGGGATGAACACACATTGACACAATCTTAAAAGAAAACATCAACCGCCTTTTTATAGAAATTATATATCAACATAAAAATTCCATCCCTAAAGCTAACCAAAAGAAATTGATTAACATAAACGGCAGCCATATCAAATACTCACTACCTATAAAGGGTGATATCAATTTAACAAATAAGATTCTGAACTCAGACTAAGAAGATCTGCTTAACATGAGCCTCAGCTGTCATATCATGTCAAAGATAAAGAGGATCCAGAAAAGAACCGAACGTGAAGCCCTCATCGATAATGTGGAGAAATTAAAAAAGAAAATGAAGTCACTGTTGAGCCTTTCTTTAATCTCGAGGTAATCGCGGAAGCGAACAAATCTAGAGGTAATCACAAAAGCAGTTTAATTGAAAATAAACACATCGAGGCAGCAAAGAGGTTAAAAACAGACCCTAACATTACTATCAGAGAAGCAGATAAAGCTACCTACGTACTCATGAGCACCTCCGAGTACCTGGATAGAATAGATACCATCCTAAGTGATAAGACAAAATTAAAGAAAATCACCAAAGGTCCGACCGAATCATTAAAGAAAAAAGTAAACAGGGAACAACGCTGCCAGCACAATAAAAAATGACTAATCGCTGAGTACAAATCCCTGCATCTACATACAAACTTGCTGAGAAACTGTGCACCATCCTGACCCCCAACAAACCTTCCAATTATAGTCTGCAATCTACATCCGACTTCCTCGACATCCTTAAGACCAACCCTGAAGAAGGAAGAATTGCTTCTCTCGATGTATAAGGATTATACACTAACATTTCCGTAAATTCTACCATCGACCGAGTTTACCACGATGATTCTACACCAAACCTGGATATCTCAGAG
>NC_134796.1:52083976-52098976 GCF_046742065.1 Oratosquilla oratoria
CCACTCTTTGTCCTATCATCATGTGCGGAGAAGTAATGTACTAAATCCTCTTTGTTTGTTTCCTTTCTGTATACTGAGAAAGTTACAGTTTTTCCCACTCGTCGTATTAACGTATCTAGGAAGGGCAATTGTCCGTTTTGTTCCTCTTCTACGGTGAACTGAATATCGCTGTTGACCGCGTTAAGCATTCTCACTTTATCATTTACATTGGTGTTTTCGGGGATGATTGCGAGGACATCGTCTACATATCTAAACCAGTATGATCCCCTACCATTGATTCTGATAAAGTTTTCTTTTTCTAATAACTCCATATATAGACAGGCCATCACTGCACTTAAAGGACTACCCATGGCGAGACCTCTATGTTGTTCATATTCGTCACCATTAAAAGTAAACGCACCGAAATTTACGCATAAATCTATCAATTCTATATAATCTTGTTTTCTTATGGGTAGGTCAGTATCGTTCATATCTTTTATTACTCTCTTTACTGCTTCTAACGCACCGTTAGAGGAAATATTTGTGTGTAACGCCTTGACATCATAGCTTACTAACTTTTTCCCCGTGAAATCTAAATCTTTTAGTCTTGTCAAAAGATCGTTAGAATTTTTCAAGTGTGTATTGCTGATCGATCCCATTGCCTGTGATAGCGGCAATGGGATCACACACACACACACACACACACACACACACACACACACACACACACACACACACACACACACACACACACACACACACACACACACACACACACATACACGCGTGCGCGCACACACACGCACACATACACAAACACACGCACACACACACACAACACACACACACACACACACACACACACACACACACACACACACACACACACACACACACACACACACACACACACACACACACACATATATATATACATATATATGACACACAGGAGATCCACAGTCGGAGAAAAAAAATTCGAATAAAGAAGAATCCTATATTTCGGCTATCAACTGTAGCCCTCTTCAGAAAGTTTATTTTCTCCGACTGTGGGTTTCCTGTGTGTCATTTACAAATGTGCTACTACATTTCTGTTTAGAAATATATATATATATATATATACATATATATATATGTATGTATACATATGTATGTATATATGTGTGTGTGTGTGTGTGTGTGTATGATTTGTTTGTGTGTGTGTCTATATCCATGTATGCATAAACATAAAATACATACATATATGATACGAAGTCATACACATTGTTAAGCAAATGTTTTTCTCCCACTTTATTGATTGTAAAGATACTCATGGCTTATGTGGAGAAAAGGCTGGAAGACAGCGCGCAATAAGGAATTACTTTTGGGAATTTGTCATTACCGATTCCTTGCCTCTTTCACACTTTTTAATAGAAAATTTCCACGTTGCCCTACATGAGTAGCATATATGGATATGGGCCAGGTACACACCATAGTTATATTCGTCGATATATATATATATATAATATATATATATATATATAGATATATATATGGTCATATACAGTATACATCTGCAGGTACAAGGCTAGTAGAGTCTTTATTTAGAAAACTGGCCGAATTTGGCAAAATAGATGTAGCGAAATTGGTTTAATTGGTCTCTAAATACTAATATTTATGATACTGAGCTTTGAAACCGATTGACAGAACAACCCGGCACTAAAAATTCACAATGATTCAATTTCGTTTGAAAACACTACGCAGTAACACCAACTATAGCAACCTCTCATGTACGTTGCCAGAGGTAGAATGTGTTTGTGCAGACTCTTCCACTCTCCACTGCCCTCCTCCTCGTTCGTATCTTTTTTCCAGATTAATTTTTGTCTTCTTTGTATATGAGTGTGTTTGCGTATGCGTGTGTGTGTATGTATGTATGTAATGTGTGTGTGTGTGTGTGTGTGTGTGTGTGTGTGTGTGTGTGTGTGTGTGTGTGTCAGTTACCAACTACCGAGTTTTATGCTTCCCCTCTCCAAGAAATTTCGCCATTTGTGTACCACTCGCCCGACCGACTGACCATCAGCATCGGCAGTAAAACGAGATGCGACAAGCGGAGTCACACCTGCTGAGCCTCGACACCGTGGAAGTCTAGACTTGTGGCAGGAATGATGAACGACAGCGCCCTCAGTTGGAGAAGAGCCTGCAGAACGCCCCAATACCAGGCATGGCGGAGACTCTCGCCCAAGAAGATCTCCTGCCAAGAAGAATAGGTCTACAGAAGGACCATCGAGAGGCCGGGGGTTCCGCTCTGGAGACGTCTGCCCCCCCGGCCTACTCCAGCGAGAAGTACAAGCGAAAGCCCAAAGCCCACAGTAACAAGGACCACGAGAAGTACAGAGCACATTGAAGAGGTGCTCCCAATAGCCCCTGAGGAAAGATAGGACGAGCCGTCGTCTACATGTGTAGAGCTCCTGCCAGAAAATTGTAAATTCTGCCTAAGAGGAGACGACTCTTGCTGGGCACACGGCACCGAAGAAGACGACGAGGACGATGTCTCTTCTTCGGTGACCGAGGAGCCAAGTCCTGCCTCCTGCCTCCAGGAGGACACTGGGTCCTGGAGGTTGTCCTCGAGGGCGACTCGGGACTCGGAAGGGCGCCGCGAGTCCTTGAGGCCGAGCCCAGTCGTCCCTCAGTGGAGGACACCTCCAGCTTGGTATCGCACGAGGAGCGATGTCAACTCCTGGAGGCAGTGAATAAAGCCCATAAAAACAGGATTCCAAGCCCCTAATGGGAAAAAAAACGGATAAAGAAAAGGAAGAAAACTGATAAAACATCAGATGTAAAACGATAAAAAGAAGCCCCCAAAATAAAAATAAATAGATAAAAAAGCCCACGAGAAATGAAAATAAGGAGTAAACAATGGAATAATAATAGCCCTTAGGAAACTAACTTTCCAATAAAGGAAAAATGGAAAGAGACAAATCTAGCCCAAAGTAGTACTTTTCTTTTAAGCCAAATTGGAAAGCCCAAAATTTGCTTATTTTTTAGCCCAAAAATAGGATCCAAATCGTCCTTGGAACCACGAGGTTCCCCTCGGCTGAATAAAATTGCTTGGCGACGACAATTCCAGAGGATTAACTCACTCACCATCCCACTCCTACGGCGTGGGAAGTGAGAAACCCCTGTTTGGGTGAGGCACTGTCATTTGCGGTAAGCCGCTTTTTTTTTTTTTTTTTTTTAATGGGACTGTTTTGCTTCGAGCGACTGCCTCTAGAGTCGCTAAATAAAAATCACCACTCAAGCTCCCCAAGAACCACTACAAGCTCCCTATCACCGCCACAAACCTCCCCAACACTACAATTGTGGCTACAGTACTCTCGGTTTGGCACGTCCACCAGTGTAGGGGGGCGGGACGGGGAGGCGACCCTTCATCTCCCCCCTCGCGCACGCACACACGTACGTACACACACACACACACACACACACACACACACACACACACACACACACACACACACACACACACACACACACACACACACACACACACACACACACACACACACACACACACATATCGTTTCATGGAGCGAATGGGAAAGTTATTATTATATTCCTTTTATACTTGCGAGAAGACAGGCTAACATTCACATGTTGAAATACCTATATCTTGAAGGTACGTACTACCGGGTATCTTAATTAAAAACCACAAAAGTCTTTATGCATTTGGCTTTCTTCTAAATTCATAATTTTCGTAACTCCTGCATTGGGCTTGCGAACCAATTATGATATGATTGAGTTGAACATCCTGCGTAGCAAGTCAATTAAAGATGAATAATATACTTTACGAAAAATGCGATGATGGTGCAAGGGAAGGAAACATCACTGTTTCATTCAAGAGGTGAATAGATAATGCAAAATCGTGGCTCATTATCGGAGATTTATCAAAATGATCGTCCATTGCATCGACCGTGAGGATCTTTAGCATCCAATCATAACACAAAGTACGGAAAGGGGGGAAACGCCGGAAAGTATTTCATCGTTGTTATTATTGTAGGTATTTGGGGTAAAGCGAGTGTTTGCAGATTAACAAAATCACGTTCGATCGACATAGAAGCAAGCACAGATACAACTAATCATACTTTCACACACACGCACACACACACACACACACACACACACACACACACACACACACACACACACACACACACACACACACACACACACACACACACACACACACACACACAGAATCATGAGAGGTATGGAAGTCCTTGACAGAGAAGACTTACTAAATTGGGATAAGAGGAATACAAGGGAGCATGGAAGGAAGCTCAAAAAGGGCAGTTATATAAGAGACCCGAAAAAGAACAGCTTTTCTCACAGAGTGCTGGATTTATGAAACAGACTTGACGAAAAAATAGTGTGCAAAAACAATACACGAATTTAAGGACAAATTAGACATGTCGAGATACAGAGGTGGGACATCACGAGTGTAACTCCCCTTCCCGTAAGATACTCGTACAACTAGGTAAGTACACACGCACACACACACGATTGCACTCCACCCCAATACACACGACAGCTGGAAGTTTCGTCCTCTTGCTTGATAATCAACTTAAGAGCAATAAGTCATGAATTCTCGATAAACATTTTCCTACCTATTACCAAGTGTCGCAAAGTTCAGTTTGACTCTCCTGTCCGTTTGACGAAAATTCTCCGAATTACCTAAACGATAAAACTTTTCGCGCGTTTAGCAAAGGTGAAGAAAATTGTGTTGTTTACAGCATCAATCTTGTTTCATGCAGATAAAAGAAAAAAACTTGCATACAGATTTCCCGAATTCCACGATTTCTATAGATATTAATGAAGAGTTGGGTTAGATATTTGTCCCTTATTGATTTAAGGAACACAAAACTATACATTCCTGAAAGAGAAAAAATAAATAACAGTTGTGATAATAAATGTATGATAAAAGCTCGCGCATAACTACTCGCATTTATTTATATGATAATAGCCAAGTCTTTATAAGATCTTCGCTGGTAGGAAAACGTATTGCCTGGTATATATGTATATATATATATGTATATATATATATATATATATATAACATATATATATATATATATATATGTATATATATATATATATGTATATATATATACAGTATATATATATATGTATATATATATACAGTATATATATATATATATACATATATATATACAGTATGTATATATATATGTATATATACATACTGTATATATACATATATATATACAGTATGTATATATATATGTATATATACAGTATGTATATATACATATATATATATGTAATATATATATATGTATATATATATATATGTAATATATATATGTATATATATATATATATATATGTATATATATATATGTATATATATATGTATACATATATATATATAATATATATATATATATATAATATATATAAAATAACATAATACACACTTAAGATACTGAACTTAAGATCTAATTAAAATCAAACAACAATCAGTCATCAATCATCGTACATTATTTCAATATATTCAAAGTTATTTGGGGATAATATCGACAGATAGCATCAACTTACCATACGCAGAGAGCCAGATATACGATATCACTAAATGTGTCGTAATCCCACGGGTGGATTGTCTCATTCCATGACGAAAAGACACCGGTTCTCCGAACTTCATTGTCACCTAAAGACTCAGTTATCAACTTATACATTAAACAACGTATACTTCTCTGGTAATTTTTATGACAGTCGCATGTAGGATTCGAATCCACTGCTTTCGGCCACCCGAAGATCCTATAAAGAAGTGGCCGAAAGCGGTGGGTTCGAATCCTACATGCGAGTGTCATAAAAATGATCAGATTAATGTCGCTGTCACTAGAGAATTTCTCTCAACGTTAACTTATGTTATGATCTTACCTGTAATACCGTTTTTGGTGGTGGTGGTAAGAATATTTTCCCCTCGGCCATTCTCCTTGCAGTATTCGATCAAATCAAAATGTGCGAGGCGGTTGGCCCACATCTGAGCTTCCACGCAGAGCTGCAAAGGAGGACGACAGTCAGAAACTCGTTACCGTAAGGAAACAGAAATCAAATCAAAGTTAACAAGAAATGTATTTGTAAAAGTCTCATGGAGTGGGGGATGGTAGTCACTTTTCCTGAAAAGGAAATGTCAGGTAAATCAAACTAATGTATAAATGTGAACCCTCGGTGATTTATAAATCATGTTGTATAAGAAAATAAGACGATTTTGTTCTGTTAAGGAGACGTCAGTCTTGTGAAGTGGTTGAAACTTACTGATCAATTTTGAAACACATCGTTACTCAGAGAAAAATAAAAATACCTATCAACTTTTACAGGGACGGAGAGGATGGGTTATTCTAATCCACTGTAATCTATCCTAAAACGTATTTATCTATCGTTGTCTCGTCTATTTCTATTTGTGTATGGTCTTTTCAAAGAATATATTATACGTTGCTAAATGACTTTCTGGACATACCTGGAACATCTGTGCACCATTATTGGTAACTGTACATCCACCCAGTATTTTTCGTAACTTCAGCACTATATATCCAATTTCCTTATTTACATTTCTTGTCACCGTGACTCAATATTTCCCACTAACCATTTTTTCTTAATTATTTAATACATACCTGAAACTCTCATTTTCTTTCCAACACTTTCTTCTTTCAGTTAAATACACGCCCACTTGTCCTCCCCGTCCCGATATTTCTCCTAATCCATATCGTTCTTGAAACTGCACATGCATCGACTTTTATACGTTTCTGCATTTCCTGTGACGTCACGGACGATGCGATTTTGTTTTGTGTTTTTGTTACTTTGTGCTATTGTAAGTATTGTCAAGTGTTCCTTTTGCATGTCCTTTGTTACCCTTTCCTTTTTCATGTTCTTAACCTTACTTGATTTCCATTCAGTGTTAAATGAACGCGCATACACACATAAACGCACAAATACACACACGTATATGTCCTTTTGGGATCTGTCATGTCTATGGCTCCCTCTCATTACCTTTTCCCTAAACCTTGGATACTTTTCAAAGGCATATACATATATGTATATACACAATACATTTTTTCTCGCTAATAACTAGAACTTGTACTCTTGAGGACAATAATACATCAAAGAGATGGAGTCATGAAGATGTTAATGGCGAAATTTAAGGAAGAAATGGATTAATTTTTTTCCTTTTTCCTTTTTTTCTTTTTCTTTTTTTGAGTGGGGATTAGTCACCATTCTTAAAAAAGATGTATGACTCTAGTCCAAAGAAACGTGACTAAAGGATCGGCCTGTGATACTCTCGGTAACCAAAACAAGAATTTTCTTTATTCTTGAAGGGGTTTACAGTATGCCAGATTCTATTACCACCCTACAGAATGTATCGAGCTTTTTATTTCTTCAACAGTGCTTCATTCATTGTTTTTTTCAATAAAATATAGATAAAGTGACCAGGATTACATCGTAAATGATCGACAGAAATCTCATAATTATATTCACAATAATAATAATAATGATGATAATAATAATGATAATAATAATAATAATAATGATAATAATGATTGATAATAATAATAATAATAATAATAATTAATAATAATATCAGTGAGTTAGATGAATCGGTTTAACGTTATGAACCCCCCCCCTATCAGGAGGCTAGGACGATGCTCCTTACAAAGGACTTTATAGCGTGAACCCTGATTAATAAACCATACCTTTGGTCCAACTCGCTTGCAGAAGAATTCGAACTGTCGTCACCTCGACCTCCGCCGCAAGCAACGACGCTCTAACCCGTTCGGCCAGCAATCTTACCAAGTCACTGGAAGCGATTCAGTGGTTATTCGTTTTTGGGTCGGGAACGGACATCCTAAAATGCGTCCAAAGGGAATGGTGGGAATGATGGTAACTGCGCAAGTGTGAGAGTTTCATGACGAAATATAATTTACTTCCATAGCTTATGAGTCACTGAGATTCAGTTCCCTAGTAACCTAATTTAACGATCCGAGTTTGAGTCCTCTCAGGGCTGAAAAAATTCGGCATCGCAGCTCTGTAAGCCGGTACTCCAACTCTTGTGGGCAAGGAGTTTGCGCGCGCGTGTGTGTGTGTCTGTCTGTGTGTGTGTGTGTGTGTGTGTGTGTGTGTGTGTGTGTGTGTCTGTGTGTCTGTGTGTGTGTAAGGTCAAAGCATTACCCCTGGGTTGGGCCATGTACAGTATGAGCGCTCAGCTCTCATCTGGTAGGATAGTAAACGTCAATCACAAGTCCAACACTTGATCCAAGACCCTGGCGAATCACAATATGACTAAGACAGATACTATAGTAAACACCTAAGACACATAGGAATTATATAGATATATCATTCTTTGCTAAGTATTTGATATATTTCTATATACATTCCTTCATTACAATTAATGTGATATTTTGGTAAACAAATATGTATTAATGCGACAACAACGGAAGGTATATTTGCATACTTTTGATATATTGCGGTGCGGATGTCTACAGTGTTGTGAAGTGTGCAAGGGCGGACGCTGAGATGAGGTCGAATCGGTTGACAAATTGAAACATGATATTCATTCGAGGATACATCGAGTGGCCGCGAGAAATGTCCTCACTTTTGAACTCAAAGTAAGTAATCTTTTCTCCAATGTGCTCGTAGAGAGATTTTAAAGAAAAGTTTTATTTGAAATAGAATAAAACTTAGGTCATGATGTCACTGATGTCGTTGGGTTTCAGCTCATTAGAAAACGGAAGGTTTGAGGATTGTGATTTACCAAGGTCTTGGGTCACGTGTTGGACTAATGATCGACAGTTATTACTCTCCCGGATGAGAGTTCAGAGCTCATATATGACCGATCTATGGTTGATGTTGTGACCTTACTCTCTCTCTCTCTCTCTCTCTCTCTCTCTCTCTCTCTCTCTCTCTCTCTCTCTCTCTCTCTCTCTCTCTCTCTCACACACACACACACACACACAAATCCTTGCCCACGAGAGTTGGAGTGCTGGCTCGCAGTGCAGCGATGCTGATTTTTTTCCAGCCTTGGGCGGGAATAGAACTCGGACTTTTGGATTAGTGGTTGAGAACGGTACCACTGCGCCGTCGAACCGTGACAGATATGAAACACGAGAGTTGTGTAGAAAGCTTCTCGCAGTATTTTGTATTCTATTTTTTTTTTTTTTTTTTTTAAGGGGAGGGTTCAATTCTGACAGAAATCGAAAATATTGAAGTCTTTTAAAGGACTGCCAGTGTCTAGGATGACCTCAAATAGAGACCAGGAGGAAATATATATGTATATATATATATATATATATATATATATATATATATATATATATATATATATATATATATATATATATATATATATATATATATTATATATATATATGTATATATATATATATATATATAATAAATAAATAGAAATAAAATAAGATAAAATAAAATAAAATAAAATAAAATAAATAAATGAATAAAAGGTCACCAGCACAGTATGAAAAACACGACTATTCAAAAGTTCGATTTTGCAAAAGACTAGGGAGAGACAGATTAGTCTGCTTGCAGAAGTGATGTGTGTGACAAGTATTCATGAGTTCAAAGCCAATGGAGGTGAATGGACACCACAAGGTAGGCTCCGAACACGCACACACACACAAACACACACACACACACACACACACACACACACACACACACACACACACACACACACACACACACACACACACACACACACACACACACACACACACGACTCGTTGCGCAGTGGTAGAGTTCCCAGCTGCCACTACGGCGGTCCAGGTTCGACTCCCGCCCAGGGCTGAAATAATTTCAGTATCGCTTCGCTGCGGGTTGCTACTCCAACTCTCGTGGGCGGGGAGTTGGGGGTGTGTGCGCGTGTAGGGTCACAGCATTACCCATAGATCGGTCATACGAGCTCTGAGCTCTCATCCGGGAGGTTAATAACTGTCAATCACGAGTCCAACACGTGATTCAAGTCCATGGTGAATCACACACACACACACTCACACACACACACACACACACACACACACACACACACACACACACACACACACACACACACACACACACACACACACACACACACACTTCAACGAATGGACGGCTTAGAAGACGTTCTGAAGAAAATTGAAGTTTTGTGGATCCCAACGCAAAGAGAAGTGCCTATTGTATTTACAGGGTGGGAGGGAAATTGCTCGTGGGGTAGTAGGAAAGTAGGGAAAGAGGAAAAGGGGAGGGATTACTGAGGGAAATGGAAGGAAATGAAGAAGGAGTAGACTTGGCCCAGGCAGACAGGCGAAAGGTAAACAAACGGCCCCCCGACGACGATGAAATGTCTAATAAAAATGTAAAGATTAGAAGTATAGATAAGAGCAATACAGTAGAAAGTGATGAGAATATTTTCCAGGGATTTAAAGAGGGTGGGGGGGACACAACCCCCCCCCGACTGACAAGACTAGAAGAGAAGGTCGATAAGATGATCGAGGACTTGGAGCGTAGGTTTGGTCATGTTAACAATATTATACGGAGAGTTGAAAAATTGGAAGAACTAGAGAAGGCGAACAAAAACTTAACTAAGGAAATTGAAGAATTAAAAAAACAGTTAAAAGAAATATAAGATGAGAATAAAGTCTTAAAGGAGAATAATAAGGAGAACAAGGAGGGTTGGAAAAAAATTCAAGAAAATAGCAAAGTTGCATTCATTGACATAATCAGACAGCAAATGAATGAACAAACTGAAAACTCAGTTATTAAAGTGATGAGACAGAAGGAGAATATAGTAAGAGACTTAGCAGACAAAAAGAAATGTATAATTATATTAGCAATGGAAGAGAAACATAACCCAGATAGAACCACAAGAATCAAAGAGGAAAATGAAAAAGTAAGAAATTTACTAGAATTAGTTCAGAAAGATGAACCAGAAATAATGAAACAAATCGAAGAGAAATTCAGGCTCGGGAAATATAGTACAGACAAGACCAGACCAATTAAGATTAAATTCAGGTCACAAACTACGGCTGAGAATATCTTATCCAAAACAGGGAAACTAGCAACAAGTGAACAATATAAAAAGGTATGGATAAAAAGGGAAATGAATAAAGAGGAAAGAGAGGAAGAAAAGCAGAAAAGACTTGAAGCAAAGGAAAAAAACGAGATAAGAACGGAGTCAGAAAAAGAGAGATTCTATTGGAGAGTAGTGAATATGAAACTAAAGAAAGTCGACATACAAGAGAAAAACAAAAGGGAAACAGAGAACACAATGGAAGTGGCAGAAAACTAAGAGTGTCTTACACAAATATAGATGGATTAATAACAGGATTGAATGAGCTGAATGATTATTTGAAAGAAAAAGAACCAGACATAATGGGAATTGTAGAAACAAAATTAAAAGGTCCACTACCACCCAACAGTGTAGGACATGATGCATATAATTATTGGATTAGAAACAGAGTGAAAAAGGAAGGGGGTGGAGTTATGTTCCTGACTAAGAAGGATATAAACGTGAAGTGTGTCACATATGGAAAGAATACAGTAGAGATGATAATGATGGAAGTAGAAGACAGAGATAAGAAGAACAGAAAGTTTGTGATAAATTATGTGCCCCCGAAAACAGCCTCATGGGAAGAGAGTGAACATAAAAGTATGTTAGAGGACACAAAGATAACATTAAACAAGATAATGGAAGAGGGAGGAAAAATAGTTATGATGGGCGATTTTAATTGCAAAGAAATTTGCAGGGAAGAAATGACAGTAAAGGGTGGAGACGGCTCATGGGGAAACGCTCTACTTGAGATGGTTACTGACCATACAATGACACAATGGATACAGGAGAACACTAGGTATAGAAATGAAGAAGAACCATCGAGACTAGACCTAGTAATTACATCCGAACCTAGAATAGTGGACAAAATTGAATATAAAACACCAATAAGTAAAAGTGACCACATATTGATTGAACTGGAACTTAATGAAGAAAAATATATGAAAAGAAATGAACAATATAGAAAAGGAAGAATGATGTATAAAAAAACAAACTTTGATAAAATAAGAGAATTCCTTCAAAAGGAAAACTGGGAAGAAATATACAAAGAAGAAACAACAGTAGAAGAGAAATGGAATATTTTGACAAAAATTTACAAAAAAGGAGTGGAAAAGTATGTCCCAAGACAAAAACAAGAAAAAGAATATGTAAAATGCTGGTACAACAAAAGCTGTAGGGAGTTAAAAGACAAAAGAGACAAAGCCTGGGCCAGATGGAAAAAAGAGAGAAGACCTGAAAAATGGAAAATATATACCTTTTATAGAAATGAATATGTACAAATGTGCAGAGAGGAAAAGAGAAAATATGAAAAAGATATCATAGAAAAGTGTAAAGATCAACCAAAACTATTCTACAGATTTGTAAACAATAAACTGAAAAACAAACAAGACTTGGAGAAATTAAGACAGGAGGGAGTTGAATACACTGAGGAAATGAAAATGGCGGATATTATGAACAAACATTTTAAATTAGTGTTGACAAGGGAGAACATACAACCTGAAGAGAACGAATGGAAAGAGAAAGTCCCCCCTATGGAAGAAATAGAAGTAACAAAGAATGAAATATTAACACACTTGAGTAATCTTGATGTCAGAAAATCGCATGGACCAGATGAAATAGCAAACTGGATACTGAAAGAATGCAGGAATGAACTGGCAGACAAAATACATAGCATACTAAATAGTTCCTTGAAAGAAGGAAAAGTTCCAGAAGATTGGAAAAAAGCAAATGTAGTACCTATATATAAAGGAGGAAATAAAGAAGAACCTACCAACTATAGACCAGTCTCTCTAACAAGTACAATAGCAAAAATTTGTGAAAGAATTATCAAAAGTAGATGGGTAAAATATTTAGAAAAAAAAGTGTTAAATCCAAGGCAATTTGGATTCAGACAAGGACGATCATGCGTCACCAATTTAATATGTTTCTATTCAAGGCTAATAGATATAATACAAGAAAGAGATGGATGGGCGGACTGTGCATTTTTAGATCTAAAGAAAGCTTTTGACAAAGTACCACATAAGAAGTTGCTTAAGAAATTAGAAACTGAAGGAGGAATACAGGGCAAACTACTAAATTGGATGGAGGACTTTTTGCAAGAAAGAAAAATGAGGGTAGTGATAAGATACCAGCACTCAAAATGGAATGAAGTAATAAACGGTGTTCCGCACAGTTCTGGCCCCAATAATGTTTGCTATATATATTAATGATATGGATGAAGGAATTGAAAGCTATATGAGCTTCTTTGCAGATGATGCAAAACTACTGAAAAGAGTGAAAACTGAAGAAGATTGTGAATCACTACAGAGAGATCTAAATAAAGTACAAGAATGGAGTAGGAAGTGGGAGATGGAGTTCAATACAAAAATGTGTAGTATAATGGAATTTGGAAAAAGCAAAAACAGAATAACAGGAGCATATAAATTGGGAGAAGGAATAAAAAAAGTAGAAAATGAGAAGGACCTGGGAGTCATTGTTATGAATAATATGTCACCTGAGAAACATATAAATAAGATTTTTGGAGAAACTTATAATCTAATAAGAACATTCAAAGTTGCATTTACATACCTGGATGAAGAAATGGTGAAGAAAATCCTAATCACCCTGATAAGACCAAGATTGGAATATGCAGCAACGATATGGTCACCAAGTACAAAAAAATGTATAAAAAAAACTTGAAAGAATACAAAGAGCAATTACAAAATTGGCACCAACACTCTCAAAACTATTATATGAAGAGAGACTAGAAAAACTTGAACTACAGACACTAGAGCAAAGAAGAGAGAGAGGAGATTTGATAGCTATTTACAGAAACATGAAAGGCATAGAAATTACTGACAGAGAGAATCTGATAAAATGGGATGACAGAAATACTAGAGGACACGGAAAGAAAATAAAAAAAGACAGCTATAGAAGAGATTTGAAAAAGAACAGCTTTCCTCACAGAGTAATAGACAGTTGGAACAAGTTAGATGAGAAAGTGGTGTGTGCAAAAACAATACATGAATTTAAAAATAGTTTAGATAAAATGAGAAATGAAGACGGGACACCACGAGCATAGCTCCCCTTCCC
Source organism: Oratosquilla oratoria (assembly GCF_046742065.1). Lineage (NCBI taxonomy): Eukaryota > Metazoa > Arthropoda > Malacostraca > Stomatopoda > Squillidae > Oratosquilla > Oratosquilla oratoria. The sequence goes on from NC_134796.1 coordinate 52,098,123, forward strand.
GTAAAATACAACTAGGTACAACTAGGTAAATGTACACACACACACACACACACAGACACACACACACACAGACACACACACACACACAGACACACACACACACAGACACACACACACACACACACACACACACACACACACACACACACACACACACACACACACACACACACACACACACACACACATACACACACAGATAGTGAAGGCAATTATCTCTGAGCTGCCCCAACCCTAAAAGCGTCCGTTTCCCCCCAGGAAGGATTCGATCATGTTGTACCCAAACGCTTTTTTTTTTTTATTTCATAACAATACTCATCCTTCTTTTATAGAAATAAAAACTAACGTTCATTGGGGCGTTCCTTATTGTGTTATGATTACCATCCAGGAGAGAACATTATTCAGACGTATTGATTGGTGGCCTTGTTTGAATATTTTCTTGGCCCGGCTCGATTATCTATCTCGGCTTCATCCACGAAAACTTCCTGACAATGAAAAGAAAGGTGGTGAGGGGTATGGTACGCCAGGAGGCGCTGAGTAGCTGCGGTCGGAGCCGTTACTCTTTGTCCTATGCGCTTTAGGGATTGTTGGGAATCGGAGAGAAGTGCGGGACTCGAACCCATAACTAAGCAAATGTAAGACTAGGACTCTTCCGATTACGAAAAAAAAAAATATATACATATATATATATATATATATATATGCATATCCATATATACATATATATATGAACTATATATATACATCTATGAAATAAGAAAAAAGGCTACTGAAAGAGAAATCATGTATCCGAGAAATGATGTATTTCATAAATTAGTGTACAACAGTTAAGGAATTCAAACATGATAGTTTTT
>NC_134796.1:52106476-52121476 GCF_046742065.1 Oratosquilla oratoria
TGGTTTTACTCTACTATTTTGCCGGTGAGGTTTTAGACTTGTAGGAAATAAGATATTTTCATTTTGACAAGATTCATTGGTACCAAAAAGGTTTTTTAAATCAATTTGTAATAAAAAAAAAATGCCCAACAGAAAGATTCACGGCAACAGAAACAAACAGCAAACTCCATTTGTTCCCTCGTGACGATTTAAGATAAGACAGTTTCTCCCGTCGTGACGATTTAAGACACGACAGTTTCTCCCATCTTTGTTACCAGGTACCAAGACGTCGACCAACTTCCTTCCTTAACTGTATCACACCCAGAGCGAATGTAGAACGACTCACGAGCTCCAAAAGTCCTGTCGAGTATACTGGATATAACACGACAGCTGGTCAAATGTGTGCAGCGAATACCTCGCAGTTGCGGGCTCGAAAATGCAGCTGGGCCTAATATACCTGGCTAAACCTATGGGATGGGAGCGCTGGACTCCAGCTGCTCTCGGTTCAATACTCGATGGCAGCTCTGTGCAGCACGTGGCCAGAGTAATCGCGCAGCTGCACACACGCCCCCTCCTCCTCCTCCTCCTCCTCCTCCTCCTCCTCCTCCTCTTCCTCCTCCTCTTCCTCCTCCTCTTCCTCCTCCACTTCCTCCTCCTACTCCTCCTCCTTCCCTCTCTCCTCCTCCTCTTCCTCCTCCCTCCTCCTCCTCCTACTCCTCTTCCTCCTCCCCTCCTCCCCTTCCTCCTCCTCCTCCCCCTCCTCCCCCTCCTCCTCCTACTACTCTTTCTCCTCCACTTTCTCTTCCTCTTGTCCTTCCTCCTCCTTTTCTCTCTCCTTCTCTTCCCTGTTTTCCTCCTGTTCTCTCATCTTCTCCTCTCCCTTCTCCTCTTCCTCATCCGCTTTCTCTCCCTCTTCTCCTCCCTCCTTCTTTCCCTCCTCCTTTTACTTCCTGTTTTCCTCTTGCTCTCCCTTCTCCTCCTTCTCTTCCTCCTCCACCGCATCCTCCTCCTCCTCCTCCTCCTCTTCTGGTGGTCAGTCCCCAGAGGCTGTAGGGTTCTCTATTCCTCCGCTATGCAGTGGGCTACCCTCCACGAGGGGGGAACTTCACGCATGGGTTCGTCGTTTGAACATGTACACAAATGTTCAAGTGTTTTGAGTGTTCATCCGGTCAATATTGTTACCGTGTCCTAGCGGGAGAGGAACCACGAAGATGAATAAAATCGACTGGCTGCAGCCAGAATAAAGACACAAGCTCTGTTCGGTACAGGAGGCGTTTCGGACCGATGTGAACAATGTGTGGACCATTTTGTTCAGGAATGAAGCATCTCTGGGCCGCAAAGAATTGAACATGTTTATCACGATTCCTCAGCCTCCCGGTGAGGTAATTTACGCGTTTTTAATTGCGCTAATGGTACCAGACAATTTCATTCATTTGAGGTCAAACTTGAGACAGAACGGGATCTTGAGGTTAGTAATCCCCTCAGCTGAATAGAATCGTCTGGCGGCAGAAGGTAGGATAAGACTCGTTACCGTGGTGAGCTGGTCAATCAAACATCACCTTCTCTCCTGTGCGAGTTCCTCTAGCATCTCTTCGCTCTCGCTTTGCATTACACGAATTTCAGTTCGAGTCGAACCGTTGCTGACAAATGACGCTTCACGAAGCACCTTGGGCAAGGGTGACGCCTCAAGGACCAGGTAAGTGCCTCCTGGTGTAGGCTTCTCACTCTATTTATCTTTTACATCTCGTTGTTCAAGAAGCTGAGAACTTTAAAACCAGCTACAAGAAACACTTCCAAGATCTACCAATGTAAAGTTTTATTTCAACTCGACGTTCTTGTTTGCAATTTCATATCCAGCTCCGAGAAATACTCCATAAATTTACTGAAACAAAGTTTCATTTTTAGGCGTCCTTATTCCTCGCATTTCTGTAACTTGCTGCCTTGAATACTCCACGAATTTACTGAAATAAAGTTGAATTTCTGAGTGGCCTTGTACCTCACATTTCTGTAATTTGCTGCCAAGAATACTCCAGGAATCTACTGAAATAAAGTTGAATTTCTAAGTGTCCTTCTACCTCACATTTCTGTAACTTGCTCCATGAATCCGCTGAAATAAAGTCGAATTTTTAAGTGCCCTTGTTCCTCGCATTTCTGTAACTTACTTCCAGGAATACTGCTCGAATTTACCGAAATAAATTTTATTGTCTAAGTGTCCTTGTACCTCACATTCCTGTAACTTGCTGCCAGGAATCTACTGAAATAAAATTTAATTTCTAAGTGACCTTGTTCCTCACATTTCTGTAACTTGCTGCCAGGAATACTCCATGAATCCACTGAAGTAAAGTTGAATTTCTAAGTGTCCTTATTTCTCATATTTCTGTAACTTGCTGCCAGTAATCTACTGAAATAAAGTTGAATTTCTAAGTTTCCTTGTTCCTTACATTTCTGTAATTTGCTTCCAGGAATGCTCCAGGAATCTACTGAAATAAAGTTTTACTTCAAGCGAAGGAGTCAGACACGCCGGTAAACTCGAGGCGACTCACTTCGAAGGTGGGGAAGGCGTGGCCTACGACGTAGTCTCCAGAGTTCGCTATCGTCTCTGTGGTACGTTCCTCTTAATAGATTGCAACACAAACTTCTCATCTTTTCTTCACAGTACTTTTGATATTTTACCAATTATTATTACTCACGTTTACAAGATAGCGGCAAGTTAATATCATGGTACATTCCTCTTAATAAATTAACACATACTACTCATCTTTTCATCACAGTATTTTTGATATTTTACCAATTATCATTACTCACGTTTACAAGATAGCAGGAAGTTAATATTATGGTACATTCCTCTTAATAGATTAACACAAACTACTCATCTTTTCTTCACAGTACTTTTGATATTTTACCATTTATTATTGCTCACGTTTACAAGATAGCAGGAAGTTAATATTATGGTACATTCCTCTTAATAGATTACGACACAAACTTCTCATCTTTTCATCACAGTACTTTTGATATTTTACCAATTATTATTACTCACGTTTACAAGATGGCAGGAAGTTGATATTATGATACATTCCTCTAATAGATTAACACAAACTACTCATCTTTTCTTCACAGTACTTTTGATATTTTACCAATTATTATTACTCACGTTTACAAGATGGCAGGAAGTTGATATTATGATACATTCCTCTAATAGATTAACACAAACTACTCATTTTTTCTTCACAGTACTTTTGATATTTTACCAATTATTATTACTCACGTTTACAAGATAGCGGGAAGTTAATATTATGGTACATTCCTCTAATAGATTAACATAAACTACTCATCTTTTCTTCACAGTACTTTTGATATTTTACCAATTATTACTCACGTTTACAAGATAGCTGGAACTTAATATTATGGTACATTCCTCTTAATAGATTAACATAAACTACTCATCTTTTCTTCACAGTACTTTTGATATTTTACCAATTATTACTCACGTTTACAAGATAGCTGGAACTTAATATTATGGTACATTCCTCTTAACAGATTAATACATACTACTCATCTTTTCTTCACAGTACTTTTGATATTTTACCAATTATTACTCACGTTTGCAAGATCGTGGTAAGTTGTGGTATATTTCTCTTAATAGATTACGACACAAGCAACTGATTTTATCTTCACAGCATTTTTACTATTTCACTGATTTTACTCGCACTTGCAAGTCAGTGAAACGGTAGTGTTGTGCTATATTCCTTCTCATAGCAAATGAAACTACGATGTTGGGCTTATTTCCAGAGCATTTAATTATTTTCATTAATAAAATGTACGTTTGCAAGCTAGTAGGGATTTTGTACTGTGGTACATTTTTCTTTGTGAGTACATAGCACATGATACTAATTTCATTTCGATGTTTTACTGATTGTTATGCACGCAGAAGTCTTACATCACACTTCAGAGTTAACTACCATCTTTGTGATACATTCATTCCTATCTCTTAGAGCAGACAATGTTGCTGCTATTATTTTCGTATTTTTCTTCTTTATTTTATTGCATTTTGATTTTCATTTTCTAAATTATTGTCTTTTAGATTTTTTATCTTAATTATTATTTTATTCTACACTTTATTTTCATTACATATTGAATGATTTACTTGGTTATCGCTCATACCAATTGGAATGGAGTATTGTGGTATATTCTTCTTGCTTAGCAGATGACGGCATACATACGACATTGTTTTTATCTTCTCAGCAATTTAATATTTTTATTATCACGCATATTGCAATATGGTGAGGTGGGTACAATTTTAGTATATTCCTGATGACAACACATACGCATTCCCTGCTCTCCCCATATAGGAGGGGTGGCTAAAGTAAAACATAAATTTGTCTTGACTTCTCGTAGGGGAAAAAAAGGAGGGCTAAAATCCTCTCGCTCTACCCCATTTCGTCGCCTTTCTCAACGCGCAAGGGAACATGGTGACTGTATTCTTGTCCCCCACCATCACGTGAAACTGTTTTTGTCTTCAAACTGTTCTAATTTTTCACAAACACTAGGTATGTTTACAGTATGCCAGGGAAGTAGTAATGACGGTACTATCTGCCAGCGGGTGAGAATGTTTGCATACCACATATACCACAACGTTTGCATACCACATATACCATAAAAGGCGTCGACGCACTTGGGAGTAAGGATGTACCATTCATTCCACAAAGACCACAATTCTTCGCATGTGAACGTCCAAACAAATTGCCGATCATTTCTTAAACCTGAAACTCACGCTGAGCCTTGGTTTCCCAGGCAGCTGGACAATGGGGGGAAAGGAGTCTTGCTCTCTGCCCAGGCAAGGGGGATTGGTACCCCTGCTTATCTCTTCGCTGGACGTAAGGACATGGTTGATTCCGTAGGATTCTTTTGATCTGCGTGAGTCATGAATTAGTAATATTCACATTATATTTTCTATTGTAAAAAGGATATTAACCATTTGTTGGTGGGAGCTTTCACTTAGGTGAATGAAATCAATTAGCGAGAGTCATGTAAATTGTTCTCGACAGTGAAAGAGTTTGATCGACAACCTAACACTGCATCTAGCGACGCGACAATCAGGATTACCAACCGGTTCCCCTTTCACACGCTACGGCCACGGCCACGTGTGAAAACGTCCATTGACACCCACGGTTACTTGAAAACACGACGTCGTGTTGTGAACGGCGCACGACGAAAAGTCGATACGTGTGAAAGGAGCCTTACTCCGCCCACTTGCTCGCTGCATGACTGGTTCTGGGTGTGAATTTCAGGTCTCAAAGAGTTATGAACTACTGTTAAGCCCCAGTCACACCAAGCTTACGACCTGTTTCCGACCACCTTCGACCGAAAATCAAGCGATCGGTCGGCGACACAAAACCTATGCAAGGAATTGAAATGGAAAAAGTTAATGTGGTTGATAAGATGAAAATCTATGTACTGGGGACTATTCAGTGTGTGTTGTAATATATCTATCTATCTATCGATCTATCTATTTATCTATCTTATTACCGACTACCAGCGACTTCCAAAGACTACCTGCAACTGACCGGCGACCAGGTGGTCGCCGGTGGTCGAAAACTGGTCGTAAACTTGGTGTAACTGGGCCCTTAGACAGTTAACTCAGTTCTAAAATAGCAGACTCTATGCTATGACAATCCCTGTGTAAATTCAGCGTTTGATTCCATTGTCCTTTCCTTTCTGTCAAATTATGCATATTAATTCTAGCCTTTGAGGTTAGTTCCAAACACGTTTTCTGTATTTCATAGAATAGTGAATACTTGATTAGAAATGTTTATGACATTTATGGCACCGAATGATTATGATGATTGTTTCGAGTTTCATAGGCTGAAAACCTGTATGGATCCCTGAGTCCTTCCATAGACGTTTTTAGGAAGAAGTTTGGGACTGTTGTCTTTGTCATTGAAGAAAGAAACAGTTGCCGATCGTCAACTCTTCTTAAGTGAAGAAGGTAGAGGAACATAAAAACATAAGAATGAAGGAGAATGCAAGAGACCATAAAGCCTACACTAGACAGTTCCATGTACTGTACTTTACTACCTGTCATTCCCATTCTTAAAGCAACAAATTGGTTCGGCGCTCGCTATATGGTCACAAAGTCTATTCGATTCGTTAACTACTCTGTTGGTAAAGAGTGCCCTGCTGTCTTAATATGATGACCTTGTCTGTATCACCCTTGTTCAAGCTCTCGACCCATATGGGAGAGAAGTCGAAGTGAGATCGAGGATGAGTGAGAGATAGAGAGATGGGACACACTCATGACGGTAAGTTAAGGCCCGTTTCACACGTATCGACTTTTCGCCGTACGCCGTCCACGACAAAACGTCGTGCTCCCAAATAACCGTGGGGGTCTATGGGCGCATTCATAGGTCACGACCACGACCGCGTGTGAAAACGTCCATAGATATCCATGGTTATTTGGGTGCACGACGCCGTGTTGTGAACGGCGCATGGCGAAAAGTCGTGTGAAATGGGTCTATGGGTTTAGAAAATGATAGACTTAGAGATGGTCCTCTCCGACAGCCACTTCGTAGGTCCACTATCAGCAAGTACCAGCGAAAAAGAAGAAGAAGAAAAAAAAGGAATACAAGACAAAACTAAAGCAGAAGACAACGCAAACAATGCACATGAGACATGAAACAAACGCGATTGATTAAAAACGACGAAATACGCACAGAAATGCAAACTAAATTCGAGAATATTTGTAGAGCTATCTCGTCAAATGATAAGAATAAATCGAAGGAACATATGAAGATCATGACCGAGCTGACGTAGACAGTAGATTCCCATTCAAATACGGAACAGTTCAAAGCAAAACGACACGTGGCGGAATATATTGACCCTATTACGGGTGATAAATTGCTTCTGACATCCTGACGGAAACCGTTAATGCATTGAAAGTCAAAAATAGAATAGGTATGGATGCGAATACACACACAAACACACACACACACATACGCAGGCACGCACACACACATGCAGGCACACATACACACACACACACACACACACACACACACACACACACACACACACACACACACACACACACACACACACACACACACACACACACACACACACACGCAGGCACGCACACACACACGCAGGCACGCACACACACACACACACACACACACACACACACACACACACACACACACACACACACACACACACACACACACACACACACACACACACACACACACACAGACAAACACACACATATGTGTGTGTGTATCTGTATGTGAGTGTGTGTGTGTGCGTGTGTGCGTGTGTGTGTGCGTGCGTGTGTATGTGTGTGTGTGAGTGTGTATGTGCGTGCGAAAGACCATTGCATTAAGGAAGAAATGAGAGAAACTGATAAACGAAAATCGCCAATGCATAGTTATACATAGAAGTGTTGTACCAACATAAACTTACATTGCATGTTTCACTTTTGTTGCTGAGTACAAATAATCGGAACGAAGAACTTCCTAATATTCTGGCATAATTTCGAAAGGCGTTTTCGTTCTAAATACTTAGCATTTCTGAATTTTAGAAAATTCCAATAGAAAGAAGCGTCTACATTTGATATGTTTTCTGCTCAAGAAAATAGCTAATGTTATAAATATTACAGAAATGATGTATATGAAATATTAATCAAGAAATATTATATTTGTAAAGCGAATGAAGATCTTTTGTCCCGGTTGCACAGGAAAATGACTTTCACGTCTGTGACTGGAATTCACCCTCGGAATCGACCTGATAGTTGGTAAAAAAAAATCAAGAAGTAATTAAGCGGCTATTAAGGTCATGCAGACCTTAGGGAATGATATAAAGTCGTATTCAAAACCTGGAAAGCTAACATTATTGGAAATGGAGATTCCCTTAGCCAAAACAAAATCCTGAAACCAGAAGGGATCCATTGATAAAAAAGGGTTCAATACTCTTCCCATTTATATGGAAATTTTCCTTTGTGTCGTGATTTTCTGTTTGTAATCAAATTGACCTTGTCGGAGTTTATGAAGTCTCCTTGGAAACCATCTATTTTGTAGACTGACTCGTATTGCATCTGTTCCTTTCTAAGTGTCTAAGTTGTCAAATGTTATAATCAAATATATACTCGAGGTCTTTTATCAAGATTCGTTATCTTCTAGACGTAGTTCAATGTTAATTTTATCCACTTCATTTTCTAGTTTAGTGATGAATAAATCTAGTTGAGAGGCGCTACTGTTTTTTATTTTATTTATTCTCGAATTGATCGGTTCAAATTCTAGTGTACTATATTATGTACCTGAGTTTAAGAGGCCAATTTCTCTTTGATCTTCTTTGATTAGTCCATTCGATGCTTTTGCTTTTGGTGAAGTCGATCAGAATAAAACCCGTTCTTTTCAATTAAGATTTTTGGTCATTTATTTTTCGAACTCGATCAATGTGCTTGAGAGTCATCGCGTTTTTTCCACGACATATTGAAAAGAGATGTTGATGCTTTGACTTCTTTTCGTCTAATACTTTTGTGTTTATAGATTTAGCGTTTTCTCTATCTCTTTCGTTTCATTTTCTGTCATTTTCTGTTGAGTTTAAGAATCCCGTTTACTTCTTCTTTTATCTGTTTTTTCCTCTCCACGTATCAAAGAATTGTTATCTCAAAATTCATTCTTAATGTCTTCCTTCGACATCAGAACGCTGATGGCGTAACCAGAAGCGTGCTGGTCTCGTATTCGACTCGTTGTGGGTTCGAATCCCGCACTCATCTCCTATTCCCAGTAGTGACTGTTACCTGCCCCCAACAGTCCTCAAAGCGCATAATAGGGCTTCGGGCGCAGCTATTCCGTGCCTCCTGGCGTATTCTCCTCACTTTCTTCTTCTTTTTCTTTTTCATTTTTCTTTTTTCTTTTTCTTCTTCATTTTATCTTCTTTTTCTTTATTTTTCTTTTCTTTTTTCTTCTTCCTCTTCTTCTTCTACTACTTTTTCTTCTACATGAATATCTCTATTATACTAATATGTATTTTATATTTTTGCCTTTTTTAGTTCACCTTTTATTTCCAGTTGCTTCGGGGACTGATTATCTACATGTATTCTGTGACAACTACATCGTTTTCATCTTTACTGCGATTGAAATCTTCCTCTCTCAACAACTTTTTGAAACGTCTTCTACTTTCGTGCATCTATCAGTTTATACTTCTAAGTTTACTTTCACCTTTGCTTTCTAAGGTTGGTCCTCCCTTTCTAATTTTCATTATCCGGTTTCTAATGACGTACGTTTTTATTTATTCATTTATTTATTTTTATCATATATCTTTTATCTCTTTGAATTTTATTCTCAGTTTATGGAAGCTTTCACTATTTTTCTCTTATACTATATCGTCTGTTAAGAGTTTGTGATCTGTCCAAAAACTCTCCTCAAAGTTAATTTTCAGTTTATCGAAGCCTGCACTATTTCTCACTAACACTATATGATATGTTAGGATTTTGTGATCTATCAAAAAAAAAAATCTCCATTTCCTTTCGCGAAACCAACTCATTCTTTACTATTCTTTCCTTCATGTTTATGTCTAACCATGTATATACTCGACAGCCACCATGACATCACACATTCCTGCCTTAACCTTATATTCACCTGAACTTTTTTTTATTTATTTTTTTATTTTATTTTTTTTTATAATGGGACTTCCAGGATTTCTTCCCTGGGTAACGACAATTTTCTATTCAGTTTAGAAGAGCCACTAGTATCAAAAAGGTTAAAGAATGTGTCTCAAAAAATATCTAGGTGAACCATTGTCGGTGCTAAATCTTGTATGTTCTTAGTTGTGGGTTTGAGGCCCTTTCCGATTCTCAGCAGTGAGTGTTATCAGCTCCAACAGTTCAAGTGCATAAAGCAAAGGCGACTCATGGTGTATACTTCTAACCAAAACCACCACCACCACCACCACCACCACACTAACCACCACCACACTAACCACCACCACACTAACCACCACCACACTAACCACCACCACACTAACCACCACCACACTAACCACCACCACACTAACCACCACCACACTAACCACCACCACACTAACCACCACCACACTAACCACCACCACACTAACCACCACACTAACCACCACACTAACCACCACACTAACCACCACCACACTAACCACCACCACACTAACCACCACCACACTAACCACCACCACACTAACCACCACCACACTAACCACCACCACACTAACCACCACCACACTAACCACCACCACACTAACCACCACCACACTAACCACCACCACCACACTAACCACCACCACCACACTAACCACCACCACCACACTAACCACCACCACCACACTAACCACCACCACCACACTAACCACCACCACCACACTAACCACCACCACCACACTAACAATCCCCACCACACTCACCACCACCACCACACTAACCATCCCCACTACACTCACCACCACAACACTCACCACCATCACCACACTCACCACCACCACCACACTCACCACCACCACCACACTCACCACCACCACCACACTCACCACCACCACCACACTCACCACCACCACCACACTAACCACCACCACCACACTAACCACCACCACCACACTAACCACCACCACCACACTAACCACCACCACCACACTAACCACCACCACCACACTAACCACCACCACCACACTAACCACCACCACCACACTAACCACCACCACCACACTAACCACCACCACCACACTAACCACCACCACCACACTAACCACCACCACACTAACCACCACCACACTAACCACCACCACATTAACCACCACCACCACATTAATCACCACCACATTAATCACCACCACATTAATCACCACCACATTAATCACCACCACATTAATCACCACCACATTAATCACCACCACATTAACCACCACCACACTAACCACCACCACACTAACCACCACCACACTAACCACCACCACACTAACCACCACCACACTAACCACCACCACACTAACCACCACCACACTAACCACCACCACACTAACCACCACCACACTAACCACCACCATCACCACCACCACCACCACCACCAAGCTACTACACTTTTCAGTCCAAAGTGGATTTTTTTTTCTGGATGAGTGGGAAGGGTGACTGCATGGGAGCTTGCCAGGAGAGCCCATGGGAAATGGCGCCGGCGTGTGAATGAACCAACGCGCCCCCTAGCGTACGCCCACGATGGAAGTTGTTAGAACGAAGGACAATTTTATTCAGCTCTAAGGGAACCCCTAAGGCAAGCGGGGTCGGAGCCCTCCGGAGGTCTCTCGTTTGCGCGCCCACACAGAAGCTTCTTTCTTCTTGAGGATGTTCTTCGGCCTCTTCATCGACCTTTCACGAACTCCGCATACTTTCTGCCTTCAACACTGCTCCTTTATGCACTCTATGTATTGTGTGGGTAGTGATGAAAGTGCTGCGTTTCGAAGAAGGAGGTTTTGTGTTTTGCGCCTCGTTCCTTGGGGCTCTGTACAATCTATGCTGGTGGAGGTCTTGCAATTTCGATGCAAGAACAACGCGAAATACATCTCCCACCCAATTTGATGGTGGGGAAATATGGTGATCCAATATGATATATAAAGGGAAAAGTGTGTTTGCTGTTCCCTGACGTGGGTTCAAAGCAAGTGTGGAACAAATGCACCCACACACATACACCCTTTTACATACACACAAGCAAAAGCACAAACACATACAAAGAAGAGCAAGAGGAGATCTACTGACCGTCTACAGAATTAGGAAAGGGATGGAAGTCCTCGATAGAGATGGTTTACTAAAGTGGGATAAAAGAAACAAGAGGACATGAAAAGAAACTTAAAAAAGATAGTTAACTTAAAAAGAATAGTTTCCCACACAAAGTGGTGGATATCTGGAATAAATTGGATAAGGAAACAGTAAGTGCAAAAACTATACAAGATTTTAAGGACAAACTTGATGCTGAAAGATACAAAGGCGAGTCACTATGATCATAACTCTCTTCTTGTAAAATACAACTAGGTAAATACAACTAGATAAATACATGTATAAATGTAGCTTGTATTTCATTCACGTCCTGTGACTCATAACTACCCTTTCCATGCTCGGACAGGACATTCCAGTGTCGAAAGACCCCTCACTGCTTAAGAACAAACTCCCGACTAAGTGTTTCTCTAACGTAGGATATTGCAACACTGCGTGTTGAAGGCCAGTAGAGTTGGACGTTCATATTTGTATAATATAATCATCGAAATCCCTCAGTGGGGTTAGTGTTCGTCACGCCAAAACGTGGAACAAATGGATAATAAGACTAATACTATACATCGGACTTAGGTTATAACCATCCTATTATGTCATCCTACATGGATATATTGCACACACACACGCACACACACGCACACACACGCACACACACGCACACACACGCACACACACGCACACACACACACACACACACACACACACAAACACACACACACACACAGGGCCGAAATTATTTCGGTATCGCTGTACTTCGGGTCGTTACTCTGACTCTCGTGGGCGGGGAGTTGGGTGTGTGTGTGTGTGTGAAAGGTCATAGCATTACCCATAGATCGGTCATACGAGCTCTGAGCTCTCTTCCGGGAGGGAAATAGCTGTCGATCACGAGTCCAACACGTGATCCAAAGACCAAAGTGAATACACACACACACACACACACACACACACACACACACACACACACACACACACACACACACACACACACACACACACACACACACACACACACACACACACACACACACACACACACACACACACACACACACTCTCTCTCTCTCTCGTGGCGCAGTAGTAGATTCCCGGCCGCCACTACGGAGGTCCGGGTTTGAATCCCGCCCAGGGCTTAAATAATTTCAGTATAGCTGCGCTGCGGGTTCTTACTCCAACTCTCGTGGGCGGGGAGTTAGGGGTGTGTGTGCGTGTAAGGGCACAGCATTACCCGTAGATCGGTCATATACGAGCTCTGAGTTCTCTTCCGGGAGAGGAATAGCTATTGATCACGAGTCCAACACGTGATCCAAGACTATGGAGAATCACACACACACAGGGAAATTACCTTCATGGTTATGGGAATTCACTCGAAGGCGACCGATCACATTGAAGGTGTGTCTAAGTTAGTACAAGAAGGATGGCTCACGTCCAATGAAAATGAAATATAAGTCGCGAGTAATAGCAAATGGAGTAATCAGCAACTCTTGGAAGTTACCTTGAAGAGTCAATTAAAAAAGAAAAACATTTGGAACGGTAAAAAATGCTACTTAAGATGAACGAGCAAAGACAAGAGAACTTGTAAAGTTAGACAAAGACAAAAAAAAAAGAGGAAGGAAGAAGAAAAACAAGAGTTTTTCTGGAAAGTTCTCAATAAGATACTCAGGAAATTGTATCGAGAAAGAGAAGGTGGTATAACACAGGAAACAACGCAAAGAAGTCATGAATAGCCTATACTAACGTTGATGACTCACTTTCGGCCAGACTGGAGATCAATGGTTACTTGATGGTAAATGAGCCTGATGTATTGTGTTTAGTAGAGAACAAGATTCCAAGAAACGTTGATCTACGGCTGAGGAATAATAGATACACCATTTGGAGAAGACACAAAAGATGCAATGGGTGATGATTGTTGAGAGAAACGTCATAATGCAACTCTGTTCGTGGTGGGGCAAGGCTTAAGCAATCCATCCAGAAATTAGAACAAAAGATTCAGACAGACGAGACCTCTTGGTGACGTGTGTGTCTATGTCCTCCACACCTAAATAAGAGTTTGCAATGTATCTGAATACGAGGAAATGTTGTTAAACACGAGTCTTCTCTGTACACACACACACACACACGCACGCACATACACGCACACACACACACACACACACAAACACACATATATATCTATATTTATCTATCTATCTATCTATCTATATCTATCTATCTATCTATATATATTAGTAAAGGTGAGAGCAGGTTCTCAGTAATACACGTGGAGTTAAAAACAACAGCATTGTTGTAGTTGTTCAATTTTTTCTTCGTATTCTCGATTTTCCTGATAAGAGATTTTCCATTAACTCTTCCCTTTAAATTTATATCTTGATAATGTCTTGTTTAAGACGAAACGTCGATGTCAAATAAGAACAAATGGAAGAATATAGAGACCTAGTTTCAATTCACCCAGTTAATGGAAAATCTCTTATCATGAAAATCGAGAATACAAAGAAAAAACTGAACAACTACAACAATGCTGTCCTTTTTACCTCCACGTATATATATATATATATATATATATATATAAATATATGTATATATAAATGTATATATAAATGTATATATAAATATATGTATATATAAATATATGTATATATAAATATATGTATATATAAATATATGTATATATAAATATATGTATATATAAATATATGTATATATATATGCATATATATGTATAAATATATGTATATATAAATATATGTATAAATATATGTATATATAAATATATGTATAAATATATGTATATATAAACATATGTGCATATATATATGTATATATATATAGATATATGTATATATAGATATATGTATATACATATGTATGTATATATGTATATGTATGTATATATAATATATATGTATATATAATATATATGTATATATAATATATATGTATATATAATATATATGTATATATAATATATATGTATATATAATATATATGTATATATAATATATATGTATATATAATGTATCTGTATATATAATATATCTGTATATATAATATATCTGTATATATAATATATATGTATATATAATATATATGTATATATAATATATATGTATATATAATATATATGTATATATAATATATATGTATATATATGATATATGTATATATATATGTATATATATATATATATATACATAATATATATACTGTATATGTATCAAACATTGTAACAATATAGTCCTTGT
>NC_134796.1:52126476-52136476 GCF_046742065.1 Oratosquilla oratoria
ACAAACAAATAAAACAAAAGCAAGCACACAAACACATATCTCATTTTTCCATGTATATATTGTACATACAAGGATATAAATTCAACATAAGCTAACAATACAATAAAATATTTTCATACACACATACATACAAAAATATACACATTGATATACAGATACAGAGTATGAATAAACAAAACAAATAAAACAAACACAAACACACAAGCACATATCTCATTTTCCCATGTATATATTGTACATACAAGGATATAAATTCAACATAAGGTAACAATGCTATAAACATATTTTCATACACACATACATACAAAAATATACACATGAATATACACATACAGAGCACAAATAAACAAAAAACAAATAAAACAAACACAAGCACCCAAGCATATACACAAACACGTAAAATGTTTTGCCCCCAAAAATCCCTCGACTACACATTTCTTTTCTTACCTGGTTGCAGATAGTCAGCGGAGGTGATCTATGCAGAGCCCTCAGCCTGTTGTGTTCCTGTAGACACTCTTGGACGAAGTTACCGTCCATGAGTTCGACCTCGCCTCCGCCACGCCCCCTCACACTCACGCCCTTCGACAGGGAAACCTGAAGGAGAAGGAGGACGAGAACCATCTCAAGGACGATGTCGCTAGGGTCCCAATTGGATTTTTGCTCCTTCGAGAAGAAGGAATTTCATTTGGGGCCGATTTTTAGCGACATGGTGGAGCTGGAATAAAGAGGCAGGAGGGAAGGAAAATGGAAGGCGAGGGGCGACAAGAGGTGATAAGACGAAGAGGCATATGTGTGTATGTGTGTGTGTGTGTGTGTGTGTGTGTGTGTGTGTGTGTGTGTGTGTGTGTGTGTGTGTGTGTGTGTGTGTGTGTGTGTGTGTGTGTGTGTGTGTGTGTGCATGTATGTGTGCGTGTGCGTCTATGTGTACGAAGGCAGGATACATTGGGTAAGACAATGAGAGAAGGGGAGAAAAAGATCCGCGTGGGAGGAAGGACAGGAGGATGAAGGTGTGGAAGATGAGAAGGGGGGAAGAAGAGGAGGAGGAGAAGGAGGTGGAGGAGGATGAAGAAAAAGATGAGAGGAGGGGAGAAAGAATAGGTAGAAGATGAGGAGGAGGTGGAGGAGGATGAAGAAAAAGAAGAGGAGGAGAGAGAAGAGGTGGGGGAAGAAACGAAGGAGAAAGAGGAGAAAGAGAAGACGGAGGAGGAGGAGGAGGAAGAGGTAAAATAGCAGAGGAGAAAGGAGTTAGAAGAAGAGATAGATGAAAAGGAAGAAGAGGATGAAGATGAGGAGGAGAAGAAGAGTGGGGGAGGAAGAGGAGGAGGAAGAGGAGGAGGAGAAGAGTAGGGGAGGAGGAAGAGGAGAAGGAGGAGGAGTAGGATGGAGAAATGAGAAGATAGAGGAGGTAGAGTAGGAGGAAAAGGAGGAGGAGGAGGAGGAGGAGGAGGAGGAAGAGGAGAAGGACGAGGAGAGGGAGAAGAGAAGATTGAGGAGGTGGAGTGGGAGGAGGAGCAGATGGGTGGAAGGAGGTGGAGGTGGAGGTGGAGGAGGAATAAAAAGGAGAGAAGGATGTGTGGGAGGGAAGAGAGAAAAAAACGAGAAAGAGTTAGAAGGAAAATATATTGACATAAAAAAGGAAAGGAAAATAAAGGTTAAGAGAAGAGGAGGAGGAGGAGGAGGAGGAGGAAGAGGAAGAGGTAAAAGAGGCGGAAAAAGAGAAAGGAGAGAAGGAAGAGGGGAGAGGGGCAGTGGGTACGAAAAGAGATGAAGACGTCAGAAAAAAAAAGAATAGGAAGAAGAAGAGGAGGAGGAAGAAGAGGAGGAGGAAGAAGAGGAGGAGGAAAAGAAGAGGAAAAAGATGAGGAGAGAGGGGCAGTAGGTAGGGAGAAGGGAGAAGGCATTAGAAAAGAAATCAAAGGAGGAGGAGGAGGAGGAAGAGGAGGAGGAGGAGAAAGAAGGAAATGAGAAAAAAGAAGAGGTATATAATGATTTTCCATATTAGACAACCGTGAAGCTGCCGAAGTAGGTCACTGACATTAGGGATCTCAGAGTGAGCCCGCGAAACAGGGAGGGAAACAAATGAAAAAAAAAAAAAAAAGAAAAAAAAATGAAATAAATGAAAAAGAAGTTGAAACAGCGAAAGGAATGATTGAAGGTAAGTGAAAGAAATGAGTAAAAATATCAAAAGAAAGAAGTGAGGTAAGTGAAATGATGATGGTGATGGTGACGGTGACGGTGACGGTGATGGTGATGATGATGATGATGATGATGATGATGATGATGATGATGATGATGATGATGATGATGATGATGATGATGATGATGATGATGATGATGATGATGATGATGAGTAGGATGAGGAGTAGGAGGAAGAGTAGGAGGAAGAGTAGGAGGAGAAGGAGGAGGAGGAGTTAAGGCGGAGGAGGAGGAAGGAGAGGGGAGAGAGGACTACAGCACGAAAGGAAAGTGTTGAAAAAAAAAACTCGGTAAATAACAAATCAATTGATTTCCCTATATGTATGTAATGTGTAAACAAATCATTCAAATTAAATTTGATAATTAGACAGATAAATAAGTAGACAACTGTAGATATGAAGGAATAAGGACATAAATTCATGAATTGGGAAGAAAATGGCGTAAAAGTTGAACAGAAAACATTTTTGACTGAAATATCTTAAATAATTTCGATTAAATTTCACATCATAGTGGCACATTTTATATATTTAATTCTGCCAAAAAATACATTCGTAATACAACCACCCAACATCCTGTTGTATTACTGGGAGCTCTCAAATCTGACCCATAGAATGGTGAATCTATAGAAATATGTCTCCTTGTCAAGTGCTTAATATATTTGTGTATAGAATAGTTTCAGTTATGATAAAACCTTTTTGTTTTCCAATTAACCAGATTGTGTCGATGCAGGAACAACGCTGAATGTATTTCCTCGGCTCTGAAGCATCATGTCTTAAGTTCAGGTGTCTGAAATGAGACATGTTTGCTACCAAGCAGAAATTAATCTTTCAGGCGTTTTTTCTTTTTTTAATGATGTATTTTCTCTCCATTTCATACGGATTAAGGATTTGTCAGGTTCGTTCAGCCACCTAAGCAATCTTCTCTAGTTATTATTCTATAGATTATCTATAACGAGCTTCCAGGTCGACCCCAGGTCATCTCCATGATCTCAAGACAGACACGATCTACTTGACCCAACCCTCACTGTCTTCCACTCTGGGTCACTTCTTTCGGAGATGACCTTATGATCAGGGTCATCGTTCCAGAGGCAAACCACATGACCCTAGTCCAGGGATGGGGAACCTTTGGCACGCGTGCCAAATCTGGCACACTGACGACTTTTTTCTCCGGCACGCGAAACCCAGAGCTCACCTTGAAATAGATGACTAATAAATCTCCATTTTCTTTTGTATGACCATTGGTAACCGCATGCTGCGCTGGGCTGCTGATTGAGGCCCTTATGGGAGGAAGGTGAAAGGAAAGAGACCCAGACTCGTATGTAAGCCTACAATTTTACTCCGTTGCCATGCGAGAAAAAATTGTATCAAATATTTTGGCTGGTCTTGGCACTCGCACTTAAAAAAGGTTGCCCGGCCCTGCCCTAGCGCCTCGGATGACGCTCAGGGATAAGGGAGGTTACTTATTTTAATGTCGGTACCATCGAATACGTCTTGGCTTGAGTTAAGATCTCTCTGACGACACACCATGATCCTCCGCAGAGGTGACTTGATCACTGCCTGTCTATACCCTCCCACTGACCTCTCCATCTCTTCCCGTCAGGTGAAAGTTATTGAACCGAACGAAACCCCCCGAGGTCAGAGGATTAAAACCTATCTCCATTAATTCTTTCATTGCCTAAATCGACTTGTAAGCTTTGCTTCGGCCTCCTCCAGGCAATTTTGTTTAGCCGAAGGAGAAACTTTCTGGTGTCGAAGGGCTCACTCCCATTACTTGAGTCGTGTTTCCACAAATTTACTTTACTCGATGCCTCGCCTCTCTCTCTCTTGTGGCACAAATCATCCTCCATGCTCCCCTCCCCTCCCCTCCTCTCCTCTCCTCTCCTTCCTTCCTTCCTTCGTTCTTTTCTCTCCTACTTCCCCTCTCTTCCCTCCTCCTTCAGTCTTTACTCTCTCACTCTTCCTCCTCTCCCTCCTCCTTCTCGCTTCCCTCTCCCACTCTCCCTCTCCTCCCTTCTCCCTCAGTCTTTCCTCTCCAACTCTTCCTCCCCTGCCTCCTCCTTCCTTCTTTTCTCTCCCACTTTCCCTCTCCTCCGTCCTTCTTCCTTCTTTACTCTTCCACTCTTCTTCCTTCTCACTTTCCTCTCCCACTCTCCCTCCTCTCCCTCCTTCTCAGTTCCCTGTTCCTCTCTCCCTCCCCTTCCCTCCACCTTCCTTCTTTCCTCTCCCACTCTTTCTCCCCTCCCTCCTCCTTCCTTTCTCGTTCCCTTCTCCTTCTCCTTCCTCCTTTCCTCTCCCCCTCCCCCTCCTCTCCCTCCCCTCCTCACCTCCCCTACTCTCCTTTTCCTCCCTCCTTCCTTTCTTCTTTCCTCTCCCACTCCCCCTCCATTTTCCCTCCCCTCCTTCCTCCTTCATTATTTCCTAACCCTCCAGTCTCACTTACCTCTCCCTCCTCACGCCTGATTTTCTTTTTATAGATGTGCGTTGATAAAGGTAAAAGACCTTCCATTATTTGGCCCATTATATCCTTATCCACGACCCTTAAGCCCTCCTTCACTCTCGACCCCCAAACAACATCACCACCCCCCCGTGTCCACTTCATTATCTCATATCTTATCAGAACCCCTCACTCCAGATGACCCCACAACCCCGACACCACCTTAACAGGCTTATCTCCGTTTTAGCAACGTCACCGCCATCTAAAATCTATCGCTTTTTAGCGCCATGCACCACCTGTGACGTATGACAGACTCTTCTACCCCGGGTTATCACGTTCTCTTATTTTCTTCTTTTATTCCAGTTCATCTATTTACTTCCTCCATCCTTTCCCTGTTTCCACCAATCGACCGAACACGAGTTTCGTCACTCCAGCTGCTCTAATGGCGCCTTCTCCTACTCCACACCTTCCTTTGATCTTCCGTTCCTATTAGACAATGTCAAAACCATCGTATTTCCTGCCAGGAAGCTTAAATTTCCGAAGCACATTTTTAAGGCCGGTGCTATCCATACAACGTTTCTATACATTTCTTGCCAGGATTTACGATCTCCGCATCACCGGACTTCGAGAAGGAGTATCTGTTTCACGAACTCACCGCCTCGTGCAAAGAGCCTTCGTGAGCTTTCCAAAATCTCGTTTCACACGTATCCACATTTCGCCGTGCGCCGTCTATGACACGACGTCGTGGTCACAAATAACCATGAATACGTGTGAACGCTTTCATATGTCCCGACTACGACCACGTGTGAAAGCGTCCATAGACACCCACGGTTATTTGAGAACACGACGTCGTGTCGTGGACAGCGCACGACGAAAAGTCGGAACGTGTGAAAGGAGCCAAAAAGCGCCTTCCCGTTTTGAAGTATTCTCACCCTCGGTCTACGTATCGGCCAGCATTGGCCCGAGGGAATACAAACTCTCGATTTTCCTTCTCAGGTCTTCTATCTTACGTTCTTCGGATTTGGGTCTTATTGATTTTTCCCCTCATCTCTTCATCGTGTTTCGTTTGAGAAAAGGAACAAATAAGACATTATTTTCTTCCCTTTCGCCTTCTAATACGAATTCAGTTAAAAGTAAGTCATCTATAGTCGCTTAGGTCTTGGAGCGTGAGGAGCTCCTTCCGCTGAATAAAATCAACTGGCGACGGCAGATTAGAAAATTTAGAAGAAATATCTCCACCATTTATGGGCTACAAAAAAGTACTCTAATAAAAAAATGTTCTATTGTGGGGCCAGAATAATAACCCGGTTCTTCTATCATGCCCAAATATGGATAAACTCAGAGATGAGATCAACATTGGCGATTCTCTTACTACATGAGGGGGGGAAGAAGGGGGTAAGGGGGGATGTGGGGAAGGGGGGAAGGGAGAAGGGATGAAGGGGCAAAGGG
Source organism: Oratosquilla oratoria (assembly GCF_046742065.1). Classification (NCBI taxonomy): domain Eukaryota; kingdom Metazoa; phylum Arthropoda; class Malacostraca; order Stomatopoda; family Squillidae; genus Oratosquilla; species Oratosquilla oratoria. The sequence goes on from NC_134796.1 coordinate 52,132,555, forward strand.
AGAAAGGGGAGAAGGGGGAAGGGGAAAGGGGGAAGGGAGAAGGGGGATATGGGGAAAGGGGAAGGGGGAAGGGAGACAAGGGGGGAGGGGTAGATGGGGGAGGGGGGAGGGGTAGGTAGGAGGGGAAAGGGAAGGGGAAGGGAGAAAGGGAGGGGGAAGGGGAAACGAGGGAAGGGGGAAAGGAGAGAGGGAGAAGGGGATGAGAGGGGAGGAGGAGGGGAAAGGGGGGAAGGGGGAAAGAGGAAGGTGGGAGGGGAGAAAAGGAGAAGGGGATGATAGGGGAGGAGTAAGGGTAAAGGGAGGAAGGAGGAAGGAGGAAGGAGGAAGGAGGGAGAAGGGAGGGAGAGGAAGGTTGGAAGGGGAGTACCACACCGGTTTGTACGAGGAACCGGACCTTCAGGACTCAACGAAAGAATACTACGATCATGTACAAAGTCAAGATTTTTTTTCCGGTGACCTTCGATATCTATTTCCGGGCACGAGAGCCCTGAATGTTGCCGTCTGGATCCCGCCTCGCCAGAAAGAGCAGCGAGAGAGGATTCTTTCGAACCTATTTTTGGAAGGCTGCAATAATAAGAGTATAAAAAAGATATTCGAAAAAAGTTGTATTATCGTGGGTCATGTTTCATGAAGATATTTAAGGTCTGGCGTGTATTGCTCATGGGGATAGAGATAATAATAGATTAAGAAATAAAATTGAAAACAATTATATAATTGTAGATCGTAATCTATAAAGTTCTTTAAGGTATGGACCGTGATATACAAGATAAATGTCAGGAAATCAAGACAATACCGTACATAATAAGATATTTTATATATTATATAGATAATTGATCAAAATATGGCTAAATGGTCAAAAAATAACGTGTAACTGAATTTAGCATTTCTAGATTTCTAGATTTTTGTTAGGAAAAGAACCGTAAGAAAAGGGAAAATGTTTTGGTCACTGTCAGGAATGATATAGAGGTCCGTGAACTAAAAATAGACCGGGTTAGGTTAGGCTAAGCTAGGCTAAGTTAGGTTAAGCTAGGTTAAGTTAGGTTAAGTCAGGTTAGTTTAGGTTAGGTCATATTAGGTTAGGTTAGGTTAGGTTAAGTTAGGTTAGTTTAGGTTGGGTTAGGTCATATTACGCTAGGTTAGGATAAGTTAGGTTAGGTTAGGTTAGGTTAGGTTAGGTTAGGTTAGGTCAGGTCAGGCTAGCTTAGCATAGGCAAGATTAGCTTTGCATAAGAAAGGTTATTATTTGTATTACGTCTCCAGTAATTATTAACATACTTTATCAAAACCCTGAGTAATTTCTGTAGTAATAACATAATGATACTAAGGTATTTCAATTGGTCAGAATTAGAATGAATGACATTGAGACAAAACCATATGAAAATCAGCCAAAAGAATCTCTTTACTTAGAACATATAAAAGTAAGATAAAGCATCGTGATGCACCAGAACTAGTGACTGCGAAGTTGTAAATTTACTATAATTTCGTATGTCAACAGTCTAAGTTGTCAAAATTGGCAATTGGTGAGTAGGTTGTGTAAGTCTGTTAATGAACAGGGAGGTCCTATCCCATTGCATTAATTCAGAATGTGTTCATGGGTTTGTATTTGACCGCTTCTGAAATTATGGTCACTGTGGTTGAATTTATACACTGAAAGTAACTGATTCCACCAAGGATTTAAGTGACATCAAATCACTGCGTTCTTCCTAACGCCAAGTTGAGTCAATCAATATGTGTGACAATTTTTAGAAAACTAAACAAAACCTAAAAATTCTGGATTTTTTTTCTACTAATTGATTGGTGGGTTATGATAAGAGTAATGTTACATTCTGGGACCCCAAAATATGGGGAATCCCCTAAACTTTTAGAATCAGAGCCCCGAGTGGCCCTTGGATAAAGATATAGTCTTCTCCCTCGTGAGTGACACTTTTGTTCTGACTCGAAAGAGGAAACCTAATTGAACTGCCAATAGAAATGATTCTGCGATATTGAATTGACAGCAGGTTTCTCTCCTCTCTCTCCCTCTCTCTCTCTCTCTCTCTCTCTCTCTCTCTCTCTCTCTCTCCCTCTCTCTCTCTCTCTCTCTCTCTCTCTCTCTCTCTCTCTCTCTCCTCTCCCTCTCCCTCTCCCTCTCCCTCTCTCTCCCTCTCCCTCTCTCTCTCTCTCTCTCTCTCTCTCTCTCTCTCTCTCTCTCTCTCTCTCTCTCTCTCTCTCTCTCTCTCTCTCTCTGTCACTCACTCTCTCTCTCTCTCTCTCTCTCTCTCTCTCTCTCTCTCTCTCTCTCTCTCTCTCTCTCTCTCTCTCTCTCTCTCTCTCTCTCTCTCTCGCTCCCTTTATCTCTCTCTCTCTCTCACATTCTCTCTCTTTCTCCGTCTGCCTGTCTTTCTGTCTGTCTGTCTCTGTCTGTCTTTCGATCTGTCTTTCTGTCTGTCTATATTTCTGTGTCACTGACTGTTTGTCTCTCTCTCCCCCCACCTCTCTGTCTATCTATATATCTATCTATCTCTACCTACCAATGATCTACCTAAATACCTATCTATCTATCTATCTATCTACACACACATATATATATATGTATATATATATATATATATATATATATATATATATATATATATATATATATATATATAAACCACCCTATAGGTTTACATTCATATATATCATATATCTCTCTCCCCATACTCTCCCTTGCCCCCCCTTTTTTTTAAGTAGAATAGTCATTACATTTTTAGGTATCTATAACGATTTAAAGGGAGTGGATATGTTGAGACAGTTTGAAAAACACCACGTAGGGAAATGAGAATTATTTTTTATTCTTTGTACAAACATTTTCTCTCTTGCGGTAAATATTTGCCTCATTTCAATGTTTGACACAACGCATACCTGTCTGCTTTGGTATAATTAGTTGTGCAAATTCAATATTTTGCGTTTTGCGAAAAAATATAGATTTTAAGCAGCATACGTTTTTTAATATTACATATTTACGTAAAACTTGTTGTCTTTTTCATTGTATAGCAAATACTTTCGAAGCGTCAGACAGTCTATACTTGTAAATTGATCAATTATTAATTCTAAGTGTTTAAAATTAATCATAGTTTGACTTTCGTTGGTAATCAAACGCACTTCTTCATTACAAATAAGCTATCACAAATATGAATGAAAAAGACTGGCGGTACCATTTATAAAGAAAGAAAAAAAAAGACATTTTTAGTATGACGATTGAATGAGATAACTTGATATCATCAAATTCACAATTAGCATAGCCGTTATTAGTGAGCATTTGCCGTAAATGTTTGAATTCAAGATGTACTATTTCCCACGAGGAACAAACTTTTATTGCTCTTCTGACGTAAGCTCTAATCACACCTTTCTTATAATTATCGCTGCACTCGCTGTTACCATTCATGCATTTATCAATATTAGTGGGTTTACGGTAGACACTATTAGTAAAGTTAGCAGAGGTAGAATCAACCAGGACGTCTAGGAAAGGGAGTTTACCGTTTATACTAATCTCAGTTGTGAAATCTAAACCTCAAATTCTCACTAATAACGGCTATGCCAACTGTGACTTTGATGACATAACCAACAAGGTAATGAGAAAACTTAAGCCCAGCCAGTGTTTCAATAAGTCTATTCTATTGATATTTTCTACAGTAACACCTTTACTCATTTTTATAAAAAAATGAAAAAGGGATGAGGGATATTATTAAGAAAAATTGTCGCCCTGGTAAGAACTGTGAAAATCGGGTTTTTATTTATTATAGAAACCCCAGAACAAGCTCAATAGTCATGAAAAACAACGGTAAGGGTCGAACTGACACTACATCCAAAACCAAAGTGGTGTATCTGTTTCAATGTTTCGCCGAGGGTTGCGCACCTCGAAATGATATATACGTTGGACATACCAGATGTAGTCTCAGCA
>NC_134796.1:52146476-52161476 GCF_046742065.1 Oratosquilla oratoria
ATTCCTTCACATTCTTTAGACACTTCGTCCTTTACTAATTTACTTTCGTAACCTCATGAAATTCTCCCATTCCTTATCAAGATATCTTTTCCTGCAATGTAATTCATTTCATTTGATATTGATACCAGGAGGTCTACTAGTGACAAAGAAAGAATGTCAGCAGGTTGTTTGTCGTTTATTAGTTGGTCAAAACTTAATTGATTTTTTTATGCGGCCCAAAACCGATATATATCCTACGTGGGCAATCACACGTGGAGCATAGTTATCATGATTAGGTCAACCTTGGGGCCCGCGGGGGTCAAACGGCAAGGGTCAATAATTACTCATTACAGGCGGGTGTGTGCTAAGGTCGCAGCGCGTCCCCTCCGAAGTCACGCAGTCAAATCGTACCACGCGGTGTACAGTACTTCCCTCTTAAAATTGTCTTAGCTTCATAGGGCATTCCGCATGCGAGGGTCTGGCCATTGGCTATCTCCGCTGGAGATTGCCTAGATGGCTCAGTGAACGTTGGATATAGGAATGTATAGTGTCGATGTCGGTGGTCGTGGTTGATTGCGATGCGGTTTGCAGTGGAGTCGAGAGGGGCCAACTCCGCTGAAGACATAATGAAGTTGTCTAAGATGGCTCGGTGAGCGTTGGCATTAAAGAGTCTAGCCTTGATGGCAGTGGCCTTGGAAGATTGAGATGCTGTTTGGAGGGGCGTCGAGTCGAGTGCTGTTGCGCAGACAAAGCGACTCCAGGAGTCGTGGCGATTCCCGAAGGTGAGATATAGGCGTTTGCACCGGATGGTGATGCCGTTGGCAGTGGTGAGCCAATGACGTAATGCTACTGACGTAGGAGAGATTGAATTGCAAGCGCCGATGTCGAAGCCACATCTGTCGGAGCGTGTTGATGCTCCTGCTGGTTCCGTTGGCTTTGGGTGGTAGGGGGGTGAATGGAAATCTTGTGGTATACTGTTAATGTCCCCCCCCATTGGCTGTTGGGGGGGTTGGAGCGGTGGTGGGGGTGGCAGCAACGGGAGACGGATTCATGGTCCGGTAAGAGGTCACCATTGTAGCTAGGGGGGCTACTATTGAGGAGTGTTAACAGGTTGTTCGTCGTTTAATAATTGGTTGGAAATGAACTGATTTTTCATGCGGCGAGGAGGCGGTATACATATCGCGTGGGCAATCATCCGTGGTGAGTAATTACCATGATTACAGCCTTGGGTTACGCGGGAGTCAAATGGCAAAGGTCAAGAACTACTCATAATTACAGGCAGGTGTGTGCTAAGGTCGCAGCGCGTCCTCTCCGAAGCCACACGGTCAAATAGTACCACGTGGTTTGTACAGTATCCTGAGCACTGTAATAAAGTTACTTCTCTTTCTTCGGTCTCTCAACGTTAGTAGATCTAATATTTGTACTTTCTCCTAGTATAGCTTATCAACCTGGTAGGATCAAGTTTAGTTGCTGTCCGTTGTATCTATCCAGTCTTGATCCCAATCCGTGTGGGGACCATACCATTAATGCATATTCCACCTTTCGAAGGATTAGGGTTTGTGCGAGTTTTTTCATCATCTTTTATTTAGTGCATATCTGCCTTAATATTCTGCAACATTCCAAAACATTGTTGTTGTTTATTTTACCCTTACTCCTGGACTAATTTTTAAAAAATTATATCTTCCTACTATTTTCCAAGATTTGCTGTTTACTTTATTACGATTGCTTATGACTTAGTTTTTAACTTTCATTAGATATAAGCCAATCCTCTTGTACTGACCTAACCTAAGATCATTGTTAACCTGATCAGTAATATTTGAATCGTTTTGCAAAATTATGGAGGTAATGTCTCTAGCATTCTGCATCTCATGCTCCTGGTGTATCATTCATATAGTCTTTCAACCAACTAATAACTATGGCATATCTATTTTTATCGACGACACCTCTGATAAGAGATATATGTTTTTAAATATTTACTATTCTTTATTCCAATCCAACATGTTCTTTTCTTCTCTTCTGCTTCTCTATGATCTCATTCAAGTTATTGACATCCTTGTGTTGGGAAAGTAACCAACCTACCTACATATCAAACAATTCACTAGCATTATCCTCATTTATTTTTATCCTAATCTTTTCTTGCCTTTATGGTACCGAGAAGATTATACACTTTATTGCCAAAGTCTCGATTTTTTCCTTTTAAGTAGACAAATATCTTCTTTCTGAGGCAAGTTGTCTGATCTTTCTGATTCAAGCTTTAATTTTACTTCATAAAAAATTTATTCATTGGAGGAGAGGAATTTCCTCGGTAATATCGACTCTGTGTTTTTATGTATGCATATGCGTGCGTGTGTGTACGTTATTAGGTACCTGCGTGGGTGCGTGCATATGTGTGTGTGTGTGTGTGTGTGTGTGTGTGTGTGTGTGTGTGTGTGTGTGTGTGTGTGTGTGTGTGTGTGTATCTGTGTTTATGTGTATTTGTGCGCTCGTGTGTGTGTGTGTGTGTGTGTGTGTGTGTGTGTGTGTGTGTGTGTGTGTGTGTGTGTGTGTGTGTGTGTGTGTGTGTGTATTTGTATGTGTGCGCTCGTGTGTGTGTGTGTGTGTGTGTGTATGTGTGTGTGTGTGTGTGTGTGTGTGTGTGTGTGTGTGTGTGTGTGTGTGTGTGTGTGTGTGTGTGTGTGTGTGTGTGTGTGTGTGCGTTTGTGTGCTCGATTGTGTTTCATTGTGTAAGTGTACATGTGCATGTGCGTATGGCCTGTGTTTGTTTGGCTATGAGAATGTGTGTACATGTGTGTGCGTATGTGTATATGTGTGTTTTTGCATGTGATTGTGTATGCATAAGTGTATGTGCGTCTGTGTACTTATGTGCGTGTGAGTGTGAGTTTGTGTCTGCGTGTGTTTGTGTGTGTGTGAGTGTATGTATGTGTGTGCGTATGTGCGTGTGTGCGTGTGTATGTATGTGTATGTATGTATGTATGTATGAACCTACATGTTTGCCTTGGCTCCCACTGGGAGTGTTAGTGTCGCTGTAAATTCAATTCTTCTTTAGCTGAATTTTCTTTTTGTTTGCTGAAGATCATAATAAATTTTCTCGAATTCTTTCATGCTCTGAGCGTCTGCTACCTCAATTGGCAGTCCATTCTAATTATCTTGTCATTTTGTTTGGGAAGATGAACTTCCTGTCGTCTTTCTTGCCCTCTGATTTTTTTTGCTGACGTCATCAGCTCCCACCTGCTTATGCCTTTGAATTTATGTTTTTTTTTTTCCACTGGATTTTTATTTTTATTTTTGTCAGGCAAATTTTCTGCAAACTTTATGTGAAAGATCGGGCAGACTCCCAATATCAAGCTGTTATTTATATTTCAAATTTGGATATACGCACACACGTACACACGCACACGCATACACACACACACACACACGCACACACACCTTACATTTACATATACATATACATATACATATACATATACATATACATATACATATACATATATATATACATATACATATACATATACATATACATATACAAATACATATACAAATACATACACACACACACACGCACACGCACGCACACGCACACACACACACACACACACACACACACACACACACACACACACACACACACACACACACACACACATATATATATATATATATGTATAATATATATGTATATGTACAAGTATATATATGTATAGTATATATATGTATATATATATATATATATATATATATATATACAGTATACACACATACCTACATAAATACCTACATACTTACATACGTAGGTACATACATGCATAGATACATACATGCATACATGCATGCATGCATACATACATACATACATACATAAATACATAAATACATACATATATACATACAACCAAGGGCTTTTTCCTCCTTACAAGCAAGGTAGTCAAAGTCATAGGCAGAAACCCATCCCCCACCCATTTCATCCCCACATACTTCACTACCATTCACCAACTCCCCCTCCCTCCCTCCTTCTTTTCTTGGGTCGTCCTGGATGACGGGTCATCCCTACATCTCGCCCACTGCCCTGGGTTAGATGCAGTGCAGCACGACACAGTACATCCACAGCACGGCCATTACATTCAATCGACGACCACCCCCTTCATGCAGAAAAAGAGAAGATGGGGAGAAATCCCTTCGGGCTCCGTCAAAATATCGTTCACATATACTCCCTCAATCCCCATCCCCACACACTTCCTTTCACACATTACAACATCACCCATACACAACCATTCTCCACTCACCCCTATATTTTGTTTTCTCCCTTCCTTCCTCAACAGACAATCACCTCTTTCCCAATTCCCCTTTTACCCCATCCATCCATCTCATGCTTGGTCGCCCCCCTCTCATTTTCACTCCCTTCACCTCTGCTTTCCACACCTCTTTTACTAATCTTTTTATTCACTCATTCTTTCCATGTGTCCAAACTATTTCCATTACTGTTTCACCAACCCTGTCTCGCAACTCACTTTCTATCCCAGCTCTCCTCCTCACCTCCTCGTTTCTCCTTCTATCCAGCCTAGTAACTCCTATCATACTTCCCAGGAATTTAATCTCAAACACGTTTAAATTCTTCCTCTCTTCCTCTCTTATGTTCCATGTTTCTGCCCCATACAGTGCTGTCTGTACAATCACCCCTTCATTTAATCTTCTCTTAGTATCCATTCCCAAATGTCTATTTCTCATTACACTTTTTGATCCCCCAAGGCATTTATTTACTTCTGTCAATCTATAGTCTACCTCCACATCCACCTTTGCCTTTCCCGCCACATTCGCCCCCAAGTATGTAAATCTATCCACTTCCTTCAATATCTCTCCCTTAATACTCCCTTCCGATTTGCTGATGTCCTCTCCCCTTGTACATCTCATCACCTTTTACCCAGATTTATCTTCATCTTCCTTCTTTTGCATACCTTCCCAAACTCCGTCACTAACTTCCTTAACACACACACACACACACACACACACACACACACACACACACACACACACACACACACACACACACACACACACACACACACACACACATATATATATATATATATATATAATATACATATATAGATATATATATATATATATATATAAATTATATATAAACACACACGTTTATTCACATCTATATATCTATCTATCTATCTATCTATCTATCTATATATATATATATATATATATATATATATATATATATATATATATATATACATATATATAATTTTTGGGCGGTGGAAGCAAAATGAAGATGCTCTCGGAATAGGTTATACTCTTACGTTACGACCACTTTGGTTTTCTTCAGAGTTGTCTACAGAAGGTTTTAAATGTCACACTTTATATCACTCCTGAGGGGCCACTCGGTCAGGTTACAGCGTCCGGGAGGTGAATATTTGTCTGGTGTCTAAGCGAGTCTAGTATAAGGACACTTTCCTTATCAAAGGTGGCAAGTGTCCTTATACTAGACTCGCTTAGACACAAGACAAATGTTCACTTCCCGGACGCTGTAACCTGACCGAGTGGCCCCTCAGGAGTGATATAAAATGTGACAATTAAAACCTTCTGTAGACAACTCTCTGAAGAAGACCAAAGGGGTCGTAACGCAAGAGTATAACCTATTTGAGAGCATCATCATTTTACTTCCACCGTCCTAAATCTCTCATCTGTCATTTGATATCAATATATATATATATATATATATATATATATATATATATATATAATATATATATATATATAATATATATATATATATATATATATGTATATATATATATATATATGTATATGTATGTATATATACACTGTATATGCATATATAAATAAAATACACCGAACTCAGAAACAGGTACTTTATTTCCGACGTATCGAACGTTGTCTGCGGTTCGTCTTCAGAGGTTATAATCACGTCGTAAATCTATGACCTAAAGATCTATTTCTCACATTTTCTCCTAAAAACTAATGTGGTTCTTATATGTGGAGACAATTATACATTAGGAACATAAACGACACTAGAACTGTTCCTTGTGGAACTCCACTTGTGACTCAACTTCTGTCTGAGTATTCGTGCTCGACTTTATTTTTTTTTTTATTATTATTTTTTTTTTACTTTTTTTTTTTTTTAATTTTAAGAAGTGCGTTCCACTTTGGATTTTGGCCAGTGATGTCATCCATTTTGTCTAAGATGTACTTTAGAATCTTGTATGGTACCTCTACAGTAAGAGCAGCTTTCTCAAAGTTAGTGAAATATAAGATTGCAACAACTTTCTTAACTTTCGGAAGTCATCTCTTGTTATTCTCTAACTTTCAAAACACTTTAAGAGATTTCCTTATGCACAACATCTGCAATAGTTTGTTTGATGAACTTTGGTGATTTGGCAGATGACGCTGTTTATATTCTAGATTTGAGGTTTACATGTAGTTTTTATTTACTTATTTATTTGTTTATTTATCTTTTAATTTACTATTTTTATCCTCATAACGTTAATTGCATCCTACTCGTATCCATTGTAACTTGACTGAACTTTAAGTAACAAAATTGATATTACTAGTTTAAATAACAACTTTGACGATTTGTAGCTATGATAAAAAAAAAAAGATGAAAATCTGCAATTTCATGAAATCTGATAATTCTTAGTCAATTACTGTTCATCAATAGAGAACATCTTATCTAGGCTGACGCAAATAACGCATAGAGCACTACTATTTTGATCAGACATACAACACAGATCAATGTAAAGACAAGAAAATGTATTAGAGTGTATCAGATCTAGTCACAAAAGTAATCTTGGAACAAATATGAAAGGAGAGGAATACTGAGACGTCGGTATTACGAAGAATATGAATTTTTATAGTTTGGAACTGTCTTTCCCTGGTTCTCTTTGATTTGAACTTAGATTATAGAAACTAAAAGGCGATTTTATTCAGTTCGGAAGTATCTTCTTTCCAGCAAAGGGGATGCAAAACTACTTTGAGTTCTTTTTGATAAACCTTTTTTGATGTCTTTTTTATTTTATCTGTCACCAGTCAATTTTATTCAATTTAGCAAAAAAAACAGAAAAAAACAAAAAAAAACTTTCGCAACAATGACGTATGTGTTGTGTGAGGGTGGGTAGGCTGTAAACCCATTTCATACCCATTTCAATTAATCCTTTTCTACGTTTCACGGGTTTAGTAGTTTACTCTGCCTGACGCCAGGAGATTTTTTCAGATGAAGTGAACCCAAATTGCATGTAAGAGATTTCACACACCTAAAGAAATCTACCTTGTCATAGAAAGAGTAAAAAAAAATCGATCTTTCCAAAGGCCAGTGGACAGATGGATGAACGTAGCCGAAGAAGAAGAAAAAAAGAAGGGTGGGTGTGGAGTTTTGAAAGCAACAGCTTGTGCCAATTACTTTTGAAAGGTTTAGAAAGGTCAAAGGTCCATAAGAGAGGTCACTATAGAACTGAAACCTTTCGACGCGGAGGTGTCTTTTCTTAGTTGAATAAAATCGTCTGGCGGTAAATTGGATGAACGCATGAAATAGTACAATACAAAGACAGACCTCACCCAAGTTAAGCTAGATATCATTTCTAGTCATCTTGATATGTAGGTTAGGTTTTCCGTGATCTTGATAAAATCCTCAACAGAAACTAGGACATACGACTAAAGTCATATCTTCCAAAAGCCTAAGAAATGAGGATGAAAAAAAAAAACATGAGTACAAAATGATTCCGCTCGGTTTAACGTTGCGTACTCCCCGTATCAGGAGGCTAGTATGGTGCCCCTTACAGAGGACTTTGTAGGGCGGAATTTAATTAACCATGCCCTTGGTCCAACTCGTTGGCGGCAGGGTTCGAACTGACGTCACCTCGACCTGCACCGCAAGCAGCGACGCTCTAATCCGCTCGGCCAGCGATTATCCATGAGTACACAGAAATTTTGAAAAATTTGAGGAGAGAATGTGGGGAACAAAGAAATCACGGAGTTTCTTACTCCTTCGGAACGAGTTGGACCAGGGTTATGTTTCCACGAGATAGAGAAAGTGTGTGATTTAGGGAAGAAACGAAACAATCACACAAACAAAGGGCCATTTCCGTTGCTCGCTTACTTTAGATATGGTGGGGTATGTTCTGCGGTACGCTTGTCTTATCGGTATCAAGTTTGAAGAATATGCCGTCTATGCACTGCGTGCAAAATTGGTAGCGAAGTGCGTTGGGTAGATTGGGAAGAGGTTGGAGATAAAACTACAGAGATATCAAGACATATATAGAAGAGAAATAATAAAGTAAAGATGTTTATTAGGATTCTTTTCCAAAGGACCAAGACGATCTATTAATAGAAAACTAGTTCTTTTAATTCTGCTAACAGTCGCGGAAAGAGATTGGAGCTTAAAGTACAGCGATATGAAGACACACATAGAAGAGAAATAATAAAGTAAAGATATTTATTAGGATTCTTTTCCAAAGGACAAAGAAGATCTATTAATAGAAAACTAGTTTTTCTTTTAATTCTGCTCCCATTCACGGAAAGAGGGTGGAGCTAAAATTAAAGAGACAAAGATACATGTAGAAAAGATGTAATGAAATGCAGAAATTCATTGAATTTTTAAAGAAATATATTGAATCGATTTTTATCCATTGTTTTTTCATTCATGTAAAGAAGGTAGGACTAAGGGCGTGGGAATTATTTGTATAGAGATATTTTGAAGTTCCTAATCTACCAGTAACTAATAAATGAATATAAACTTACAGAAATAGAAAAATAGCATATATATATATAATATATATATATATATATATATATATATATATATATATATATATATATATATATATATAATGTTCGTGTATCATAGGTTATTTCTATTTTCTGGAATACTTTACTGATAAACCACAGTACTTCATTTGTGGAAGAAAAATCACCTCTTTGAGTCATATCTCTTTACCCTACGGTTCGCAAACGCACCAACAAATTGTTCGAATGAAAATCTGAGAGGATTTTCTCCGTATGAACCTTGCCCTGCATACAGACTACAAAACGAAAGCTGTGGTAGGCGGTCTTGTTCCACTCTTGGGATTAGTGTCTGGGTGATGGAGTAGTTGTTTCTTTTTTTTCGACGACTCTGAGAGAAAAATGGAAAATGAAAGAAGAAATAGAGGTTGGTGGACGTGTGGAAGAGGGCGTGCGGTGGATTATACGGTAGAGAGGATGCGGCTGAAGAAATACTTCTTTACTGGAAAAAAAATATATATATATATATGATGGTTCAAAAGTTAGTTTACCTAAACATCTATAAGTAACCAATAAATGACCATAAAATTTTGCTGGAATAACTAAAAAGAAATAATGTTTGGGCGAGACGAATTTCTTTTAAAATAGAAATAAAGAAATTAATAATGAAAGGGCAAGGTGAATTATACCCGAGACAGAAATAAACAAATTAATAATATTTGGGTAAGGTGACTTATGGGTCACCCTGTATATATAGATCAGAGGTCACTGAAATGAGAGTCTGTGTTCATGGAGAATGGGGAAGACTGGCGTGGGCGTATGAGAGGGTGGAATAATAAGTTCCAAAAATAGCAACCGGTCCTGAGGGAGCCCCAGCACGCGACCGTGATTTGGTCCACTTATCTCGGAAAACCCTCCGCAGTCAGTTAAATTAATCTCGATTAACACGCTTATCGCAGTTCAGTCCGTTCAGTTTCATTCAGTTCGGAAAATACCCTCAGATGTTGATGTGTCAAATAGAAATAATTTGTAAAGATTAGGTTTATGTGATTAAGTGCTTTGGATGAAACAATATTTAGAGTGAAGAGTAAGTTTATGAAATTAAGTATTTTGACTGGAAAAGGAAAAAAAAATGTTGAGTAGGTTTATGTGATGAAATGCTTTGACTGGAATTACTTTGGGCTTTCCCTCATCGGGGGAAGTGAGAAGTATTCCCAGACCTCAATAGAAAAAAAGGACACATGCACAGGATTATCGAGTCAATTTTTAATCCTCTGCGGAGCAGTTTTTCCTTTCCTTTGGATGAATAGAGTCATTTGGTGTCATTCAGAACGAATATATAAGAGAAAAAAACTTACGCAGGGGATTATCAAGAGGCTTGATTACGTTACGGTGATAGGATAGATTTAGTCTCTTCACTTCAGGTTTTTCCATTGCAGTGGTCTACTTCATTGACACTACTGCTATTACTACCACTACTATTACTACTACTAATACTACTTCTATAAATACTACTAATAATACTAATAATAGTACTAGTAGTACTACTACTGTTACTACTAATAGTAGAATGAAAGGGTCTGTCATATGCAAAAAGAAAACGAAGTCATTAATGCAGATATTATATATGAAACTTGAGTAGTAAACTCCGTAGAGTGTCGACACAATTTACTCCATATCGGCAATGAAGTGCATAATGAAATTCCTGAGCCAGGTGTCAGAGACATATAACGCTAAGGTAAACGGAGGGTAAGGAGGGGTCATAGGGGTGGCGAGGAAGAGACTAAAGGATGGTGGCAGTAAGAAAGGGCAGTATTCAAAAGTAGGTCAGTGTTCCATACAGAAGAGCGCTGTACAAAAAAGAAGGGGAAAAAGTTACGTGGAGCTTGTAACACAATGACATTCAGTATACTAATCAAACATGGTGTTAAGTGCAGTATAGTGGTATGAAATGGTATGAAATGGTTTACAGTGGTATGAAAATGTATAGAATGGTTGCAAGAAAGACTGTGAAGCATAATGAGGAGTTTTAAATACGAATGTGTGTATTAATGGCGGAAAATGAAAGACAGACCAGACGAATATTATAAAGAAAGACAGAGAAATATAGTGTAGGAAAATAAAAATTCACAGAAATATCTAGAAAACAGGCTATAGAAAAGTTGTGGGCCACGACAAATATCTTAGAATGTAATGTACAGTAAAGGAAGAGAGTCTTAAGAATAACTTAGAAATAGATATAGTAAAGTGTAAGAAACTAGTAAACAATGGTGAGTATTCTAGGAAGTACTGTACAATATATGGAGCTGATAAGACATGAGGAACATATTAGCAAGTAATGCACAGTACGGGAGTTTAGTGAGGCAGAGCAAACAGTTTAGACAATTATGTAGAGTGTTGAGGAAGGCTAGTGAGATAAGGAAAATGCCTTTTGACCTAATGTATATTGTAGAACGCTGGTGAACCACAGGAAATAGCATAGGAAATACAGTAATGTACATTGTCATAAGGTAGTAATATAGGAAGGCGGATTTATGGTGAAAAAGGTCTTTATGTTGAAAAAAAAGGGAACTTAGAAAGTAATGCAGATTGTGATAGGGTAGTGAGTACCATGGGAAGACGGAGTTATGATGAAGAAGGTCTTTGCGTGTTACGTGAAAAAAAAGAGCTTAGCAAATAATGTACAGTAATGCAGACTGTCATAAGGCGCGTTTATGGTGAAAAAGGTCTTCGCGTGTTACGTAGAAAAGATGAACTTGGACTAACATACTCTGTGAGGTAATGAAGAGCGATTAAATGGAAGCGCGTGCCTACGAGAGCTCCGTGTGTCGTGCAACACTCCCGTTCTAGACGCCTTGCCGCGCCTGTTACACGCAACAACGACTCTCAAACAACAGCTACCCCCTAGTCCTGCACCGACTCTTGTGCTTTATTGATTCTTGGACAACGCAAAGTCTTATGTAACATCGACTCGCGTGCGATACTGACTTTAGTGTACGACGATGATTATGCAGAGTTTTTGCGTAACATTGAGGGTATTGCGACACCGACTCCTTGGCAAAAAAGGGTCCTAATCCACACGATATCTAGACTCTTTCTAGACCGACTCTTGTCATACTCAATGTAATTGTTATTGTTGCATGACACAACTACTATCCTCGATTCATTCTAGATCTCGCTCAACGCTCCATTAGCGAAAGTAGATCTAGTATATAATCAGACTCCTGTGTTGCAATATGATCATTATTTCTGGATAACATTGACCCGGCTCTTATTGCTATGTATGGAAATTTGCACCTTAAATGATTCGCATTACAGGAAGTGACTAGCATGGAACGCCTTTTGTAGGGACTTATACGTGTGTTTATACACAATTTATATATACATATATATATATATATATATATATATATATAATGTATACATATATATATATATATGTATACATATATATATATATATATATATATATATATATATTATACAAATACATACATATATATATATACATACATATGCATATACGTATACATATACGTATACATATACGTATACATATGTATATGCATACACATATACATATACATATGCATATGTATACACATATACATATACATATGTATATGCGTACACATATACATACACATACACATATAGCATATGCATACACATATACATACACATACACATATAGCATATGCATACACATATACATATACATACACATATAGCATATGCATACACATATATATATGCATATACATATACATATACATATATATATATATATATACATATATATATATATATATATACATATACATATACATATACATATACATATACATTTACATATATATATACGTGCACATGCACGTGCACATGTATGTGCACATGTACGTGCACATGCACGTGCACATGCACATGCACAAGTACATGTATATGCACATGTACATATACATGTACATGTGCATATGCATATACATAAAATATAGTTATACGTGCACGTTACCCCGCGATAACTAGAACATGTCCTCAGTCATAGAAAATTGTCCAATGGTAGTCATAATGAAATATGTAAAGGCGAACGTAATGTGGAAAAGAACTTATGGTTTACTCCGCGAGGGTCGAAATTCTGTGCTCAGGTTAATAAGAACACCTGACGCTATCCAAAACAATATATCTGAATATAACACTTAAGCGGAAGTATTAAGCGGTCATTAAGCCAGTTTAAGAGGATTACAAAAAATAGGTGTTTCTTTATGGGTGGAATTCAGTTTAGTCGGTACTTGTGTTAATATTGGGTATTCTGAAACTATAAGCTTGTGTTACTTGTAAATACATATCGTTCTGGCGTAATTGTCATTGATGAACACGCAATGCACTGTACAGACATGGATTCCGATGGCTGAGGAAAGTGAATATGTGAGCGGTCGATTTCGTCTTACTAGAATTGGAACCTACAAATAGCTGTGGGCAATTTAACTGGTATATGGTATGGGAAGTCAGGTATTTTGAAAATGATAGATTAAGTTTCAAATAAGTCCGAAAAGGTAATCTGTTGTTGAGAAAATTGGTCTAATATAAACTGAGAGAAAGCAAGGGTGAGGTTACTTTTTAACTTTCTTTTCAATTTTAGGAACTTCACCAAGATATGACCATTTCAATGATCTCACTTATCTGATCTCTTTGTTGACTTTATCTTATAGATTCTTTTCACTTAGAAATTCTTCATGAAATCAATAGAAAATGGCGTTTGGAAAAGAACTCCATATGGAAAAAAAAGGAGCTTATACATATTTTGACTAACTATGTGGTACGGTAAAGGCTGAATACTCAATCTACTTGTATAGATGTTTTGATTAAGGGAACTGAAACTGATGAAACAAAAGAGATGCAGAGCGCTCTGCATATTGAATCAAAATCCGCTTGAATGATTTCAAATTCTTTGGAGTGTATAAATTCATCGTTATTAACTTACCCTATGATAAGATCTTCATAAATGAAATATTTAGAAAATAAAACAATCAAGCAATTTACTGAGACCCTTTTTTTACCTACTAAAGAAACATATCACTTATTCATAAGTACTTGGATCAATTACGAAACCAAATTGAATAATATTTCTAAAATATTTATGGAGCGTTTAGTAAATATAAGCTATCTGAACACCTTTATAGGTATTTGAACCTCGTTATGGAAATCGCTATAATCTAAGTATTGTGAAAATGGGCTTAGAATAGTTTTAAGTAAAGTATTATCGTCACGTCTTTTGCATTTGAATACTACGCATGGAAAATTTATCACTCCTCTACATAACAATAATATAATTTAAGTCAGAAAATTTACTATTCAAATTGGTGAATATTCCAAAAGTTAACGAGTATGATAACATTTATAGAAGATAATAAGAATATCGTCTACAAACCTTTTATGAGCTGTCTTTTATTCGCACTTATCTATGTATATATAGATAAAACGATCAATATTTACTAATCCCAATGAACTACCCAACCTTACTACATCACCTAATACGTATAGTTGAAGCCATCATGAAAACGGTGATACATATTGTCAAGTCCAACAACTTTTGATAGATGACCTTTGTTCCAACTATGTTGGGTAATGCGCCCATTGTTTATGCCATGTGAATACAGATGTGCTCTCTTTTAGAAGGATATTAGTAAACAAAATTTTTATATTGAAACTGCCCATTACTACACTGGATGAGTTTACAGTGTACTTTGAATATGATCCCCGGCTGGCTCAGTGGCAAAGCGCTCGACTTACGCATGGAGAACTAAAATATAAATAAATAAATAAATAGATAAATATAAGCGATAATAATGATAATACTAATAATATTATTATTATCAATGATAACAACAATAGCAATAATATTAATAATAATAATAATAATAATAATAACAATAATAATAATAATAATAATAACTAATAATAATAATTAATAATAATAATAATAGTAATATTAATGATAATAATATTAATGATAATGATAATATTAATGATAATAATAATGATAATAATGATAATAATAATTGATAATAATGATAATAATGATAATAATGATAATAATAATTAATAATAATAATAATAATGATAATAATAATAATAATAATAATAATCATAATAATAATAATGATAATAATAATAATAATAATAATAATAATAATGATAATGATAATAATAATGGTAACAACAATTAATAATGACAATAATAATGACAATAATAGCGATATTAATAATGAT
>NC_134796.1:52171476-52173976 GCF_046742065.1 Oratosquilla oratoria
AAAAGGGAAAGGCATAAAAACACTCCCACCCATTTCATCCCTAAATACACTCCACACCCCTCCCACCCGTCCTCTCATCTGAGCACCTCCTGGATGACGGGTCATCCCTGCACCCTGCCCACCGCCCTGGGTCAGAAGCAGTGTCGCAAGACCCAGTACATCCACAGCAAGGCCGCTTCATTTAATCGGCGACCCCCCCTCTCCGTCCCCCTCTGCATATAAGGCGAGGACGGGGAGAAATCCCTTCGGGCTGCGTCAAAATTTACTCACACATACTACCCCGGCCCCCACCCCCCCGCCTATTCCTCCTCATGCAGTCACAACATCATCCATATACAACCATTCTCCACTCACCTCTGTCTTCCGTCCTCTCCCTTCCTTCCTCAACAGACATTCCCCTCTTCCCCAAAGCCCCCTTCACCCCATCCATCCACCTCATCCTAGGACGTCCCCTCATGTTCACTCCCTCCACATCTGCCTTCCATACCTTTTTTACTAGTCTTTCTTCACTCATTCTTTCCATGTGTCCAAACCATCCTAATATTCTTTCATCAACCCTATCTCCCAAATCCTTTTTCACCCCTGTTCTCCTCCTCGCCTCCTCATTTCTCACTCTATCCAGCCTAGTAACCCCCACCATACTTCTCAGAAACCTCATCTCAAACACATTCAAACTCCTTCTCTCTTCTTCTCTTATATTCCACGTTTCTGCCCCATACAGTGCTGTTGGCACAATCACTCCTTCATACAGTCTCCTCTTCGCATCCATTCCCAAATGTCTATTCCTCATTACACTCTTTAATCCACCAAGGCATTTACTCGCTTCTCTCAATCTACATTCTACCTCCACCTTCACTCCACCTTTTCCTGCTACACTTGCACCCAAGTATCTAAAACTATCCACTTCCTCCAGTCGCTCTCCCTTAATGTTCACTTCCAGTCTACTGCCACTTTCACCCCTTGTACATCTCATCACCTTACTTTTATCCACATTTATCTTTAGCTTTCTTCTATCACATACTCTCCCAAACTCTGCCACCAGCTTCCTCAATCCCTCCTCTGACCCTGCCACAAGCGCAGTGTCGTCCGCAAACAACAGCTGGCTCACCTCCCACTTTTCTCCATTTTCTTTAACCATCTCCAATCCCTGACCCACTACCCTAGCATTCACCTCTCGCACCACCCCATCCATGTATAAGTTGAACAGCCAGGGCGACATAACGCATCCTTGACGAAGTCCCACCTTTACTTCAAACCACTCACTCTCTCCATTTCTAATCCTGACACATGCTCTACTACTCTCATAAAAACTCTTGACAGCTCCCAAAAGCTTTCCTCCTATCCCATAAATCTGCATAACCTCCCACAGTGCCTTTCTGTCTACCCTATCATAAGCCTTTTCCAGATTCATAAAAGCCCAAAAAACATCCTTCCCCTTTCCTATAGCTTTCTCACATATCTGTCTTACCACAAAGATCTGATCTACACAACCTCTACCTGTCCTAAATCCACACTGTTCCTCACCAATTACTCCTTCTGTTCCTCTCCTAATCCTCTCAATTAAGATCCTCCCATAAGCTTTCCCTACTACACTTAACAGGCTAATCCCTCTGAAACTACTACATTCACACTTGTCCCCTTTTCCCTTGTAAAGAGGAACTATACAGGCACTTCTCCAGTCCTCCGGTACTCTACCCTCTCTCCAGCAAACATTAAATAACCTCACCAACCAGTCCACCATCACTGAACCTCCCTTTTTCAGACATTCTGCATGGCATCCATCCAGACCAGGTGCCTTACCTACTTTCATCATCTTTACAACTGCCTTCACCTCATCCTTCCTTATTTCTCCTCCATTCTCCTCACTCATCACTCTCATTTTCTTCGCATTTCGCACTGCAACTATCTTTCCTTCCCTATCCTCCTTCACATTTAGCAACTCCCTAAAATATTCTGCCCATCTTCCCCTTACTGCCATCTCTTCCATTATCATCTCTCCATCTGTACCTTTTACCTTTTCTTCCCTACTTGATTCGCCTCCTCTTCCTCTCTTAATTTCTTTCCAAAACATCTTTTTATTACTTTCAAAATTTTCTGTCATACTCCTACCCCATTTCACATCTGCTCTCCTCTTTGCCTCCTTTACCTTTTGCTTTACTTCTCTTTTCTTTTCTTTGTACGTCTCATACGACTCCCCCGTCCTCTTTTGTAACCAATCTGTGAATGCTCGCTTCTTCTCTTCTACAACCTTCTTCGTTTCCTCATCCCACCATTCACTACCCCTATATATAAAGGAGGAAATAAAGAAGAACCTACCAACTATAGACCAGTCTCTCTAACAAGTACAATAGCAAAAATTTGTGAAAGAATTATCAAAAGTAGATGGGTAAAATACTTGGAAAAAAACAACGTACTAAATCCAAGGCAATTTGGATTCAGACAAGGACGATCATGCGTCACCAATTTAATATGTTTCTATTCAAGGCTAATAGATATAATA
>NC_134796.1:52191476-52193976 GCF_046742065.1 Oratosquilla oratoria
CGATGAATCTGAAGGTTAAAGTGTTTATACTTTGGAAGTGTTGGGAGACTCTTCTTCGATTTTCCAACACTTGATTCTTAATCGACACTTTATTTCCTCTTTCCTTTCAAAACCAAGAACTAAGGACTTCTTTTACGTCCTCTTTAGCTTTTGAGTTTACTTTGGTAAACGAGGGAGTGGGGGTGGGGATGGGGAAGAATATAAGGAGTATTGGATTGGATGAAGCTGCCTTTGTGTTCGATAATGTGGGAAGTCGGACACCTAACCCATTAAAGAGGAGAAGAGTTTCTTTGAGCTGAATAAAGTCGTTTGGCATTAACTAAAACAAAAGCTCTTTGCGTAAGTAAAACTCTATAGATGAATATTTTACACGGTGACTCTTAGTGGTACAGATTCCGTTCATGAGTACAGAGACTTACCCATGTTAACTCATCGTCCTAGACTCACCATCTCACTCAGACACAGTGAGAAGTGAAAAACCCCTGGGAGAGCGAAACCCTCTCAGTTGTAGGAAACCACTGTTATTTTACTTTCTATGCCGGTGTTGGGTCGCCTCCCCACCTGGGCGTAGCTGTCGGGAACCAACATAATATAGCCCGCAGCGGGTCCCGAGAATCGAACTCACGACCACCTACTCACGAGTTCGACAGGATATCTACTGAGCTACCGCGCGACCATATCAATGTTGAACAGAATGAATTAACGAAAAGAAGGTGAGAAATGAAATTAAAAATCAACAAAATACTTACACCATATTAGTGCGTATTATGAATGAGGCACATAATTCAAACGAAATTAGTGTTCAGTATTTTTCAAATGAGCAATAAGGTAACTCCTTGTTGTGTACAAAGAGAGAGGGAGAGAGAGAGGAAGAGAGAGAGAGGAAGAGAGAGAGGAAGAGAGAGAGAGAGAGAGAGAGAGAGAGAGAGAGAGAGAGAGAGAGAGAGAGAGAGAGAGAGAGAGAGAGAGAGAGAGAGAGAGAGAGAGAGAGAGAGAGATAGATAGAGACAGATGGATAGAGAAATGAAGAGAGAGAGAGAGAGAGAGAGAGAGAGAGATAGAGACAGATGGATAGAGAAATGAAGAGAGAGAGAGAGAGAGAGAGAGAGAGAGAGAGAGAGAGAGAGAGAGAGAGAGAGAGAGAGAGAGAGAGAGAGAGAGAGAGAGAGAGAGAGAGAGAGAAAAGACGGTGTAGATGGAGTTTTGGTAATCCACAAGTTTTCGTTTTGAAACTCGGCAAACCAACTCCGTAGAATTCTGACTGGGCTACATGGCATGGCCTTGCCCAGTCTATCATTGGCGTAATCTGAGTTATGCTGTCCTACTTCGCGAAGGAAAGGAGGTGGAGGCCTGACCCTGACCACCCACATGGTATTGGCGTCAAGGGCGTTCCTTTCTTCTGTCACTCACGTCAGGTGTTCCTCGTGGGAACTGCTGTGAAGGTCTTCTGACGAAGGTATTCTCATTTGTGTTTTTGTGGTACAGGGAAGTGGCACGCTTGTTTTTCGTACCTCTGTGCAAGGTTGGTCTATTTTTCGTAGGAGATAATTTGGTGAGTAGCAGATATACCTAAGAGAGATTTATAACGGTGTAGCTTGAATATACCAGCGTCTGTTAAAGTATGTTCTGATACATCGTATATTAGTTTCGTAATACAAGGCCAACACCTAGTTGTGTTATAAACTCATTCAAGACATATATTTCATGATTGAAGTTCGTGATAGTCATAGCTAAAGGAATAGATTATTGTGAACATGAAAAAAATTGAACGATTCTTGATATACTGTGTATGCAATCGAGATTTAAATCCTTACGAGATTTATTTATTTATTTATTTCTACATTTGTGGTAACTGGTCACACGATACGCAGTAGACATTTATCGTAAATGAGAGATACTTATTATTTATCTGTAGCAAAGATGTATTTGTTTCCATTACGAACGAAATAGGCAAGGCCTCTTTTATTATAAGAGAGGTTAATGAATGGAATAGACTTAGTAACCATGTAGTGAGCTCTGAAACTATTAGTTGTTTTAAGAAAACATTAGATAACTTTATGAATGGGGATGACATGTGGTAATAGACATGGAGCTGCCTAGTTTAGGCCTTATGATTTTCTGTAGTCTCCTTTATTCTTATTTTCTATGTCCTTTCAATAATTTTAATTTAAGACTTATTTTAACAGTAATATCTGTGAGAGAAGTTCAAGGACATGTCTACCCAAATGGATCACAATGAATATCATCTCCTTCAACGTGAGCATTTTGTCAATTAATATAACTACAGTATACGTGAATCTTTTCAGACCAATTTTACAAAGACAAAAATAAAATCATACCATATCATAATTACATCCTCATAGAATATGCACATAAATACAAAATGGAAAGAGGAAATTAAGTTTGTCTGTACTTACAATTAGAGTAAAAAAATCACAAGCCTTTATTAAGAATTTTTTTTAAAGCATTTACAGGTCGTTTCCTAGTAATAAATTCTTCA
>NC_134796.1:52198976-52201476 GCF_046742065.1 Oratosquilla oratoria
AGAAGAAGAAAAAGAAAGAAGAAGAAGAAAAAGGAAGAAGAAGAAGGATAAGAAGAAGAAGAAGAAGAAGAAGAAGAAGAAGAAGAAGAAGAAGAAGAAGAAGAAGAAGAAGAAGAAGAAGAAGAAGAAGAAGAAGAAGAAGAAGAAGAAGAAGAAAAAGAAGAAGAAATAGGAAGAAGAATTAATAGAAAGAAGAAGAAGAAGAAGAAATACAAAGAAGAAGAAGAAGAAGAAGAAAGAGAATAGAAAGAAGAAGAAGAAGAAGAAGAAGAAGAAGAAGAAGAAGAAGAAGAAGAAGAAGAAGAAGAAGAAGAAGAAGAAGAAGAAGAAGAAGAAGAAGAAAGAAAATAGAAAGAAGAAGAAGAAGAAGAAGAAATAGAAAGAAGAAGAAGGAAAATAGAAAGAAGAAGAAGAAAGGGAATAGAAAGAAGAAGGAAGAGAATAGAAAGAAGAAGGAGAATAGAAAGAAGTAGAAGGAGAAGTAAAAGAGGAAGAAGAAGAAGAAGAAGGAAGAGATGAAAAAGAGGACGAAGCAGGAGAAGAAGAACAAGGAGTAGGAGAAGGAGAAGTAGGAGAAGGAGGAGGAGGAGGAGTAGGAGGAGGAGGAGTAGGAGTAGGAGGCCACGAAACAAATGGACCGCTAATTATCACCCCGGAGAGGGTCGCGAGGCGAGGTCGTGCGCGCAAGGGCTCGGAGGCACCGCAGGAGTGGAGGAGGAGGAGGAGGAGGAGGAGGAGGAGGAGGAGGAGGAGGAGGAGGAGGAGGAGGATGAGGATGAGGAGGAGGAGGATGAGGAGGAGGAGGAGGAGGAGGAGGAGGAGGAGGAGGAGGAGGAGGAGTAGGAAGTGAAGAAGATGTAGGTGGAGGAGGAGGACTAGAAGAGGAGGTGAAAGAGGAGGGGAGGATGTAGGAGGAGGACTAGGAGAAAGAAGAGAAGGAAAAGGGCTAGAAGGAGGAGGATAAGGAGGAGAAAGGAGGAGGGGAATGAGAGGAGGAGGAAAAGGAAAGGTGGAGAAGGAGGAGGTGAAGAAGTAGGAGGAGACTAAAAGGAGGAGGAGGAGGAGTAGGGGAAGGAGGGATAGGAAGAGCAGGAAGAGGGAAGATGGAGAAGAAGGAAGGGAAGAGGAAGTAGAAGGAGGCTAGAAGGAGGAGGAGAAGGAGGAAGAGGAGGAGGATTGGAAGGAGGGATAGGAAGATCCGGATGAGGAAAGATGGAGAAGGAGGAGGGGGAAGAAGAAGTAGGAGGAGGACTAGAAGGAGGAGGAGGAGGAGGAGGAGGAGGAGGAGAAGAAGAAGAAGGAGGTGGAGGAGGAGGAGGAGGTGGAGGAGGAGGAGGAGGAGGAGGAGGAGGAGGAGGAGGAGGAGTTGTGGAAGGAGGGGTAGGAAGAGGATGAGGACGAGGAGGATGAGAAAGAGAAAATGAAAGGTGGAGGGGAGGAGGAGGAGGAGAGAACGGTGGCCAGCGAGGATCAGAGGGGAGGAGGAGGGGGATCTTGGGTCCGAACTGGGAGGAGCTGTGACGTGAGAGTTGGAAGAAGATCTAGGGATTGGGAAAGGGATGTGGGAACAAGGAAATTGTTTCGGGAGGGAGGGAGTAGGGGGTGGGGGAGAACATAGCGGGAGTGATGTTCTACAGAACACGAGAACACCAATTTGATAAGAATTTAGTGCATTTAAGCATTTTCCTCTGGTTGATTCCTTGCAATTCTATTCAGTTTAGAGAGGCGTATTCTTAAATTTGGGGTAGTAGCGCCCCACAGGAGGGCAAAAGCTAATAATAGTGTATGCTGGGAACTGTTTTATATCAACAATGGTGGGTTTTGGTTTTAGTTTTAAGGAATCAACAAAATTAATTATCAAGCTGTACTTCACTTTACTTTCTTTTATCCTTCTAGTAATCATGTGTTAACCAAAGTTAGTGGATGCTAGACTTCCTAGACCTGATTACTACACTGGTGCCCTCAGGGTCAAAAAAGGCACGCTGTCGAAACCCCTAAGCGTAAGAGATGAAGTAAAAAACGTGCATATTGAAAAAAGGAGGTTGTCTACGGAATTAAAAAAAAAAAAAAAAAATGATAATAATAATGTTAGAAATATAAACCCCAAATTTGTGTAACTTACATACATACATATATCAAAGGCTTTTCCCCCTTACACGGGGGGTAGCCAAAAAGAAAAAGGAATAGAAATCACTCCCACCCATTCCATTTCCCATATATTCCATTCCCCTCCACCCTCCTCCCTCCCTCCTATCTTGGCACCTCCTGGATGACGGGTCATCCCTGCATCCTGTCCACTGCCCTGGGTCAGAGGTAGTGTCGCAAGACACAGCACATCCACAGCAAGGCAAAATATAAAACTAATTTCAAGGGGGCTTCATTTTTGCAAATACCTTACCTTCCAGCGATAGCCCCTATAGAAATTAATTTAGCTGTGGACAGGGTTAGAAGACCAAGCTAGGAATAATATAATGGACAAAATAAAAACAAGATATTACAA
>NC_134796.1:52221476-52228976 GCF_046742065.1 Oratosquilla oratoria
TTAAAATGAAAGATAAGATCATTTTAGATATTCCTTCCCAATAATCGACCAGGGAAAAATCTTTTTGTAAAACAAAAGCGTTAGAGAAAATAGCCAAGGCTAAAAGAAGGAATTTTTTTTAAAAGATGGATTCGGGAACACAAGCAAATGAAGCTCATGATGCAAAGCATAAGAACGATGAAAAGAATACAAATTCCTCTCAAAGCCTTGTTCATAACGAAAACAACTAAAAATAATCGTCCAATAAAACAGTATACATTCTTCAAAACAAATAAATCCTACGTATCAAAAGTTTTCCCGCACAACAAAATGTATAATAAATAATAAAATAATAGTAATAATAATAATAATAATAATAATAATAATAATAACGATAATAATAATAATAATAATAATAATAATAATAATAATAATAATAATAATAATAATAATTATAATAATGATGATGATAATAATAATAGTAATGTTAATAATAATGATAATGATAATAATGATAATAATGATGATAATGATGATAATGATAATAATAACAATAACAATAACAATAATGATAATGATAATGATAATGATAATGATAATGATAATAATAACAATAATAATAATAATAATAATAATAATAATAATAATAATAATAATAATAATAATGATAATGATAATGATAATGATAATGATAATAATAATAATAATAATAAAGAATAATAATAATGATAATAATAATAATAATAATAATAATAACAATAATAATGATAATAATGCGTTATTGGATTCCATTGCATACATAATTTTTTTGTAGAAATTAAAGGAATAGTATAAACATTAGTATTTTATCTGAAATGTCCAACGCCTCTATCCAAGGTCAGTTGGAGAGGTAGTGGGGGAGAAATGTCAAGAAGATGGCTTAACGGAGGGAGGGGATAGTAAAATGAAATCAATATTCAGAGAGTCCCGGCATAAAAGAATGCTCTGAGCCTCTGGTCCGTAGGGGCGTCACGAAATTTCCTAAATTATTGAATACATAAAGCATACAGTGAATACCCCACCTGGGAAATGATTACAACAAAAGAATACAAAATAGGAAAAAAATAGGCTTAGTATGAGAAGGCAAATAGGGAAAATAGATAAGGTGTAAAGACGCAAGTATGAAAAAATAGATTTGGTGTAAGAACACAAGTAGGAAAAATGTGTTTGGTGCAAAAACACAAACAGGAAAAATAGAATTGTGAAAAAAAAACAGAAGTAGGAAAAAAAAACATGGCTGAAAAATACAAATAGGAAAAAATAGATTTGGTTAAAACACAAGTAGGAAGAAATTAATTTGGTGCAAAAACATAAATGGGAAAAAGCAGGTTGAATGTAAGAACGTAAGTAGTAAAAAATAGCTTTGATATAATAATCACTGTTGTAACATAAGGAACGAGGATATATATATATGATACTACAATATACGAAATAAATATAGAGGCTTGAAAAAAAAACCCGGAAAATTCCTTCTATGACGAACATCAGGTATCAAACTAGACCAATCAATTCAAACCATTTTCTAGATATGCCTTATACTCACACTCACTTGATTATTTTTTAATTCATTTGATTAAAGCCATCGACAAGAGGTTTGAACCAATCCTAAACACAAATGCAGAGTCAAAAGCTGACGTGAAGGTCAAATAAAACTTATGAAAAATAAATCATTGCTACATAAACTTTGACATATATCTTTCACGAATTCGTCAAAGTTCCGGCAAACTATAACCGAAGAAAGTATAGCTTTTGGCAGCCAAATGACATTCTCACCAATAGCTGTGCGTTTGCGTTTAATATGTGTATTCAACACAAGATATTTATAGAGCAAGTAGTCCTTATGCACGATAGTTCGGGGTGTAGAGATAGTACTGATTAAACTATGTAAGGGAGGAAAAATAAAATTGATTCATTGTATTGTATTGTATTGTATTGTATGTATTGTATTGCACTGCATTATATTTCATTGTCATTTCTTGTCTTATATTGTATTGTATCGTATTGTACTGCATTGTATTGTATTGTATTGTATTATGTTGTATTGTATTGTACTGTATTGTATTGCATTGTATTGTGTTATATTGTTCTGCATTATATTTCATTGTCATTTCCTGTATTGTATTGTATTGTATTGTATTGTATTGTATTGTATTGTAGTGGACCAGCCGAACCTGGAGTTTACGCTTCTAGATTTTTTCTAGGACATCATTTGTTAATAGTAGGCAGTGTGGGGAGGTAAAAAATATTTGGATGGATGCCATTTCAAATTTTAGATTTAAAGGTAATTTTGAAGATAATTTGTGATAAGAACCTCTTGATTTAAGAAAGGTATACGATTACATTATTTTATTTATTACAAATGAAGGTTTAGTATACTAAAGGGTTAAAAATCCACAATTAAAGAAAAAAGCAATCAACAAAGCCCTGCACAGAAACAACGACATCACCAGATGTGTTTGCTGAATTCATGAATGGTAATTTTGTTGTGATGAGAAGAAGAGAGCGTTTCAATCAGATTTCTGCAGAACAGGCCAGTGAGTGGATGAAGAGAACTTGCAAAATGTAGAATGGCATCATAGGAATCATAAGGAAAGATCAAGCTAGAGACAAGTTCTGTATTACATCGTCAAACCGACCGTGGATCTCACAGGACACCAGATATCTTTTTACTTTGAAAGATAATGAGGAAGAGATCCCTTTGATCCGATTTGATAATCTTGCATCACACACAAAGCGTGATATTGATGATGTGAACAAGCTTGCAACGCAACTGGAAAGATTAAATGTCTTCAGACTACACAGCAAACTGAATGAATAAAGTGTAGAAGATGAATCAGAGGAGAGAAATGTACATCTTGTATCATAAGAAACCAAAGACACACCGTTTGATGTGATCATCGATCTCCTCGCAGCTGAGGATCTGTACATAGAGCATTTCATAGCTAATGTTAAATAACGGTTCATTGAAGGAGTTGTACTATTCCATGCAGAAATATATCAAGGATGACAGAAAGATGTTACAGCGGTTACTGAATGATGTCATTGTAGGTCGATCAGTGGAAATAGAATATATTTTCATGCATGAGCTGTCTCCTGTCCCCCTGTCCTTGTTCAAGCCTGGAGGCCAGCTAAATTCAACACCAAAACCAGACCTTGTCAGCGTCCTGATGTCTGGAATAAGTATTCCCGCGGAGCTTCCAGTTACTGACATGAAGACCTGTCTGCTGATTGATGGACATGAATTTTTCCAGGCACTTGGAAAGCCTCATGGATGTCAAATATCTGGTGACTATGCTGAGATATTTATACGCAATGTGACACATCAATCTGGAAAACACACAACGAGAGTTGATGTAGTGTTTGACCGCTATATTAGAGAGAAATCAATCAAAACTGCTACTCGATCAAAGCAATTGGGTAAGAGGAAACCGTTTCGCAAGACCATTGATATTCTCAGGTCTGGAGTAGTTTCACTGCCTTGGAAGAGAACAAGGCAGACCTTACCAGGTTCCTGTCTGAGGCAATCATACAGAAGGATGTGGATCTTACAACTAGCTTTGAGTTTGTTACTGGAGCCAGATCAACAAGAGGGCAAACTGTTCGCAGTCAGTGAAGGCTCTGAAAGGCTGCTTATTAAGCCCAGTGATACAGATGTGATACTGTTTCTTTTACACTTTATGCCAGGCAAGGCAAATGGAGTATGGATGATCTCTTGAACATCAAGGAAGAGGAAGGAAATGTTGTCCAATACACACAGTACCTGAGAGACTTCAATTACTTATGAGGGAAAACCTGTTTGATTTTCATGCTTTAACTGTGATACAAACAGTGCTTACAGTGGTTATAGCAAGAAGACATGTTGGTCAGTTTTCCATAGTAAATCACTCCTGTTTAGTGAAATTTGTCGTGATGGTAAACTTACATCAATTGAGCAGTTTGTGTGGCTTCTCTATGGTGCTTCTACATGATCAAATGTTAACCAAGCCTGGCTCCAGCTCTTTAAGAAGGCCAAAAAGGGTCTTGAGATGTTGCCTCTAACTAGGGATTCACTGAAACTGCACATTCTACGTGCCAACTACGAGGTAAACATTTGGGTGTAGGCAGATCAGAAACACATACAGATATCATCTTCACTGGATAAATCAGCTCGGATAAAGGATAAAGAAAACCCGGTCCCTGTGTGCACAGGACTTTCTCCTATCCCAGATGCTTGTCTTGAGCTTGTGACCTGTGGATGCAAGTCTAAATATGGGACGATTCGATGACACTGCTTCAGTAAATGTCTCAAATGCACCATTGCACGTGGTTATGATGCAGTAGCCTCTTGTAATCCAGCAGCCCAAGAAGATGCAAATGGTTCTATAAAGTCATGAAATATTTGTGTTGACTGAGATTACTGAGGAGAAAAGAGTACCGTGCTCGTGACAAACCCAACTTTTATCTTTTCATATGAATATATCTAAGTCTGATGCTTTGTGTGTAGAATAATTACATGGTTTGCGTGCATTGCATCACAATCAAAAGCCTAGAATTACCAAGCATGCTCTGCTTTTATTGAAAAAATCATATATATATATCTTTATATATATATATATATATATATATATATATGTGTGTATATATATATATATATATACTAGTCAATTACCCGCACGTTGCTGCGAGTTTGTGAATAATCCCTAACCTAACCATACCCCACCTAGCTTTAATCCTTAACCCTAACCAAAATATTTTTTTGGAAATGAAATATATATATCCAAGTACCTGAAGTGATAGGGTATCACAATATATATGGTTATGGGGGTCTATAAGGTTATAAGGTTTCAGAATATATATGGGTTTAGGGGTCTATCTGCAAAAACCTAGGAGTTCGTGAATAATTCCTAATCTAACCATACCCCACCTAACTTTAAACCTGAACCCTAATTTTTTTTCTAAATGAATTATTGTTATCCAAGTACCTGGATTGATAGGGTGTCAGAATACATATGGTTATGGGGGTATTTCTACAGAACCCTAGGAGTTCGTGAACAAACAGACAGACAAATGAAAGATAGTTATCCAAGTACCTGGATTGATAGGGTGTCAGAATACATATGGTTATGGGGGTATTTCTACAAAACCCTAGGAGTTCGTGAACAAACAGACAGACAAATGAAAGATAGTTATCCAAGTACCTTGGGTTATAAGGTTTCAGAATATATATGGTTATAGGGGTCTATTTGCAAAAACCTAGGAGGAGTTCGTGAATAATCTTTAACGTAACCATTGTAGTGGATTGTTGCCAACATAGTGAACGGTACTTGGCCGTAAGAGAAGAATTAAAACAAACTTTAAATACCCTTGGACTCGCCCGCCCGCGATAAAATAAAATAAAAATAATCAATATTTCAACATTTGGTAAAATTATACAATCATTTTACGTTTACATGCTTTCTCCTTACATAGGCTATCTTAGTTTCTGGCAACATTAATTTCACAAATATAAATAATATTTATGAACACATACAATGTTTTTTTTATCATAGTAATTTTTATGCCACAAAAATGCTATGCACGTTAAGGGGACACTACAGTAGGGGCGTGTTACCACGCAATACCACACCTAAATTTAACCCTTAACACTAACCAAAATAATTTTTTTGGAAATGAAACATAGTTATCCAAGTACCTTGAGTGACAGGGTATCAGAATATATATGGTTATGGGGGTCTATCTCCAAAACCGTAGTTCGTGAACAAACAAACAGACAGAGAGACAGAGGCTACTACTTTATTATAGTATATATATCTATATCTATCTATATATATATATATATATATATATATATATATATATATATATATATATATATATATGTATATATGCATTCTTTGCTGTTCGACCCTGAAAATTACCTTGAAAGTCAATATTCAGGGTGAAATTCACCCACATATTTTTCTTCACTCTATAGTTGATTGATCTGACATGAATGCCTTCTATTAACAAGTAATACCCACAAAAGTAAAAAAAAAAAAAAAAAAAAAAAAAAAACTCAGCTCTGACTTGTCCATTATTGTATTGTATTGCATTCTATTGATGGTGCAGAAAAGGTGTCAAATTCCTTATTGTCTTATTTTTTATCTTTTTTTTAATTCCAAGCTCCCTACTGTGATTTATGAATATATCTAACTTATTGCTGTCTATACTCCCCTTCTAAATAGGTGGAGCCTTATCTCCCCATATAAGGAAAGTGACCGGGTCAAAGTACACACACACACACACACACACACACACACACACACACACACACACACACACACACACACACACACACACACACACACACACACACACATATATATATATATTTCTAAACAGAAATGTAGTAGCACATTTGTAAATGACACACAGGAACCCACAGTCGGAGAAAATAAACTTTGAATAAAGAAGAATCCTATATTTCGGCTATCAACTGTAGCCCTCTTCAGGAAAGTACCCGACTGTGGGTTCCTGTGTGTCATATATATATATATATGTATATATATATATATATATATATATATATATATATACATGCTGCATATAATATTTAGAATCGATGTGGGAGAAATATACGAAAGGGGGAGATCCATAGATCTGGCCTTGCTCCAATTAGAAAGAGAGTGGGAGGAAGAGAAAGAGAGAGAGAGAGAGAGAGAGAGAGAGAGAGAGAGAGAGAGAGAGAGAGAGAGAGAGAGAGAGAGAGAGAGAGAGAGAGAGAGAGAGAGAGAGAGAGAGAGAGAGAGAGAGAGAGATTGAGGGAGAGAGAGTGTGAGAGAGAGATTGAAAGAGATTGAGAGAGAGATAGAGATAGATAGATAGATAAAGATAGATAGATAGATGGATAGATAGATAGATAGATAGATAGATAGATAGATAGATAGATAGATAGATAGATAGATAGATAGATATATAGAGAGAAAGAGAGAGAGAGAGGGGAGAGAGAGAGAGCGAGAGAGAGAGAGAGAGAGAGAGAGAGAGAGAGAGAGAGAGAGAGAGAGAGAGAGAGAGATAGATAAATAGAGAGAAAGAGAGAGAGAGAGGGGAGAGAGAGAGATGTGTGTGACTGATATATAGACAGACAACCAGACATGTTTAGCCAAATAAAAGAGATAACCAGACAAACAAAAGAGAAAGAGACCTTGCATGTTTTTTTTCTTTGCTTCTCTGACACACAGTGCAGTTGAACCTGTTTTGAAAACAAGCCTCCTGCTTATGACACTCCATTGAACAAAACACTACAAGTAAGAACTCCTTCAGCGCCTTTTCCTTTAGTCAGATAATTTGGTGTATTTTGTCATCAATAGTTAAAACAAAATATCATTTTAATGGTGATGGTCTTCGTAAGCAACTGAGGTTCTTTATTTAATGTCAAATGTGACATGAGTGAAGTCGTGAGTGATGATAAAACTAGACATAGTGTCTGACTGAATCACTTAAGAGGTTTGTTATCAACACTAT
>NC_134796.1:52243976-52253976 GCF_046742065.1 Oratosquilla oratoria
GAGAGAGAGAGAGAGAGAGAGAGAGAGAGAGAGAGAGAGAGAGAGAGAGAGAGAGAGAGAGAGAAGGGGGAGAGTCTGTGGAAAAGAAAAGTGCATCGCAGGTAGGGAAGAAAACGGAGGACAGTTGAGAGATGAAATCTAAATATAAGAAGATTAGAATGATATGAAAATGAGATATGATAAATTCGTACGAGACGATAAGAATAAAATATAAGAAAAAATGGCCAAAGACCAAAGAGGCACAGGACTAGGAACACACTGTATGATAATAATGATAAGTGATAGAGAAAGCCACAAAGGAATGAGAGTTGAAGAATAGGAGATAAACAGATGGATGTGATGAAGAAGGAGTCTGCACAGTTGTGGGTAAAGAATAGAAGGAAAACAAAGAAACAAACAATAAGACATAGCAAACGAAACAAAACAAGAATACAGAAAATGTGAAAGAGGGTTTGGGAAGAAGTAGAAGAAAGGAGGAGGAGGGGGAGGGAGAGGCGGGGAGTGAGTAGATAGAAAGAGAAGAGGAATTGTGCTCTCGTGTTGAATTCATCAGAATGTAGATAGCCAAGCAGACTCACGTGCTGCAAGCAGCAGGCAGGCAGGCAGGCAGGCAAGTAGGCAAGTAGGTAAGCAAGCAAGCAAGCAAGCAAGCAAGCAAGCAAGCAAGTAAAGCAAGCAAGTAAAATCGCACGAGGTTCAAGCCTCGCCCATCCCGCGCCCACCCCCACGCCCACCTAGCCTGCCTCCCCCTCTCACCCCCCTTATCCTCTCCAGCTGCTCCTCCTCCTCTTCCTCCTCCTCCTCTTCCTCCTCCTCCTCCCTCGTCTCACCCCTGCCCGTCTCCCTCTTACTCACTCCACTACCACCTCATTCTGAGGGCGACCACCCCACCCACCCCCCACTCCACTCCCTCCACCACCTCGTTCCACATTTTCTGCATCTCCTAGCCTCAGCCAACCTCAACTGGGCGGCTTCCACCAACCAAGAATCATCTATCACGCCCGTCCACCCGCCTTGCCTGCATCGACCGCCTCCAACACATAGCCCGCCTCACCCCTGTCATGCCCCCCTCCTCCTCCTCCTCCTCCACCTCTTCCTCCTCCTCCTCCTCCTCCACCTCCTCCTCCTCCTCCTCCACCTCCTCCTCCTCCTTCTCATCCTCCTTCTCTTCTCCCACCTCTTCCTCCTCCTCCTGCTTCTCCTTCTTCTTTTTCTCTTCTTCCTCGTTTTCCCCATCTCCCCACCTCTTGTTTTTTTCTCCTCCTCCTCCTCCTCCTCCTCCTCCTTCTTCTTCTTCTCCTCCTCCTTTGCCTCCTCCTTCTTCGCCTCCTCCTTCTTCTCCTTCTCCTTCTCCTCTCCCTCTTTTTCTCTGTCTTCTTCCTCCTTCTGCTTATCCTCATCCTCTTACCCTCATCCTCTTTCTTCTCATCCACTTTCTTTATCATCCTTTCCCTATTCTTCCTCCTCCTCTTTTTTCCTTCACTCTTTCTTCTGCATTTCTTCTTTCTCTTCCTCTACTCCTCCTCTTCCTCCTTCTTATCATCCACTCCCTTCTCCTCTTCCTCCTTCTTCTCATCCACTCTCTTCTCCTTCTGTCTTTCCTCCTCCATCCTTCCTCCCCCACCCCATCTAAATCCCTTCTTCTCCTCTTCCTCTTCCTCCTCCTCTTCCCCCTGTCCTACTTCCCATCATCTTCCTTCTTCTACTCCTCTCCACCCCCCCTCCTTCTCTACATCTTTGTCCATTTTCTTTTAATTCTCTTCCCTAGCTTATTCCTATTCCACCTCCTTCTCCCCATTTTATCCTCCTCCACCACCTCCTCCACCTCCTCCTATACTATTTCCTCCACCTCGTACTTAGCCTCTTACTCCACCTCTTCTTCCTCCTCCTCCTCCTCCTCCTCTTTCTCCTCCTCCTCCTCCTAAACTATTTCCTCCACCTCCTACTCTGCCTCTTACTCCACTTCTTCTTCCTCCTCCTCTTCCTCCTCCTCCTCCTCCTCCTCCTCCTCCTCCTCCTCCCAGTGTCCTACTCCTCTGACTTTTCCTCCCAGACTTAATCCTACTCCCGCTCCACCTCCTACTCTCCACTTACTCCTACTCCACCTTCTTTTCTTCCTTCTCCACTGACTCCTCCTCCATCTCCTCCTCCTCCTCCTCCTCCTCCTCCTCCTTTTACCACCTTCCTCCACCTTCGTCCGTATTCTCACTTATTCCTTCTCCACTTCCTCCTCCTCTTCCTCCTCCTCCTCTCGACTTGTTACTCCTTCATCTCCTCCTCCTCCTTCTACTCCTCCCCTCCTCCTCTTCCTTTCCCCTCCCACTCCTTCCTCCCTCCTCCTCTCAATCTAATCCCTTCCTCTTTCTCTTATCCTTCTCATGTTGCCATTATCCTCCTTTTCCTTCTACTCTTCTCTCTCTTTATCCTTTCCATCTTTAGATCGAAACCGCCTAATCACGTGCCATCTCCCTCACTTGTTCGATTCAATGAGAGATCGGCATCTCGTCCACAGTGCAAGATCGCCCCTCTGGAAGAACCTTCCTGAGTCTTCGGCAGACTCTTCGACCTCCATACATCTGCCCCACCTGCCCCCGCAAGGATCCTCTCGTTCTCTCTCCGCCCTTCCTTGCACAGTACCTTTATGCATAAGACCTTACTCGCTCGTTCTTAGCTCTACTGATCGACGTAACCACGTTTTATGATTGTTAAAGTGGAGGTACATTAGATTTATATGCTATTTGGTTTTGCTATTTCTTTTGAGTAGAAACGACTTCGGTTATGATATTCTAGACTTCTGTATGAACATCTCAACAATGTGTCTGACATTCCTGACATTTTCTTAGTTAATCATTTAGCTTCTCACTATATGACGCGATAGTAATTTGACATTGGAAATTTGAAGAAAAAAAAGATATCGTAACCGAAGTCGTTTCTTTTCAAACGAAGTAGCAAAAACGAGTAGCATGCTAGCGAGAAATGCTTAGTGTGCCACCACCTTCAGGTGTCTTGTATCTTTTAATTTTCATCGAGTCCACGTTCTCCTTTAGCATGGTGCTCCAGAAACAGAAGCCAATAGGGCTGAGGTCTGGTAAGCGATGAGACCATTCCAAATGACCAGCTTAGTTAGTTATAGTGATATTTCCCATATCTCTAGACTTTAGGAACATCCTGTACATCTGTTTGAGAAATTTAGTTTCTAGTTCCTCGCCTTTGCGTTTACGGCTCGGGGTGGGGGGGATGGATGTATACCTGGGCACACCCATGATGGACATTGACATAATCGATTAACTATATCAATTAAACAGTTAATTTTTATTCCATGTATTCTCAGGATTGAGTCAACTACCAGGGTAGTTCCAAAAGAGAAGCTTCTTATTTTTTCATTCTTCACCAAAGGATCAGAGGGGATTGTTATCCTTCTCCACCACCTCCTCCATCTCCTCCTACACTATTTCCTCCACCTCCTCCACTTCCTCTTATTCCACCTCTTCTTCCTCCTCCTCTTCCTCCTCTTCCTCCTCCTCCTTCCAGTGTCCTACTCCTCTGACTTCTCCTCACACACTTAATCCTACTCCCACTCCACCTCCTCCTCTCCACTTATTCCTACTCCACCTTATTTTCTTTTTTCCCCACTGACTCCTCCTCCACCTTCTCTTCTTCCTCTTCCTCTTCCTTTTACCACCTTCCTCCACCCTCCTCCTCATTCTCACTTATTCCTTCTCCACTTCATTCTCTTCCTCCTCCTCCCGACTTGTTACTCCTTCAACTCCTCCTCCTCCATCATCATCAGTCATCATTGTTATGATGACTAAATTTTCGCGCTCATAACCCAAAATTTCCACTTCTCTGTTGCAGATATTGGCAGTGTGACAATCTAATAAAGCGACCCCTGTCAGGGATGCGCGTCAGAGGTAGAGATGCATCATTGAATTTCTCCACGCAGAAGAAATAGAACCAATCGACATTCACCGGAGCTTGGTGAACGTTTACGGAGCCGAGGCAGTTGATGTCAGATAGGTTCGTCGATTTCGGAGTGGCGACAGAGATGTGGTTGACGGCCATGCGCAGGCCCTTGCTCATCGCTGGCCAAAGTGCAGTGAGAAAGGGAAGAGGGGGTTACATACATACGTATACCAAAGACTTTTTTCCCCATTACACGGGAGGTAGCCAAAAGACAAAGGCATAGAAACCACTCCCACCCATTCCATCCCCTATATACTCCACTCCCCTTTACCCTATTCCCTCCCTCCTATCTTGGCACCTCCTGGATGACGGGGAGTAGGTTACGTGGAGAAATAAATTCTGGAGCAAAAATGTCCATTCGTTTTAATGGTGCCGCTCTCGTCTTCGTAGCTTTTAAATTGTTTGAGTTACGAGTAAAAAAAAAAAAAAAAAGATAAAGGACGCCTTACTTTCGGAACTACCCTCGTATATCAATTAAACAGTGAAATGTTATTCTATGTATTCTTAAGATTAAGTCAACTATGTAGATTAAACAGTTAAATGTTATAAATCTATTCTCAGGAGAGAGCCAACTATATCACTTAAACGGTTAAATGTGATTCTATGTATTCTTGAGATTTTCATTAAGGGGAATCTCGAGATAATCCTAAAGCTGGTGACGGCCCCGAACACAAAGAAGACAAAGATTGACTTCCTGGAACTGATCCAGAGAGCGTGTGCCAGTCTACAGGGTTGCACTCCTAAGGCGGGTATCTGAATATTTCGAACAACAGATGCTCTAAGTGTGGAGACCCTCATTTACTCTTTTCAACAGTGAAGTGGATGTGCTATGTCTTGCTGCATTGCTTCTGACCGAGTATTGAGCGGGAGACAGGGATGATCTTTCATCCAAGAGGAGCTAAGATGAAAGGGAGGAAAGGGTGGTGGATGGGAGTGGAAGGAGTGGGATTGATTGCATTCCTTCGACTTGGCTACTTTCCTTATAAAGGGGAAGTTGACTTGATATACAGATAGACAGATAGACACTGAAGTGAAACCTCTTTGTCATTCCTACCAAAAAAAAAAAAAAAAAAAAAATCGAAAGAACATTAAGGAAGATCCTGGGTAGGAGATGCGTGATGGCGATAG
This sequence comes from Oratosquilla oratoria, assembly GCF_046742065.1. Taxonomy (NCBI): domain Eukaryota; kingdom Metazoa; phylum Arthropoda; class Malacostraca; order Stomatopoda; family Squillidae; genus Oratosquilla; species Oratosquilla oratoria. The sequence goes on from NC_134796.1 coordinate 52,249,068, forward strand.
AAATCTAAAGTTTGAGAAAAAAAAAAACGGAAAGAAAAAAAAATGTCTGGGGAAACGACAAAATCGATGGACTCAGCGAAAGAGTTCGTCTTCAGTATTTCAACTTTATGATGATCGGATCGGAGCAATGATACAGAATTTAAATTAAGTCCTGAACCACTCAACAGTTACCAGCGTGCAGATGTAGCGCTTGTTGCTGAATATTTGATGCATCTTCCCTACGAGGAGAAGCACTTAGTGTAAGGCGAGTATTTGATGAAAACATCAAATGATTCTAAAGTCTCAAGACTTGTCCAGAGTTTGACACGACGACATTCGTGATCCGTTTTCTGATTCGGTCCGTCGTTTTCTAAGTAAAGGTAACCTCTTACATGTGCGCTGGGTTCGAATCCCGCACTCCTCTCCGATTTCCAGTAGTATCTGTTACTTGCTCCAACAGTCCCCAAAGCGCGAAGGGCCAAGGTAACGGCTTCGGCCGCAGGTACTACGCGCCTCCTGGCGTAAGTTCTTAAACTTCTTCTAATGTCCTGGACTTTGGGCTGCACAACAAACTCAGAGTATATTTTTCTGAAGTGTGTCAGACATCACTCAGTACGTCCGGTCTGGAAACCACATAATTCTTAACCCACTGCAGGACCCTGACATTCATATGGGCTAGACAATCCCCCCAAATTAAGAAAAACAAATCAAGATTAGTTCATATCATTTGAATATCTTTTCGTGCCAAGTTCTGTAATGAGGATAAAAATACATCAAGATTAAAAAAACGACACTTCGAGGTTCTTAAGGCATGTCCAGAATACTCAACCTAACCTTAAATGCTAAAGCCATAATCAGGGGAATTTATGAACATAAGAATGAAAGAGACTACAAGAGACCATGAAGCCTACACTAGGCAGTTCCATGTCCATTACCACCTGTCATTCCCATCCATAAAGTTGTCTAACCGTTTCTTAAAACAACTGATAGTTTCAGCGCTCACTACATGGTTAATAAGTCTGTTCCATTCGTTGATCACCCTCTTAGTAAGCCAATTCTTGTCTATTTCCTTCTTAAATCTAAATTTGTCCAGTTTAAATCTATTACTGCGAGTCCTGCCATGTTGTCTTGATATGATGACCTTGTTTGTGTCACCCTTGTTTGAACCACTTAGGGTAGTTAAGGTTGACCTAGAATCCTAGAATGCAGTTTTCTAGATAAGTAGATACAAACTTGGGAAAACAGTAATGCATAGACACATTGACGAATGTACACGCATATATACACACACGCTCACAAGAGCACACACATGCAAGCACACACACACACACACACACACACACACACACACACACACACACACACACACACACACACACACACACACATACAAACACTGGAGAACTGCAGTCACCAACAATAACACACACACACATATGTGCGCACACACGCGTGTACACACACATACACGCACACACACATACACACACAAACACACACACACACACACACACACACACACACACACACACACACACACACGCACACACACACACCATCACACACACACACACACACACATTAACAGGAACACAAACAACCAAACGCATACAAACACAGACACACACTAAGACACTCTTTTTTTTTACGAGTTCTGGCCCTAAATTGTGTTACATTCATTGATCGCCCAGACTTTTGACTTATCTGCCAGCACGAGCGAGCCTTCTGCGGTTTTAAATACTCCTCAGTTTCGTTTTTCTTTTTCTTTTCCTCTTCACGTCTCTCTTAACTCTTCACTTATCCTCTTCCTCTTTAAACAATTTCTCACACTGTCCTTGTGATATCTTTCCTTTCCCGTTTTCTTCCTGTCTTATCATCGCACCTTATTCTTGCATCTAAATTATCCTAACACAGTACACTTTATCTTCTTTCGTATGTTCACAGTATTATCGTATAATCTTCTAGTTTCCTTGTTTGGTTTATATACACATTTTCTAGTGAGATGGTCTGTGACTGACAACGTGCTATGCAAGTAAATTCGACAACAGAAGTTGAAAAATGAAATATATATATATATTCAACGTGAGGGGGAGTCGCCGAACTAATGAAGCGGCCTTGCTGTGGATGTGCTGTGTCTTGCGACACTGTTTCTGAACCAGGGCAGTGGACAAGATGCAGGGATGACCCGTCATCCAGGAGATGCTAAGATAAGAGGGACAGAAGAGGGTAGAGGGGAGTGGAGTATGTAGGGGATGGAATGGGCGGGCTTTGTCTTTTGGCTACCTCCCGTGTAAAGGGGAAAAAGCCTTTGGTATATGTATGTATGCATGTATGTATGTATGTATGTATGTATGCATGTATGTATGTATGTATGTATGTGTGTATGCACAATTAATGTAGTGTCTTTTATTTATCTATATGTGTTTACCATGACATGTAAGGTTTAGATAGATAAGAAAGGTAAATCATTAGATTTTATTCACATATATAAACGAATTTACTTCAAATCACTTAGAATGAATAAAAAAAAAATCATGCGTAAATATCCCACATAGTACACATGTCGGTAACGAAAATAAACATGGAAAATAAGTCACGAGTTACCAGAGAGTTATAGTATATAGAAAAATAATAGGAAAGACAAGAAGAGAAAAGACGAGAAGAATTAAATGCCACAGAGTACAAACTAAAGGAATGAGACGATCAACAATTTGTACCTTTCGTCTTCATCATCTGAAGAGAAATAACGTTAGCTCCTTTCTGTGTGAAGTTGTAGTATAGATAAGTGGTTCTCATCCTGTGGTCCACGGACACCTAGTGGACCACAGTGGTTCACAAGTGGACCAGCCAGCCGAAAGTCACTCGCAGATGCAAAACGATTAAATTTAGTGTTGAAGTCATCACCAGGAGGTTGAAATGACAGCAATTCATAAGTACGGGGTACGTGTGGAAATAGGTTGAAAACCTTGACTCTAGATAATAAACAAAACATCCTATCAAACAGTAAACATGAAAATAAAATACGTTTAGACATGAAAAGACTCACCCTTGCAGTGTATACGTCTTCCTTACCTCAGGTAAGCTAAAAAATAACCTCATAAATGTTTGTCTTCGGTACTCTTGAAGGATTAAAAGGAATACGAAAATATGTGTCTAAAAATAACTGGAGTAATTTAATTGCTGGGTGACTTCAGAAACTCTGATTGAAGAAAACGGAAACAAAGAGAAAGAGAGTTGAAGTGAATTCTCTGCTTTGGTTTTGTCTTTTTCACCTGCTTATGTGATTGTCTTGTGTATTTGATTGTATGCACACGCGCTTGTGTATATGTGTTTATATGTCGTCTTTTGTATGTACGTATGTACACATATACATACATACATACATATATATATATATATATATATATATATATATATATATATATATATATATATATATATATATATGTTGATGAAGGTGGAAAAAGAATCACGGGTCTAGTTCCGAGTTTCTGATTCTATTTCTGACCGGTTACGCTCTATGCTTCCTCTGAAGAAGCATAGAGCGAAACCGGTCAGGAATAAACTCAGAAACTCGGAACTAGACCCGTGACTTCTTTTTCCACCTTCATCAACTTGTCACAATGTACCAGCATATATATATATATATATATATATATATATATATATATATATATATATATATATATATGTGTGTGTGTGTGTGTGTGTGTATGTACATGCATGTGTACATATATACATGTACATACACACACACACACAAACACACACACACACACACACACACACACACACACACACACACACACACACACACACACACACACACACACACACACACACACACAGGTACACGACTTGATGGCGCAATGGTCGAATTCCCGGCCGCCACTACAGCGGTTCGGCTTCGAATCCCACCCAGGGCTGAAATAATTTCAGTATCGCTGCGCTATGAGTCGTTGCTCCAACTCTCGTGGGCGGGAAGTTGGGTATGCATATGCGTGTAAGGTCACAACATTACCCATAGATCGGTCATGTATGAGCTCTGAGCTCTCTTACGGGAGGGAAATAGCTGTCGATCACGAGTCTAACACGTGATGCAAGATCATGGTAAATCACACACACATATGTATATATGAATATATGTAAATATGTGATGTGATGTGTGTGTGTGTGTGTGTGTGTGTGTGTGTGTGTGTGTGTGTGTGTGTGTGTGTGTGTGTGTGTGTGTGTGTGCGTGAGCGCGCGTGTGTGTGTATGTGTGTACATTTCTGAAATGGATAGAAAACGGTAGAGAAATCGTCAAGAGGGAGGTCTGATAGGGGGAACGCCGCAGGTAAAACAAAAGAGCAAAGAACCAAAAGAGAGACAGGCGCGTTCACAAGAGGGGAAGGTGCAAAAGAAACAGAAAGGATTGAGAAGAAGAAGAAGAAAAGAAAAATAAAGAGGTGGAAAAGATAAGAAAGAGACAATGAAAACGTTTCAGATGGATTATATATAAACGTACGAGCTATAAGGATTACTGAGGATATTTGACAAAGCATTTAGAAAATTTAAATAGAGCTGGAATTTAGAGGTAGGCTACAAGTGGGAATATAGAGAGATTGAGGAGAGATAATTAATGAAGATAACTAAGATGAGGGAGGTGGGTATTCTAGATAGATGGTGAAGCAGTAGATAATCTAGAAAAAGTCCACAAGGGATTATATGAAAAAAGAGTTAAAAAAAAAAAAAAAAAAAAAAATCTGAATTTTTAGTTTATTTGCTCACCTCGACCACGGACGTACACGAAGGTCGTCGGCGAGGAGCAGCTCCACTCACATTGTTGGCATTAAGGAGAGCAAGGCCAGGTTCCCGGTCAGCAGGAGGGAAAAGATTACGACCCGACCAAGACCTACTCTTGTCACGCAATGACCATTCTCTCTCTCTC
>NC_134796.1:52263976-52296476 GCF_046742065.1 Oratosquilla oratoria
AAAATGTATCGTTTCCTAATACCCGTCACTGAGCGCTGGTGGCGTGATCGGAATCGCGCTGGTCTCGCATTCTCTTAGTTATGGGTTCGAATCCCGCACTCGACTTCGGCCGCATCTACTCAGCGCCTCCCGATGTAGGCTCCTCATTACCACCACCTACCCGTGGCCACAGAGCGATTTAAGGGAGGTAGCCAAAGTCAAAGGCTTTTCTTGGCTCCTTCTGGATGACAGGTCATCCCTGCATCCCTGGGTCAGAAGGAATGCAGCAAGACATAGCACGACCACATCAAGGCTTCAATTAATCAGCGATCCCCCCAATTTGTCCCCTTGTGCAGAAAAACAGAAGATGAGGAGAAATCCCTTCAAGCTGTGTCAAAATATCATTCACACATACTCCCTAACCTCCCCATCCCCCACCACTCCCTTCCATGCATCACAGCATCATCCATACAAAACCATTCCCCACTCGCCTCTATCTTCTGTTTTCTCCCTTCTTTCGTCAAAGTGGAATACAACAGAATACAATCGGGGAGCGTGTCAGGAGAAGATCTTTTGTTCCACATCAAATAAGATCTTGCTGCGTCCCTTATCCAACGAGACATCAATCAATCAATCAATCAAATCAGCCATCCTGAGTCCACTGCTGAACAAAGGCCTCCCTCATAGCATTCCATGATTCACACGACCACAACATCTGCCACGTCGCTCCTGCAAATTTCTCAATCTCGTCTCTCCACCTTATGTCTAGTCTCCCTCTTCCACGCTTCCCATCTTGCGGCGTCCATTCAGTAACACACTTGCTCCATCGCTCATCAGTCGTTCGCAGAAACATCATGCAATGGCAATTAAGGTTTAATTAACTTTAATTAACTATAAATTAAGGTTCCCATTTACCTTTCCTCTTTTTACGTCACTGAAGACTTTGAATACGTCAACTAACAAACTCTTCTGCACATATCTTTTATCTTATCTGACGTTCTTCCCTTTTCTCATCTTTTGCAATATCACGGCCTTCTTTTTACAACAGGATAGGTCCTGTCGATTTGTTATCTTTATAGTCTTAAAATTTTTCGATGTGGCTAACAGTGCCTAGAAAGCAAAAACGACGACAAATTCTTTTACCTTATCTTTGAATAATCTGTTTCATGTTATCTGCAAAGTTTTTAAAGATCTGCATTAGTCCTTTGAACTGATGACCTTATCATTTTTTTTTATAAATTATAATACTGTCTTCATATACCATTTCTTTTCTCTTTCAGTTTACTTTATATATTGTTTCCAATAAAAAATACTTTCACATAGATTGACTTGTTCATTATTTGTTATTCATACACATTCATTGTTCTTTCGATTGAATAATAACCGTTCCATTACTCATCTTTTATATATAAGAACATAAGAATCTAAGCATGGAGGAGACTGCAAAAGACCATAAGACCCACACTAGGTAGTTCTATGCCCAGTACTAACCTTTCATCCCTCTCCATAAAGTTATCTAATCTTGAACATTTTTAGAAGCTCTGCCATGGGATTCGAACCCCGACCCGTGCGTCCATAATCACGAGGTCAAGACGCTAACAACCGAGCTACGTGTGATGGTTCAAAAGGACTGTACAAGTCCCCGACCACGCTTCACGTAACATCAGAAGATCTAGTCTCATTTTCATCCAGTCCCCGAATTAGGTGATCTAATCTTCAACAACTATTTATTTCCGCGCTCATCATATGGTTACTATGTCTATTCTATTCGTTAACCACTCTTGGTAAACCAGTTCTTGCCTATTCCCTTCTTAAACCTTAATGTTATTTGCTATTTATTTCTCAACAGTTCTAAGATCCTACCAAAAGCTTCCGTTTTCTTTACCTTTCAGACGGCTGGATGCACGGGTCTCAACCTCTGTATTATCTGTATTGTTCTTGTGTGGCTTAACTCACTTAACAGGAATTCAACCTTCCGCTGCTTGACACACTCATACATTGAAGTGACCTTTTCATGTCAATATTTGGCCCAAATATCATATGCACTCCTTCTTAACTCGTTTGTTTTTTAACTGATCTTGCGTGCTGAAGGTCATTGATCTGCAAGCCAGCATACCTTAAGGTGACTTTTTCAGGTCAATATTTGTCCCAAATTTCATATGCACTCATCCCTAACTCTTGTATGTTTTTTAAGCGACCTTGCGTGCTGAAGGTCATTGATCTGCAAGCCACCATACCTTGAGGTGACCTTTTCAGGTCAATATTTGTCCCAATTTTCATATGCACTCATCCCTAACTGTTTTCTGTGAAGTGACCTTGCGTGCTGAAGGTCATTGATCTGCAAGCCAACATACCTCGAGGTGACCTTTTCAGGTCAATATTTGTCCCAATTTTCATATGCACTCATCCCTAACTCCTGTTTTCTGTGAAGTGACCTTGCGTGCTGAAGGTCATTGCTTTGCATGTCAACATGCAGCGCAAACAGGTCTACTTCCATGCATTCCGCCTTCATCCTCACTCATCTCATTCTTGACCGCATTCCACACCTCGAATGGATTCTCTACTACAGTGGTTCTCAAACTTTTCCATCTAACGGAACCTTTTCTCATTTGCGGGTACTCGGCAGAACCCCCCAACGAAAAAAGATTTTGACAGACTTAAAAAGATTTAAGACTAATCGTCACCAACACACTGTATACAGTCGTACACTCGCGCAGTCTCTCTCTCTCTCTCTCTCTCTCTCTCTCTCCTCAAATGTAAAAGACTTCATCACATTCATATTTCATTTTATTCATTCCTGTTCAAATAAATAAATATTTATAAATTTTACCACGGAACACTTGAAAGGTCTTTAAGGAACCCTGGGGTTCTGCAGAACCCAGTTTGAGAACTACTGCTCTTCTGGGACCAACAAGTAAAGGTACGTTTTGCTCGTGCCATTATCTCTCAACGATGATCGTTCTTGGCTCAACGACGCTCGCCAAACGAATGACGGGTCTGTTTTTGTTTCGAGCGATTGCCGCTAGAGTCGCCAGAAACAAAGAATTAGTGCTCTAGGCAATCGTTTGACGATCATCGTTGAGCCATGAACGATCATCGTTGAGCGATAATTGTACCGAGCAAAACAAACCTTACCTGAAGATGATGATCTTATGCGACGGACCGTTCGTCTTCAAAACCCGTCGAGAATTTAACCTACATCTGGAGATGGAACCCCGAGAGGTTGAGACTCGCTCTCTAGACCAGGACAAAGGTCTCTCTCTCTCCTCCCCCCCCCTCTCTCTCTCTCTCTCTCTCTCTCTCTCTCTCTCTGTCTCTCTGTCACAGGCGACTGATCACTTGCTCTACGTACAAGCCGGTGACATAGAAACATTTGTACATAAAAAATAAGATAAATAAAATGAAAGCAAATAAATAGATAAATAGATAAAGATATTCCAGTGCTTCTTCCAAAAAGATGTATGGGAGAGTCCAGGAACCGTTGCCGGCTACTTCGGGGCTGCAGATTTCAAGCCATTGAAACTCGAAGTAACTATCATCATCATTATTTTCTACTCTTTCTCCTGCTGCTTATTTGCTCGTAATTTTGCAACAGTCCACTTCCCTTTTCTCATTTTCCACATTTCTCTGTTTCCATTTTCTTCATTACTCTCTTCCCACATTTCTAACCTTTCTTAATAAATCTTACACATTTCAAATCCTCTTTCCAGGTGTCTCTGCTTTCCAGTGCTACTCTCCTTTCTTCCACACCCGAGTCTGACGTCTTATTCTTTTAATTTCTTTTTCCGACATTTGTTTTTTTTTTGTTCGTTGTATTTCGAGACAAGTTTTCCTTCTTCTCAAGTAGAAAACGGTCTTTATACGCTTTTAATCTTTTACTGCCTATTGACGATGATGTCTTTCCTTTAAAGACTTTGTTTTGATTAATAACAAACGATTTCATTCAGCTTAAAGGGATTTCCGAAATAGCGTAAGAGATTTTATAGGCATTGTGGAGAGGTAATCATTAAACTCAATCTAGCGATAGTTTGACCTATTCTTGACTATACGGTAAATTTTTGGTCTCCGTCCTATAGAATGGGTATTAGTTCACTAGAATCAGCAGAGAGGAGAATGATCAAAATGATACAAAGGTTTAGAAATTTATCTTACAAAGACAGGCTTAGGCATCTTAACTTACACTCTCTGAAAAGACGAAAAGTGCAGGGGCGGTCTAATAGAAGTATTCAAATACGTCAAGGGTTTTAACAAGGGTGATGCAGGCAGGACTCGCAGTAATGGATTTAAATTGGGCAAATTTAGGTTTAAGAAAGAAATAGGCAAGAACTGGTTTACCAAGAGGGTAGTTAATGAATGGAATAAACTTAGCTGCCATGTAATGAGCGCTAAAACAATCGGCTGTTATAAGAGGTGATTAGATCAATTTATGGATGGGAATGGCAGGTGGTAATAGACATGGAACTGCCTAGTGTAGTAGACCTTAGTATCTGTTGCAGTCTCCTCCGTTTTCATGTTCTTATCTCTCAGTCAATATTCATTGAATGTATTCCTCGTCTATGGTTAAGCTCATGTTTATTTATTTTTTGTCCTTTAGATTCGATAGACTGTTATCAAGAACTTTTTTCTCGAAATAATCATCTTCCATTGGTCTGATTGGTCCTTTGGTTTACACATACTGAATTCTAAGATGAAGGCTTGAGACTTTTGGGAGTTTGAAAAATCTTATTTTCTCTTTCTCTCTCTCTCTCTCTCTCTCTCTCTCTCTCTCTCTCTCTCTCTCTCTCTCTCTCTCTCTCTTTCTCTCTTTCTCTCTCTCTCTCTCTTTCTCTCAAACCTATGCTGCGGCAGCGACCTCTGCTCCAATTCCTCTTACATCTCTGACAAATGCCACTCGCATCACCCACCAAACGGGACCGGATCAGGTCGGTACCTTAAGCGATGAATTCACTACATTCAAAAACGGTACCCGAACAAAGGCGTAAAAGCCTATCAAGCCTGTGATGACGCAAAACCCGTTTGGTCCCTTGGCTGTCTTAACGATGAACCAAAAGATAGTGTTATTATGGGAGATTCATTAATACGACATCAGTTAAAAGAATTCTATGGAAGAGCTCCAAAAAGAAGGAAAAGATGTTGTTTTCCCGGAGCCATAATCGACACCACGAATGCCATCGAAGTATCAAATGATGAGTAAAAGGCTGACTTAGTTTACATAGCATATGTAGGTACAAATGGCATCATGAACACGAACTCAGAAGAATTGATGAATAAATACAAACGTATGAGTAATGGACTAAAGGCAAAGCGTGGGAAGATCATGATATTCGGCATTTTCTCTTGCATTGGTACTGAGGGGCAGTTTTACAGTGCTTTCAGCACAAATAACCGTTTAAAGTAATTGTGCTCAAATGAAAATATCGAGTTCATAGACTTATAGAATAATTTCTACGATCAACAAACACTTTTCAGTCAAGACGGTCTCCTTAATCTAATTAGATCTGCTCGCCTAGGTAGACTCCTTAATGATGCACTGAAGACATACCGGGCAAAAAACCCGAGAACAGAGGAGACCTCGATTCCCATCGTAGAAAATGGGAATCAGGTATCCACTCAAAGGCAGCAATTAAAAGTCTGTTTAGTCAATGCACGTAGCTTACGAAACAAAGTCCAAGATCTTGCTGCACTTACTTTTCTCGAAGACTATGCTATTGTTAGGGTTACTGACCCTTGTATAAACACTACAAATGGAGATTTCATAGCGGAATATGGTATAAAAGGATACTCGATATTCAGTGACAAAGGTCACAGAGAACAGGTGGCTGTGTACTTCTTTATGTAAAATCACGCCTACAAACACAGGTAATTACTAAACCGCATCTAAAGAACATTGACGCTAAATACGTACAGCATTCGAGAAATTCATTCTTGATCTTGTTTAGCAACCAACTGCTCAAAACCAAAATATTGACAATGAACTATATGAGCAGATTTTAGATATCTGCAGCGAGAACGAAGTTATTACTATTATTGGAGATTTCGATATGTCAGTGACTGTATGGGGTAGAACATTAAATTCGCACACCGGTCATGGGTTCTACTCATATCGTGGAAAGCTCCTTGTATCAACACATTCGCGAGCCAACACGTGGGCAGAAAGTTCTCGATATTGTTCTTTCCACTAACGATAACCAAGTAACGGATGTAAATGCTAGACCAAAGTTCATCATCAGTGACCACAGTATCCTCACATTTCACGTTAATTATAACATCAAGCTAAGAAAAAATGAAAAGGCACCAAACTTCCAGAAAGCAGACTTAGAAAAATTAAGAAGCATACCTGGAGACACCGACTGGTCAGCAATTTACAAAATCCAGAATGTTGAACAATCTTAGGATATATTCTCTAATACATTCAAGAAAGCAGTTGAGGTATGTGTTCTAATGTGCGATAGACGTCCATCAAGCAATGCCAAACCTAATTGGTGGAATTTTAATATTAGAAATATTTTGTTAGCCCAGAAACATACGTATAAGAGATACAAATGAACACATAGCCAAGCAGATTAGAACACGCATGATGTGGTCGAGAATCCAAAAGGCTCATCAAAATCAGTAAGAAATCACAAGAACAGTATATTACCTCTATGTGCAAAGAAAATCCTAAATAATTTTTCAGATATTTCAGGGGAAAAAGTACTCAAGAGTACCATTGGTCCACTCCAATCATCAGGAGGAAGGGGAAATAGTAACAGGCGAGAGTGCCAGAGCAGACATCCTAAATGATTATTTTGCGTCTGTGCTCACTATTGAATACAGCAGAATCGATCAGCCAGTACCACCAGGACAATCAGTAAGCACACACCTACTTGGCATGGATATTGCAGAGCATGATGTGATGCGCGTTTTAGATAAACTAAAAGGATGCAAATCGCCTGGACCAGACCAAATTTACCCAAGACTACTCGAGGAAGTTAAAGAATCAATCTGCAAGCCCCTCAGTACAAATTTTAAATTATCTCTACAATCTGGAAGATTTGTACAAGAATAGAAACAAGTAAATGTGGTGTACTTGTTTCAAAAGGGTGACAAATCCAATCCTGGTAGCTATCGGCCTATTAGCCTTACATCAGTCGTTTGTAAATTAATAAAGAGACAAAAATGTGAAATTCTTGGAGAAAAACAATATTATTAGAAAACCACAACATGGTTTCCGTAATAAAAGCTTGTGTCTGACAAACCTTCTCGAGTTTTTGCATGCGTTTACGAAATGTACGAAGGGAGAGCAGTTTACGTTATATATCTCGACTTCCAAAAAAGCTTTCGATAAAGTCTTCCATAAGTGGTTACTAAGTAAACTTAAATACCATGATGTAATAGGTCACAGTCGCCGATGGATTTCTGAATGACCGTCTGGTCGTAAGCAAAGTGTTGTTCTGAATGGAAAATGCTCAGGTTGGCATTGTGTGACAAGTGGAGTACCCCATGGCTCTGTGCTACGTCCTGTACTCTTCCTGATATACATTAATGACCTGAGTGAAAACAAAGTGTAAATGATCAATTTCGCCGATGATACCAAAATTGCAAATAAGATGATATCTATAACACAACAAATGTTACAAAATTATTTGAACACTACGTGAATGGGCCAAAAAAATCCCATATGTTTTTCAATATAAATAAATGTAAAGTACTTCATATTGGTAATAGTAATGTCCAGGCCAACTACATGATGAATGGTGTAAAACTAGCAAGTGTAGAACAAGATAAAGACTTTAGTATTGTGATCTGAAATTATCTCAATCCAAGCAAACAATGCTCAGAGGTCATTAAAACTGCAAATAAATTAATTGGAGTTATAGGTAGAATTTTTTAGTTTAGAACTGAAGAAAATACTTCTAATCTTTATAATGCTCTGGTCAGACCCAACCTAGAATACTGTGTACAGTGCTGGTCTTGATATTATGAGAAGGATATACAGAAGTTAGAAAGAGTGCAGCGTAGAGAAACAAAGCCCATCCCTAGGTTGCGAAACAAACCGTACGAAGAGCGCTTAAGAGAACTCAATTTGTTTAGTCTCTCGAAACGGAGAATGAGGGGTGACCTGAGGTCTGCAAAAGTGTCAAAGGAATTGAAAACACGGATGTGGAGAAACATTTCAAATTTGGCACCTCCAACGCAGCTAGGAATAATGGATGCAAGATTGTAGGAAAACGATTTCAAATAGATGTGGCAAAATACTCTTTTTTTTTTCAATCGCGTTGTTAATTTATGAAGTGGTCTACCATCCAACGTCGTTGGTTGTTCCACTGTAGAAGTATTCCAAAAGCGTCTCGATATTTACTTAGTTACAAATCGCCAACTAGAATTATTTACTTCAAAATAGGTTAAACAAGTATTAATGATAGGTTAAGTACTAGAACAGTCTTGTAAGGACCAATAGGTCTGTTGCTGTTCGTTTGTTTATGTCACTCTATGTAACTCTCTTCCTTTCTATCTCTCTCTCTCTCTCTCTCTCTCTCTCTCTCTCTCTCTCTCTCTCTCTCTCTCTCTCCCTCTCTCTCTCTTCCTTTCTCTCTCTCTCTCTCTCCCTCTCTCTCTCTCTCTCCCTCTCTCTCTGTCTCATTCTCATACTCTCCCATTCTCCCTCCCTCACTCTCACTCACTCTCTCACTCTCCCTCTTACTCTCTTTCTCTCTATATATCTATCTATCTCTCCCTCTCCCTCTCTCCCTCCCTCCCTCTCTCTCTCTCTCTCTCTCTCTCTCTCTCTCTCTCTCTCTCTCCCTCCCTCTCTCTCCCTCTCTCTCTCTCTCCCTCTCTCTCCTTGCCTCCCTCTATTTTCCGTTCATTTCATCTTATTAAGCCCCTTTTTTGAAAATGACTTCTCTTTTTCATCATCTTTACCTTCTTCTCAGCAACAACCAACTTCGCATCACTTCCTTGTACATTCATTATAATATATTTGCATTCTTGTCTTCATATTGCTACTTTTTCTTTTCATACCCACCTTTGATCTTTCTGTCTTTGTTCTATATGTGCCTCATTTTTTTCTCTTTTTTTCTCTTTAACCTCTTTATTGCGAGTCTCTATAAAGCGAATAAAGCCAACTGGCTTGAGAATTAAACTTTCAAAAGTGGAAACCACGCTTTCGTAGGTAGAAAATGGCTTAATGAAAATGGCTATGCTAAGATAGTACTAAACCTCCTTATGGATACATACGAGGATCCCTCTAAAACAGTGGTTTCCAAACTAAGGGCGTTCTCCTCCTCCACTCATCCAGGGAGACGTGAGCTGGGTACAACGGGGCATGAAGTCATTTGCTCAAAAATAATTGTTCAATAAGAATAATGAAATAATTCCAAGAACTAGTATTTGTCATTACATACGTGCAAAGTATAATGCTATTAATCAACCCAACCCGATGTCTATATTATACATAATTATAGATTATGTATAATATAGATTTGCGCATGCGTTGATAATTATGTATAGCATACAACTTCATATAATCATATACAATATATTTCATGTTGATACAAAAGAAGTGGGCGAAAGTGCGTACAAGCCTTCTGGAATAAAAAAAAAAAAAAAAAAAAAGGAGCATCGTTTAAGATAGTTTGCAAACCACTAGTATAAAGTAACTCGAAGCATCTGATATTAACAAGACTCTCGATAAAAGTGATTAATCCGTCCGCTGGGGGTATCACAGGATTTAACTTTTAGCAAATGCTTCATTATCATCCCCATGACAATATCGACCTTACGAAGACGCGATATAGGAAAGTTCGGGAACCTCTCTTCTCTCTAAGGTCTTGTTTTTCGACGACGGCTCTCTCTCTCGATTTCCAGGAAAGATGAACGTGTGACACGTAACCTCGTAATGTCTAATCCCATCCAGCTATCCTTCATGTCATTTTCTCTGGTTCCCTTACCATCTCCGGAGTCCTCTTCCTCTCTCCCGTCTTTTACTTCCTCTGTTCCTAATTTGTTCGAGTTACGACCGAGTTGGGATGTATCACTCGAAGAGCGCACTGTCTTGCATAGTTTTACGCTGTGTTCGTCATGGTCTTTACTTTTCTCTTAGAGTCTTGTGTTTATATTTGATTCATTTGTTTGTAATGGTACCAGTCGACTCTGTTCAGCTGAAGGAAACCTATGCAGGCGTCAAAGATTTGAGACTTCTGGGAGTTTGAAAACTTTTATGGTGGTATTCTTAAAAAAAATCCTTCTTATATAAATTCTTAGAAGAGAAAGATTTACATAAGTATTTGTTTTAAAGAATACCATTGTAAGAATCTTACGGTGGTATTCTTAAAAAAAAGTCTTTCCTTATATAAATCTTTCCATTCCAAGGATTTATATAACATTTATATAAGGATAGATTTTATTTAAGAATACTACCGTTATTCTTTCTCTCTCTCTCTCTCTCTCTCTCTCTCTCTCTCTCTCTCTTTCTTTCTTTCTTTCTCTCTCTCTCTCTCTCTTTCTCTGATTATTCCTTGAAGTATATAGTCAGATGATGTTTATTCTTGAAGACTTGATTCAGCTAAGGAAATGCTCTATATGCATGAGAATAGTAAACCTATCATTACTAAACCCTGTCATTCCTATATTCGATTCTTTGTTCTGCTCTCTACCAAGTAATCTTATTCATCCATATGTTATTATTGAATAGTACTCCTTGCAATGATATAATTACAATTTCTTACAGAAAAATAATACGAGAATATTGTAATACAAACAATATACTATATTTGGCTTCTTTGACGGATTGTCGCTGATTTTGCCTTTTTTTCGCCCTACAATTTTGAGGAAATTTAGAAAGTCTATTTTGTTTCTTTATTATTACTTTTTTGGGGGGGGAGGGAGGAGAAAAAAGGATGGTGTGTTACCAATATAAAAACGATAAGAAATACATTACTTTTCTTTTTTTATAAATTCAGCCAGTATTTGGAATTTGAAAGTATATAAACTGCACTTTCGTAAATAAAAGATATGATAGATGCATGTTTTTGGAAAGTCCAGCTAATATTTGTTTTATGAATGTACAGATTATACAAGATATACACGTTTTTACATTTTTCTTAATTGTCGATGCATAACCACAGAAACGAGACAAAACTAACCTAGCCCAACAGGTTAAAGTAGATTAACCTAGGTTATGGTGTTAGATTAGGTCATAACCTGACAACTAGGCTAGGTTAATATAGGTGGTTAGGTTAGGTTACAACCCAATCTAACAACCTAACCTAACAACATAATTTAACAAATTAACATAACCTTATAACGTAATTACAGAAGCACAGCAGAAGAAAACTTTATCATGCAAAGATCATGATAACGGGTAGAATTGATATGTATATACAAATAGACTTCCATATCTACACAATATTTTCCAGATTTTGTTCAATTTAAAGTCGTAAACTCCCCCCTATCAGAGGACTTTGTAGCGTGGAATATAACAAACAATGTCCTTGGTCCAACTCGCTGGCGGCAGGGTTCGAACCGCCATCATCTTGACCTTCGCCGGAAGTAGCGATGTTCTCACGTGGTCTAATGGCCAGGGGCCAAATTTATCAAAATCCTAACCTCTAAGTCTAGACATAAATCTTCAAAAAGGAGATTTTTACCTAAATTCCTATGTCGGCGACCTAAATGCTTATGTCTAGACATTCTAGATGTTAGGATCTTCTATAAATTCGGACCCAGGATTTGTACCTTGTATCATTTTGTAGTGGTTATGTTGATTCCTCAGAACTGGAGAAGTGAATGTAATCAACGAAATAGAGCAGAGTGTGGATGCGTGGCCTATTTGGATTTCAACGCTAAAAGCAAAAAACAATGCATTGTGGGTATAAGGATTTAAGAATTTTCGTTGCCTGATATGGAAAACGCGATTTTTCGTTCAATCTTTAATTTCGGTGTTTATTTCAAGTTCTACAACGATCTGAATATTCTTCACTTTTTATTTATTTATTTACTTATTCATTTATTTGTTTTTACTTTGTTCATTTATTTATCTATATATTTATTAACTATTTTTTCTAAGATTATGTGTTATTTACAAATTTCAAGGTCGTTACTAATGACATCACTTCAGTAGAATTTTTTTTTAAGATTAGGATCTGTTCTCTTCCCCAAGTACCAAAACATTAATCGAACGCACATTGTGAGGCATCTTAGATTTGCGCATGCGCTGATAAAGGATCTGTAGCGAAAAGTAAACTCAATATTTGGTTGCCTGTTGAATTAGAAAAAAATTATAACTTGTTTGAAATTGTGCGAAAATTACTTCTCATATTGTGTGCCATGATGATTACTATAATTTTGGTCGTATTGTTTATGTCGATAAAATGTCTCACAAACGTGGAAATCAACATGTAGAACCAAATGAAAAACAACGCTAACGCGTCACATATTCACCGTAAAAAGCATTGTCTGATGTATTAACGAAACAGCTAAATCCTGCCCTGTAGCGCTTTTCTATGATCACAATTGCAATTAATACAAAAAGGAAACATTGTTGTTGTTTTGTTTTTGTGTGTAATATGATGTGTTGATGAATATTTCTTCTGTGACCTTTTTTTGGGGGGGAGGGGGTTTAAGGACAAAGGCAGGAAATGACGGCGGTACTTTTCTCTTAATTTACCGTTGACTGAGATTTGTAATGACTCGTGACATTTATATAAGATTTTATCACTGACTTGGTTGTCCTTTTATATATATGTACTGTACACACACACACACACACACACACACACACACACACACACACACACACACACACACACACACACATATATATATATATATATAATATATATATATATATATATATATATATATATATATACATATATTCCTCCTGTTGAATTAAATCACCATATGGACTGGAACAAGGCTGATATGATTTACAAATCACACTGTAACTACATAAGAAAAATTGTTGAGTCCTCCCTGATCAAACAACTTCCTAATCTTCATACATCAAAAGAACAATAGTCCCCCCGAGGGCATTACCAAGTTGGCCGTCAACAACATTGGAAGTCAAGTTGTCCGCCCAGACCTGAATCTAACACGTGTCGCACAAATATTTGGCTCGGGGCGATTTGACCATAGGGTAATCGCGACTTGTGCTGAAACGGGCCACTCATTTACATGTTTACCTCCCCATGTCCCCTCTATGTATCCCTTCCTAGTACATATAAGTCCAGCCACCCTTTTGTACAACCACGCTGTAGAGGATCACAGTTAATGACTGCAATATACTCGTACAAAACCTTCAGACAACTTTCTTCCTTTTCCCCGATAGTGGGATATTCAGTCTATATATATATATATATATATATATATATATATATATATATATATATATATATGTATATATATATATATATATATATATATATATATATATGTAATGAAAATAATAAGGGGCGTTGAGAAAGAGGGGGATATCTGTTCAGGAAGGAAGAGAGAAGACAGAAGAAAGGGGTGAGAAGACAGAGGATATGAGTGAATGGAGAATGGTTGTATATGGATGATGCTGTGATGCATGGAATAGTGTGGGTTGGGGGGTTAGGGACTGATTATATGTGAATGGTATTTTGATGCAGCCCAAGGGGATTTCTCTCCGTTGTCTTTTTCTGTATGAGGGGACGGAGAGGGATATGGCCGATTAAATGAAGTGGCCTTGCTGTGGATGTGATGTGTCTTCCTGCATTGCTTCTGACCCAGGGTAGTGGTCGAGATGCAGGGATGACCCGTCATCCAGGAGGAACCAAATAAAGAGGGAGGGAGGGAGAGAGTGGTGGTGAATGGGAGTGGAGTGGGTAGGGATGAATTTGGTGGAGTGGAATTACGCCATTTGACTTTGGCTACCTTTCTTGTAAAGGGGAAACGTCCTTGGTGTATGTATGTGTGTATGTATGTATGTGTGTATGTATATGTATGTATGTATGCATGTATGTATATTTGTATTTATATTTGTATGTATGTACGTGTATATATATATATATATATATATATATATATACATACATACATACTGTATATATATATATACATATATATATATGTATATACATATATATATATACATATGTATATATATATATGTATATACATATATATACATATGTATATACATATGTGTATATATATATATATATATATTATATATATATATATATATAGTATTAATAGCCGACACACATGTAATCTCAATAGTACCACCATCATCCTTAAGAAGAGAATGCCCATGATCGACTTCAAAAAAACAATGAAAAAAAGCCGCCTTGTGGGCCACTTTTGCCATGGAGCAAGAGAACCTAAGACAAACAGTCACTGGACACTTTGTTGAATACTAACATCACCAACAATGAATTGCCAACACCAGAATCCAGAAGAAGCTCACCACACTACACCGAGGACCTTTAAAAACGAGAGGCTTGTTCAAGGTTTCATCAACCTCTTTACCACCACCCTATCCAATCAGCAAGAGAAGCTCCTAAACCTAGGACTTAACTGCCATTTCATTCGCCGGCCTCATCCTGAAAGTAAGAGAATAGAAATTGAGTGCCTGATAGATCGGCTCCTCACCCTGCAGAATGAGAGAAAGGTAACCCTTTCTCCTACCATCAGAGAGGACCTTATTGGAGAATCTGGACGCGACAGAGGAAATTACAGAAGCCAGATCCTCACTAGAGATTTAAAAGAAGCCGCCAAGGAGTTACGCCAGAGAGATGACATCATTATCCGCAAAGGAGATAAGTCAGCAGTCTACGTCATCATGGATAATGCTGACTATAATAACAAGATGGACTCCATCCTTCATAATCCTGCAAAATTCCAGCGACTTCAGAAGGATCCTACTGAGAATGCGAAGAAGAGGATTAATCATCTCATCCAGAGAGCTAACTCTTCGACGAAGTATTTTAATCCAGTGATAGGTGACTATGGTCCCGGTTATAGTTATGGCACTGTAAAAACCCACAAACCAGGTAACCCCCTGAGACCTATTATTTCACAAATCACCACTCCCACCTACCAAGTTGCCAAGAAGCTAAACTCTCTCCTCGCTCCATACGTCCCCACGGGACGTTCAGTTTCTTCAGCTTCTGAATTCATAGACCTGCTTCGCACAGCTCCACCGTGCCACGACATCGCTTCCTTAGACGTAGAATCGCTCTTTACGAATGTTCCTGTAAATGAGACTATCGATATCATCTTGGACCGCGTCTATAGAAGTGACCTACCCGTATTTGACATCTCAGAAGACGTCCTGCGAGACATGCTAGTGATGTGTACCAAGGAGGCCCCTTTCCTCTCCCATAAAGGGGAATTATTCAGACAAGTTGATGGAGTGGCGATGGGATCCCCACTTGGGGTACTTTTTGCTAATATGTATATGGCCCAGGTGGAAGAAAGAACTTTCAACAATAACCCCCCTCCAGGAATATACGCGAGATACATCGATGACATCTTCATCACCACTACTACCGACGAAGAGGTTCCTCACATGATTACTGCTCTTGAAGGTAATTCCAGCCTGACCTTCACCTGTGAACGCAGTGTAGAGGGGTGCCTCCCCTTCCTAGATGTGGACATCTCTAAACAAGAACAGGGCTTCAAGACTAAGGTTTACACTAAAGCCACCAACGTGGGCCGCTGCCTCAATGCCAGGGGAGAATGTCCTGTTTCATACAAGATATCCGTGATATCTTCCTATGTGAAGAGGGCCCTTACCCACTGTAGTAGCTGGACTGAGATCCACAGAGAACTCGACCGTATCCGCCAGCTCCTCACCAACAACGGCTATGCTGACCATCTCATCGAGAAAGTCATACAGAAAAAACTGGACCAGTTTGCAGACTCGACCCAGTTGCCCACCCCTCCCAAGGAGAAAATCACCGTTTACCACCATAATTCTTTTCATGATCGGTACCGCGAGGAGTGTGATGCCCTTAGGAATATCATCAAGAGAGGAGTCACCCCAACTAACAGAAATGCCATCATAGACTTGAGAATATTCTGCAAACCTAACCTCATTAGTTCCCTGATAATGAGGAATAGCACGGCGCCCAGGGCCCCGAGTGAGGCTACCACCAATGTTGTATACAAATTTTCATGTCAGGAGGGCCGCTGCGACGGCTCCAGCACATACAATGGCAGGACCTCCTCTACACTGCGACGTCGCCTACAATCCCATAGAAACCAGGGATCAATTTTCCAGCATTTCACTGAAACACACAACATGAAGCCTCCTCTACAGAAACTGCTAGACCAAACGGAAATTCTTCACAAGGAGTCTGCCTTCAGGAAGCTGCAGATTGCAGAAGCAGTATCCATTACTTGCCAGCGCCCTACCATCAACATACAGCAAGCTGCCGATTTTATTCTCCCTTCCGCGCGCCCTGTAAAGAATAACCCCCTCCAGGAACAACAAGCCCTTAGACAGCAGCAGCCCCGCGAACAAATGAAACATGTCCAGCTAGTTAATCAGCGCCTAGGACCAGTAACCAGAGCAGCAGCAAATCAGGCCAGAGCTTCTAGACAAAATCCCACCCCCTTGGCTCCCGGACAAAATCCCACCCTCTTGGCTCCCAGACAAAATCCCACCCTCTTGACTCCCAGACAAAATCCCACCCTCTTGAATCCCAGACAAAATCCCACCCTCTTGGCTCCTAGACAAAATCCCACCCTCTTGGCTCCCAGACAAAATCCCACCCCCTTGGCTTCCAGACAAAATCCCACCCCCTTGGCTCCCAGACAAAATCCCACCCCTTGGCTCCCGGACAAAATCCCATACTGCACCTCTCAGCCAATGAGAGGCCAGTATTCCGTCTGAGCTAGGCAGGCTGAGCCTTATAAGCCAGCCCATCCAACCAGCGGTCATTATTCGTTGGAAGACCTTCAATATAGCAGAGCATCCTACAAAGCAGTCCTCACCCTGAAGACGCCTCACGCCAAGGCGAAAAACTATAGTTTCGGGGGAGTCAATAGTTGTTCAATACTATCACTATGCAAAAATATATCAGTTGGCATACACTGCGTATATTCTTTTGAGAGTCATGAATGACTACTTCCAGTCCCTCTCAGTTGCTAATAGGAAAGTATTCTCCAGATTAAAGAATACAGTCTTGAAGATTGTTAAAGCAACTAGTGCAGTTGATTTCAACCAGAATTGCCTCAGAGAAAACCTGTGCCCCAGAAATATATATATATATATATATATATATATATATATATACAATCTAAATAACCGTCGCGCAGAGGATTCGAACCACCGCCAGTAGACTCAAGAGAGTCCGTAAGCACCCGCCTTAGACCACTCAACCATAGACGATCTAAAAGTGTATGAACTCGTAATCTATCTGATTACCGAGATGGGGAGGGTGCTAACTGCCCCCCATATAAACCCCCTTTTTACCATACACCTAATCGCACCAATGGGAATGGTAAGGACTAGATCGAATCCCCCTCACGCTTCTCGTCATCGTAACTATGTGAATAAATTCGCTAGTGGACAGCGACATCAATCATACAATCTAAATAACCGTCGCGCAGAGGATTCGAACCACCGCCAGTAGACTCAAGAGAGTCCGTAAGCACCCGCCTTAGCCCACTCAACCATAGACGATCTAAAAGTGTATGAACTCGTAATCTATCTGATTACCGAGATGGGGAGGGTGCTAACTGCCCCCCATATAAACCCCCTTTTTACCATACACCTAATCGCACCAATGGGAATGGTAAGGACTAGATCGAATCCCCCTCACGCTTCTCGTCATCGTAACTATGTGAATAAATTCGCTAGTGGATAGATTACGAGTTCATACACTTTTAGATCGTCTATGGTTGAGTGGTCTAAGGCGGGTGCTTACGGACTCTCTTGAGTCTACTGGCGGTGGTTCGAATCCTCTGCGCGACGGTTATTTAGATTGTATGATTGATGTCGCTGTCCACTAGCGAATTTATTCACATAGTTACGATGACGAGAAGCGTGAGGGGGATTCGATCTAGTCCTTACCATTCCCATTGGTGCGATTAGGTGTATGGTAAAAAGGGGGTTTATATGGGGGGCAGTTAGCACCCTCCCCATCTCGGTAATCAGATAGATTACGAGTTCATACACTTTTAGATCGTCAATGGTCGAGTGGTCTAAGGCGGGTGCTTACGGACTCTCTTGAGTCTACTGGCGGTGGTTCGAATCCTCTGCGCGACGGTTATTTAGATTGTATGATTGATGTCGCTGTCCTCTAGCGAATTTATTCACATAGTTACGATGACGAGAAGCGTGAGGGGGATTCGATCTAGTCCTTACCATTCCCATTGGTGCGATTAGGTGTATGGTAAAAAGGGGGTTTATATGGGGGGCAGTTAGCACCCTCCCCATCTCGGTAATCAGATAGATTACGAGTTCATACACTTTTAGATCGTCTATGGTTGAGTGGTCTAAGGCGGGTGCTTACGGACTCTCTTGAGTCTACTGGCGGTGGTTCGAATCCTCTGCGCGACGGTTATTTAGATTGTATG
Organism: Oratosquilla oratoria; assembly: GCF_046742065.1. Lineage (NCBI taxonomy): Eukaryota > Metazoa > Arthropoda > Malacostraca > Stomatopoda > Squillidae > Oratosquilla > Oratosquilla oratoria. The sequence goes on from NC_134796.1 coordinate 52,282,493, forward strand.
ATTGATGTCGCTGTCCACTAGCGAATTTATTCATATATAAACATATATAGATATGTATAATATATACATATATGTATATATATGATATATATATATATATATATATATATATATATATATATATATATATGTGTGTGTGTGTGTATGTGTGTGTGTGTGTGTGCGTGCGTGCGTGCGTATGTGTGTACACCTGTATATACGTATATACGTGTTCATCTACAAAGGTTAAGATGTTCTTATTACGAGGCCCCTTTTTCAGCCTTATACAAGTGTGGGGATTTGTTTCAACCGACACACAATGCCCGGATCTCACATCTGAGGACTTGTCACCTTCTGGGAGCTGTGTTCGGGAGAGGCCATATTGACAGGACACCACAGCCCGCGGTAGGCCTAGCAGGGATTGGGTGGTGGTGGAGGTGGAATTGGTATTGGTTGTGGAATTGGTGGTGGTGGAAGTAGTGGTGGTGGAAATGGTGGTATTGGAAGTGGTGGTGGTGGTAGTGGAAGTGCTGGTGGTGGTGGAAGTGCTGGTGGTGGTGGAAGTGGTGGTGGTGGAAATGGTGGTATTGGAAGTGGTGGTGGTGGTAGTGGAAGTGCTGGTGGTGGTGGAAGTGCTGGTGTTGGTGGAAGTGCTGGTGGTTGTGGAAGTGGTGTTGGTGGAAGTGGTGGTGGTAGAAGTGGTGGTAATTGCTCCAGAAATGTGTATCGTAATTGGACGAAACTGCCCACCTGGGCAGAGGTATCGTGAGTTGAAAACACAGAACTCCGACGAACCTCAAAAAAATAGATAAATACATAAATAGATGAATAAATAAGCAAATAAATGAATAAACATATGAATAAACAGATCAATCAATAAACCAATCAGTCATTGAATCAATAGATGAATAAATGAAAAATAAATGGATAAATAGATAAATAAACAAATGACTTGATAAATAAAAAGAATATAAAAAAAAACAGGTGACAATCAGTCATGGCGGTGACACTCAATGTTTCTTCTGCAAGGGAAAAGAATACAATTACAGATGATGAAGATGCAGAAATTGAAGACTCTGGGTATGTGTGAGACAAGACTGAAGGGCGAGGGTGAAGAAGTGTTGCATGACGACTGTGAATCGCTGAAGAGGATCACAGACATGAAGTGGCACTCACATTGGCCCCCACCATAGCTAGAGGAACCAATAATATAAATCGGGAGAATGGTTATCAATTCACTAGAATCAGTAGAGAAGAGAATAGGCAAAATGAGACAATGGATTAGAAATTTACCATGTTTTGTTATCATTGTTTGTTTATTTGCTTTGTTATCATTTGTCCGTTTGTTTATGATTATTTGTTTGATTCTCATTTATTATTAGTTATACGTCAATTTATTATTTTTTACTATTTACCTGTTTGTTTATTATCTAACTGTACCTATGCATTTATTTATGTATTTTATTTATTATTTACATTATTATAGTTTTTATCTATTCATTTATTTTCTTTTATCATTATTATGATTTTTTCGCATTCGACCTAGATATCGACCAAAAAGTCTCCTGTTGGTATGCTCCGCCTTTGTAATCCTTTGTGAAGACAAGCTTAGTTATCCTCATTTACACTCTTAGAAAAGACGAAGAATGCGGTGTGATCTAATAGAGGTATTCAAATGGGTCAAGGACTTTAACAAGGGCTATGCAGGCAAGGTCATCATATCAAGAAAGCAGGGCAGGACTCGTAATAATAGATTTAAGTTGGACAAATTTAGGTTTAAATTGGAAATAGGCAAGAACTGGTTTACCAATAGAGTGGTTAGCGAATGGAATAGACTTAGTAACCATGTAGTGAGCGCTGAAACAATTGATTGTTTTAAGAGTAGATTGGATAACCTCATGGACGGGGATGACAGGTGGTAAGGGACATAAAACTGGCTACTGTAGGCCCTATGGTCTATTGCAGTCTCCTTCATTCTTATTTTCTTAAAGGGGAGGAATTATCAACATATCAATGAAACTAGATAGTTGCAGTATAAGTTTAGTACATGTGTAAGCACTTCAACCTGGAAGGCCACTGGGTATGAAGGAGAAATTTGATGAAGAATTACAAGAGATTTTGGAATAGATAAAACAAAGTGTAGAGAGAATATCATATTAATGGGTGACTGGAACGGACATGTGGGAACAGAGAGGGAGGGTTACGAAAGGGACAATTAAGCCTTGTTCACACTAGCGGTTTCAACCGCCGTGGGTTGAACCTCGGCGGTTCAGTTACAGTGTAAGTCAATGGAGGCGTTCACTAACAACCGCGTAGTTTTTTCTCGATTATGCGGCACCGTCGCGGTTTCCTCGGGCTTGAAACCGCTAGTGTGAATAGGGCCTAAAAGTGAATGGAATTTTGTGGCAGAAATGATTATGGTAATATCCTTATCAATATCAAGATTATATTAGTATCATTGATGAATGTTCGATGCCCGAGCAACTTAGAGCGTCGTTACTTGCGGCAGAGGTCGAGGTGTCGGCAGTTCTATCCCTGCCACCAGCGAGTTGGACCAAGGGCAAGGTTCATTAAATTCAACGCTACAAAGTCCTCTGTAAGGGGCACCATTCTAACCTCTTGATAGTAGTAGTTCATGACGTTAAATCAAATAATCAATATTATTGTAATTAGTATTGTATTTCTGTATAAATATACACTTTATTAACACTAAGAATCTCATCAGTGGACAAGGTATGGTATGGAATGTGGCAAAGCGGGTGGTATACAAGGATCAATGATGGATTCTTTCATTAAAAGTAACAAGGATTTGTTAGAATGTGTATTACACTGTACTTCGTCACAAGCATTTCCCCCCAACATGTTTGTCTTCATGGTCTATATCGCGTCGTTCAAAGATACCAGAATCTATCTGTACCAATTGACTCAGACGATCGGGCAGTGACTGTTAAGTTAACTTTGTTGAATTTGATAAGAAAAAATAAGATAGAATGGTTCTAGAGTTAGGAAATGATGAGAAAGGTAGGCAAAGGAAACCATTACACACTGTGGAAATTGTGTACACACACAAGGTGAAGGAGAGGTAAATGTCTTATTGAAGACGTTCAGGAAAGTAGTAACGCAGAAAAGAACCGAATCATTTGTATAAATACCACAAAAGGAAAGACGCCATTTTTTCTTTATTTGAGAGAGAGAGAGAGAGAGAGAGAGAGAGAGATGCGGACAAGGCAGCCAAACAATAAGGCAGCTTTCACAACAGAAACCTTAACAACAGAAGATGTTACGTTCCAAGAGAGAGAAAGTTGGGAGAAAATCGGGAGGGATTTAGACAATATATATGGAGCCAAAAAGCTGCAGTACAGTATGGCTAAGATTTATAGTTCATGCAGTCATAAATTACACCATTTATTTTGGGGTACGCTCCGGCCAGGCGGGCTAGAGCGGCGTTTCTTAAGGCGAAGGTTAGGAGGTTCGAGGCTGCCTGGCGGCTGAACGAGTTCGTAGTAAGGGCAGCATATTCCATCAAACTCTTTCCTGTTTCTAAAAATTCTCTGTAAGGAGTCACCGTCCTATGCACCTCTGAGTGGGGGAGTTCGTGATGTTAAACAAAAACTAAATTATGATAATAGAAATAAGATTATGCTGGACGGTAATGGTCAAATTGAAATCGGTGAATGAAACGTTTTGAACAGATATGAAATATAAAGGAGACGGAGTAAATAAGAACATAAGAATGGAGGAAACTACAAAAGACCTTAAGGCCTACACTAGGCAATTCCATGTCCGTTACTATCTTATCATCCCCATCCATAAACTAATCTAACCCTCTTTAAAAAATAATAGTTTCAACGCTCACTACATGAATATTAAGTCTTTTCATTCGTTGACCACACTATTGTTAAACCAGTTCTTGACTATTTCCTTCTTAAATCTAGATTTGTCCAATTTAAACCAATTACTACGAGTCCTGCCGTGGTGTCTTAATATGATGACCTTTTCTGCATCACCCTTGTTAAAGCCCTTGACCCAATGTAATACCTCTATTAGTATGGTAAGGTTGACAGGAAGGAGGAAGTAGAAGAGGAATTAAAGTATTAGTGAGTATGAGGCAAAAGCAGCGCCTAGTAGAATGAAACAGAAATGTCATAGATAAAGACGAAATACCGGCTGATGTACTCGTATATGGTAAATAGAAATGAAATGATCAGTAAATTACTCGATATCTTCAGTTTAGTGACATTAATATACAAAACCGTTTTGAGGTCGGCGTTCAAGTATAGATAGGAATGCTAACAAGACGAAGTCAGAGTGTGTTAGGTCAAAGGAGTAACAAGAAGAGATTGAGGAATGACAGAATGCACACACATATACGTGCACATACACATATGTATATACATATACATATATATACATGTGCATATGCATATACGTGTAAATATACATATGCATATGCATATACATATACATATGCATATACATATACTTAAGCATATTCTTATGCATATTCCTATGCATATACATATATATATATATAAATGTATATATATATATATATATATATATATATGTATATGTATATATATGTATATATATAAGTATATATATAAATATATATATTATATATATATATATATATATATATATATATATATACATATATATATATATATATATATATATATATTTGCAGAAACCACCGGGAAATTGAAAAACGGATACCAAACGTTTTTGTCTATTAAGACATTTTCAAAGGTGCCTTTGAAAATGTCTTAATTAGACGAAAACGTTTGGTATCCGTTTTTTCAATTTCCCGGGGGTTTCTGCAAAGATAGTTTATCACGTGTGTTTTGTGATTTCTTTGCACATATATATAGATATATTGGAAAACAGTAAACACCAGATTCAATTGAAGGGTTTATTAGCCCGACGTTTCGATTCCGGTCCAGGAATCGTCTTCAGGGGGTATAACGGTTACAAGAATGTGAACTCCTGATGAATCGCTGAATTGGTAAGCCTGGGAAAGGTTCACCCTTTCAGTCAATAGAAACGGTGAACCTTTCCCAGGTTTACCATTTCAGCGATTCATAAGGAGCTCACATTCTTGTAACCGTTATACCCCCTGAAGACGATTCCTGGACGGGAATCGAAACGTCGGGCTAATAAACCCTTCAATTGAATCTGGTGTTTACTGTTTTCCAATATGGATCCCAGATTCCAAATCTTCTCTTATATATACATATACATGTACATATACATATACACACAATTACTTAGTGTACTCAGTCACATTACCCTGATTACCCCCGATAAATAATTAATGGGTTAACAACCATTCCCAGGCAACGGGGACGAAACAACAGCCCATGCAAGGTGTAAACATTCGAATCAAGTTTCTCACCTCCCAGTGGCCAGTATAGGCTAGGCTTGTGAACCATTGAGACGTGATACTGCTTTTGGAATCTTTAATGTAAACATAACAATACATTAATCTGTTGTGAACTAAATGCACAGTTTGGTTGATCTCCTTTGTTCCATAAACTATGGTTACATTTGGAATGAGATTAATTGGTGACAGCAATGCTCTAGTAATCGATGGAGTAATCGATTATAATTTATCATATAACATACACGTGAACTAGTGTAATCAAGTTACCGAAGTGCTAGTTGACGATTTTCTTATCTATGACGAACTGTGATATGCACTGTCTCAGTACCGTTGCTCGACTTCCTTCCACATATACAAAGGAATGTTGAACAGCGTCTTGGCTTACCTGGCAGCAATTTACATAAATAACAAAGACGCAAAGAGGGATTTGATTTTCGCTGTCGTCACGCGCGCCCACGCATAAACACTCAATCTCACGCAAACACGAGGGATCCTAAACAGCTACCCTTATGTCTCTTCCATCTCTTCTACAAATCCACGTTGAGTGTGTATATCTTCTTTGATATTTATTATCTTTTCTATGATGTATTGTAATTTGTGTGGTGTGTGCGTGTGTTTACCTAGTTCTATTACACGGGAAGGGGAGCTATGCTCGTAGTGCTCGTCTTTGTATCTGTCAGCATCTGGTTGTGTGTGTGTGTGTGTATGTATGTATGTATGTATGTATGTATGTATGTATGTGTGTGTGTGTGTGTGTGTGTGTGTGTGTGTGTGTGTGTGTGTGTGTGTGTGTGTGTGTGTGTGTGTGTGTTTACCTAGTTGTATAATACGGAAAGGGGAGCTATGCTCGTAGTGACTCGACTTTGTATCTCTCAGCATCTAGTTGTATGTGTGTGTGTGCGTGCGTATATGTATGTGTGTGTATGCGTATGTATGTGTGTGCGCGTGTATGTGCGCATTTACCTAGTTGTATGATACGGGAAGGGGAGCTATGGTCGTGGTGTCCCGTCTTTGTATCTCTCAGCATCTAGTTGTGTGTGTGTGTGTGTGTGTGTGTGTGTGTGTGTTTGTGTGTGTGTGTGTATGTGTGTGCAGGCGTGTGTGTTTATGTGTGTACGTTTGTGATAAGGTGTGTGTATATTCCTCTCCTTTCTTGGAGACTATTCCTTTTCGATTAGAAGAATTTCGAGTTACTTGGAAGATCAAAGAGGCTTCAAACCACAGACGCTTTGGTCTTCGAGTTTACTACAAGAGAAGTGGGGAGAGAGAAGACGTTTGTACTAACACTCCTCTACTTACGAACATTCGACTTACGAACTTTCAGACACACGAACTAAGCCTCAAACCTACTTTACCAGTTTCAAAGTTAAGAAAACCAACATTTAAGTATTAGTATTACGATTCATTTTTGTTTTATGTATCATTAGTAATGTGTTTTAGGATGTAGGTTTGAGTACCTTTAAACTTATATTGAACATCGACTTACGAACGCTTCGACTTACGAACGGCCGTTCGGAATATAACGCGTTCGTACGTCGAGGGGCGTCTTTATTTACGTGACCTGGGGTCATATGGAACTTTGTGTCCGTATGCGGTTGTGAGTTATTGGTACTAGCCGACCCTGCAGCCCTGATGTAAGAAGTAGAGCTAAAGGGAGAATCTTGTACTCATGAATACAGTATCTATTTCCACTCTGATTCTTTTTATTTAGTCTGTGTAGATGTACGACTTCCGTGCAATCACTTGTTACGCTCACCATAACAAATTCAATCATACGTATGAACATATACATTTGCATATGTATATATACATATACATATACATATACATATACACATACACATACACATATGCATACGCATACACATACATATACATATATATATATATATACATACATATACATATACATATATACATATACATATACATATACATATACATATACACATATATGTATACATATGCATACACATATACATATATAGGCATAACTATACACACATATATGTATACATATACATACACATATACATATATAGGCATAACTATACACACATATACAAATGCGTGTATATATATACACATCTTTAATTTTGTAAGAACAGTTGATCGCTTACTGTTCAAAGTGTCTATGTTTCTTGTCGAGATGGAAGAATGGCTTACGATGATGGATTGCCAGTGTCATTTGTTATTTCTTTGGAGTACAGTTTGTCTGCATTTTCAGAAAAGATAGATGGTGTTTTGACACTGAAATGTGTTTCCGAATGTTTTCTCTTTTTTCGTCCAGGGTTTCAAAAAATCAATTTGTTTTGTCGTATAGTGTCATTATCTTTATTTGACTGAGAAAAGTCTGTTCATAGCATTGGCACCTTCAGCGCTATGAAGCTCCCTCGTTTGAACCAAATAATCAAAATTTAGTTTAATGAAATTTCGTAAAGAGAGTCTCAAGGTCGAAGATGTTATATTGAAGTTGCTTTTCACCTGTTTCATAAGGTGCCCTGCCTAGGTTATGTAGAATAACCTGGATTTAGTCAATCTATCAATCAATGACCAAAATGATACAAGATCGTAGACATTTATATTAGATAACTTTATGGATGGGGGTGACAGGTGGTAAGGGACATGGGAACTATCTAGTGTAGGCCTTACGGTCTCTTGCAGTCTCCTCCCTTTTTATGTTCTTATGTTTTTATCAATTAATCAGCCATTCACAGTCCACTCTTATAAAGCTGTCTCTAACAACCTCTTAAATATACTAACGTACGTTACGTCACTCATGGAAACTTCTCTATCTATTCTCTCTATTTTCTATCTTGTCCACCTCTTCCACGCTTTCATCTCGTGGCGTCCAGTCAGTGATACACTTGCCCTAACTCCCACTTTCCTTTCTGGGTGATTTTCCTTCCCATTTCCCTTTCCTTTACAATATCTTTCACTCCCACCTACTTTGACTCAACACTGCCTTTCAGTGTTATTCTCATCATTGATAGCTCCATAAGAACACAACCATAAAACTTAAGAATAAAGGAGATTATAAAGCGCCATTAACACGGTCAAACACTTTGACAAACCCTGTTTGTCAGACAAGTGTTTGAAGTGATGTTTGACCGTGTGAACGGGGTATTTGGTCGTCAAACACGTTTGTCGAACGTGTTTGACAACCAAATACCCTATTCACACGGTCAAACATCACTTTAAACACTTGTTTGACAAACCGGGTTTGTCAAACCGTTTGGCCGTCTAAATGCCCCTTAAGAGACCACAAGGCCTACACTATGCAGTTCAATGTCCCTTACCATCTACCATCTCCATCCATAAAGTGATCTAGCCTTCTCTTTAAACAACCAATAGTTTCAGCACTCACTACATGGTTAATAAGTCTATTACACTCGCTAACAACACTGTTGGTAAACCAGTTCTTTGTCTATTTCCTTCTTAAACCTTTACGTATATCTTTTTTTCAATCTATTCTCTCACCCAACTTGACTCCTTCACTCCATTCTGTCTTTCACTGATATTCTCGACATTGATCTCTCCATCGCCATTTATCCACTGTTTACCTTTTCTTTATCGCCTTCGTCAATTTCCAAGTCTCATATTTATAATTCACAGCTGGGGATTATCAACAAATTCTAAAATCTGCATTTCAGACAGAGGCAAAGAACTTTTCATTGCATTTCTACATATGATAAATATCTTATAACCAGTTGTGATACGTCATTTTATATAATTTTCTTTTAATTTATTTTAATCTAATTTTTATATTATTCATCTTCTGCAAGATTCTTATCATCAGTTACAATACTTTTACTTTGAGCTTTAGAATCTAAGACAAGTTTTACTTCCAATCATTTTTAAATCTACATTTAGACTTTCCCTGTTGAAATCTTGCAAGTCTTGTGCACTTTCTGAAATAAGAATAATGTCACCCACAAAACCTTAGATGATTAAAGCATTTCCCCATTAGTATTCAAGCCTTTTCCTTTTCGTCTTATACTTTGAATATTCTTTCGAGGCAATTCTATGAATTTGCGTGGGGCGACGAAACAAGAGTCCTACTATGGTGTGTAATTCAATCTTAATGGCGCACTGCAGGACTGGCTTGGTCAGGTTGTATCTAAGGCGAGAGGTGCATGTATGAATGTTTTGCAATGTCGGAATGGCTGCAGTTGAAAATGGAGTCTGTAATCAGCGTTATCAGCTAGTTCATACTGATTAGGTGATGGCTAATATACATGTAATACTGATCTACTGGACGTTTGATATCTGCCATTGTGGAGAGGGGAAGGAAAGCTATGAAAGTGGTTTGCAACTACTGGGAATCGAACCCGGACATTCCGAGGCCGGAATGTTACCCAATATTCTACGCAGGCTCTTCTATGGTGATATCAGTTAAATGGAAATTCAAAAGAAAATACATCTCCATGTAAAATCACGGGAGAATATGACTGGTGAATCGTGCATTGGGAAGTTTGGAGTAGAGGAGTGACAGAGGCGACTTCCTATAACATTTTGCAGAAATATACAAAAGTTGTTGTTGTTGTTGTTGCTGTTATTGTTGTTGTTGTTATTTTTGTTGTTGTTCTCGTCCTTGTTGTTGTTGCTATTATTCTCGTCATTGTTGTTGTTGCTGTTGTTTTCGTCGTTGTTGTTATTTGTGTTCTCGTCGACGTCGTTGTTGTTGTTGCTATTATTGTTGCTGTTATTATTGTTGTTGTTCTCGTCGTTGTTGTTGTTGTTGTTATTGCTGTTCTCGTCGTTGGTGCTGTTGTTTCCGTCGTTGTTGTTGTTGCTATTATTCTCGTCGTTGTCGTCGTCGTTGTTGTAGTCGTCGTTGTCGTAGTCGTCGTTGTCGTCGTTGTTGTTGTTGTTGTTGTTGTCGTAGTCGTCGTTGTCATCGTTGTTGTTGTTGTTGTTGTTGTTGTTGTTGTTGTTGTTGTTGTTTCCCCCTTCCACCTTTCTCATAATTGTCCCAATGTCTCTACGGTTAAAGGAGTGTCTGGAAACGCCATCATGGGTGACGAAAAGAATCTGATTCTTAATAAAGTGTGTTTGATTGTGTTCAACTTTTAAAGATGAACTAATGTGGGCACCATTATGCTGGAGGCTATATATATATATATATATATATATATATATATATATATATATATATATATATATATATATATATATATATATATATGTAACGACAGAAGCAGGTACTGATCAATTATCCATCTATTTATCGACATTTTTCTTAATTTTTCACTTTCACAGCCCTTATTGCTATTCTATAATCATATTTACTTACTACCTTCTCTGATAATCTTCCTATTATATAATTTATTTGATGTTTTAGTAATTTCTTTATACGCTCCTCCACATAAACTTCTTATGCTCTCACGAATGTGCTCCAAATGAGTATAGTAATGCTCTACTTAGTCGAATTTCGCCCCATGTTTTTTTTTTTCAAAGAACTTTTCAGTTGCCGAAGACAATGTATATAACAACTGTGAAAAGTTCCCCTGCTTGTCTCTCTCACTAATTTGTCGTTTCTTTAGAATAATGTTCCCAAATCTACTTACAAAGCCGAGGGCCCAGTGAGCAGATCAGAACGTGAACATTGGATGTATTACTGCAACGCCGAAAACAGAAAACGGAGGATACAAATTACTCTTGTCGCAATGATACCATTTGCAGATTGACCTTGCATAGACTAAAGTCATTCCTGAAACCACCGAACTCAGGTTAGGGAACGCTTATCTTTTCGTAGTATGAGAAGAGAATAAAGAGGAGAGGCGAATGGAATGCAACAAAGAGAAAGATGTCAAGGATTCGTAATGATGGGTCTAAACTTGACAAGTTTAAGTTTAAGAAGAAAATAGGCAAGAATTGGTTACCAATAGATTGATTAACGAATGGAATAGACTTAGTGACCATGTGGGGAGAGCTTGAAAATATTAGTTGCTTTAAAAGAAGTTTAGACAACTTAATGGATGGAGATGATAGGCGGTAAGGAATATGGAGCTGCCTAGTATAGGCCTTATATTCTCTTCCAATCTCCTGTATTCATATGTTCTTGAAATATAAGAATAGAATATAGGAGAGAAGGGAATGGAGTACAACAGAGAGAAAGATGAGTAAGGGAAAAGTGAGGGATAGGTCAGGAAAAAGAGCAGAAGTGTCATTTTAGACAGGACAAGCCATGGGAAGGTTGGAAAAAGTTCGAGAAAAGGTCGCCCCATCAAGAGAATGAGTTGGTAGGACACACCTATTAAACTGACAAACACAAATGTGTGTATATATATATATATATATATATATATATATATATATATATATATATATATATATATGTATACACTTGGTCTTTTGGATCACGTGTTCGACTCGTGATCGACAGCTATTTCCCTCCTGGAAGAGAGCTCAGAGCTCGTAGGTCCGATCTATGGGTAATGCTATGACCTTTCACACACACACACACCCAACTCCCCGCCCACGAGAGTCAGAGTAACGACCCGAAGCGCAGCTGTACCGAAATTAATTTCGGCCCTGGGCAGGATTCGAACCAAGCACTACGCGCACCACCATGCTAGTAGTTCATCGTTCTACCAACTGCGCCACCGAGTCGTGTGTGTGTGTGTGTGTGTGTGTGTGTGTGTGTGTGTGTGTGTGTGTGTGTGTGTGTGTGTGTGTGTGTGTGTGTGTGTATGTGTGTGTTGAAATGAACACGGGCACGTGTACTCACTTATACTAGGTAGACCACTTGGAAAAAAGAAATTAACGGAGCAGAGCGCTTTCGTATATTACGTCTTCAGTGCACTGGAGTACGAAAGCGCTCTGCTTCGTTTGTTTCTTTTTCCAAGTGGTCTACTTTGCATATATATATATATACACACAGAAAAAGGGACAATAAAAACACATTAAAACCCAAATAGATAACAAGTTGGTCTAGGAAATCTAGCGAACGAACAGATGAGAAGGTTAATGGGCAAATACGTCTGGGAAACGAACCAGAAGAAAAAGAAAACATAAAGCTTTTAGTAAACCGGAAAAATACAGAAAGTGGTCAAAACTGACCAGGGTACACCTTCCGAGCGATACTACCCAATTATGCCCTAATTGGCAGAAGTTAGGAACCGAGAAAGTAAAAGGTGGAAAAATAGGTTTCAGGAGCTGATTCCGAGAGAGGACAGAAGGAGACGGCGAAGAAAGATTAAATGTTAGTAAGCGAACCTTTTCGTCACAAGTATGTCTCTCCCTCCCAACGTTCGAAGGATTTGTAAAAGAAAAAAAAAATCTCTTGGAAATTACACATTTACCCTTCCATCATATTTTACGTTTTCAGTTGTGTGTTCTTTCTCCTTAGTTATAAAAGTATAGACAGGCAGCAATTCTTCTAATGGATAGATTTTGAAGGTGATGCTATCTTATGCGTTTATCATTTTCCTGCATATGTTTTATTTAGTTCTAACTATTCGCCTTTGTGCAGGGTCTAAACAACACAGAAAGTGCCATCACTTTCAACAAAAGTTTTAGTGTGAAAAACTATGTCAAACCTATTCGTGTCTTCAACCTGTCACCAGGCAGCTTTATTCAGCTGACAGAAGTCCCCTTCATAACGAAAATGTTAAAAGAGATGAGAAAGTGAATCCAACAGAACGCTTGATATCCTAGGAATAGGACATAAAACTCGCCTTCCACGAGACTCTGAGAAGAAGAAGAAGAAGAAGAAGAAAAAAAACATTACTTCTCGCAAGAAGGGGCCACGATTAAATGTTGGTAAAAGACAAAAGAAGAAGAAAAAATGACACAGTCGACTCTGACGCTCAAAAGACGAGAGTAACAGAAAAGATAGAAAGAGGTTTAGAAATGCCTGAAATAATCAAGAGAAATTAGAATATGGAAATAAGAGGGACGAAGACGCTGGATGTAGAGAAATGTTGGAAATAATAGATAAGGATATGGGGTTGCTGTGAAACAATCAACATAGGTGGAACAAGACGACGGGCTTAGAACACAAGAACATAGGAATAGCGGAGACTGTAAGGGACTGTAAGGCCTACACTAGGCAGTTCCATGTCCCTTACCACCTGCCATCCCTATTCATAAAGTTATCTCATCTTCTCTTAAAAAAACCGATAGTTTCAGCGCTCATTAACTACATGGTTACTAAGTCTATTCCATTCGTTAAGTACTCTGTTGATAACCCAAGTCTATTCTATTCTTAAACCTAAATTCATCCAAAGCATAAAGTAACAAAAATGACAAAACTGTGATAAAAATGTATTCCAGCCTCGATCAACGTGAGACGGCAGGAAGGGTTTGGTCATTTTTATGTTGTACCAAAGTGTAAACAGTATAATGAGTAATTGTATAATTATGTGCCTCCTGGACGTGTAGGACAAGGATACCTTCGCTGTATCCCCTGTGTGTCGTAAAAGGCGACTGAATGAGGCCGAACGAGGGGACCTGGAACCCCACCCATTCTATTTCGTATTTTCTTCCATCGTAGAGTTGGGTGCAAAAGTGTACTTTAACTCAGTTTCCTTTATAAAAGAGATTAAGCCCTTTTATATACATGTACATATATATATATATATATATATATATATATATATATGTATATTATAT
>NC_134796.1:52301476-52308976 GCF_046742065.1 Oratosquilla oratoria
TGTGTGTGTGTGTGTGTGTGTGTGTGTGTGTGTGTGTGTGTGTGTGTGTATGTGTTTGTGTATGTGTGTCTGTGTGTGTGTACATATTTACATATATCAAATCTTTCTTGATAAAAGTGACTTCTGTCAACAAAATAGTAAACATGCAACAACAACGACAAAATATACATTTGACATAACATTGGGAAGGTTCAGATGGCCTCAATTGTCTTCCAAGAGGAACACTTCGAATGTTCCCTGGCGGAACCTCCCACAAGGACACAGCGGGTACTTCGGCAGGAGGTGTCTGCTAACTTCGAAACTTCGTGAATCAAGGAATGTAGATTTGACTGTTAGTTGACCTCGAGGAGAATAAGTCGTCTTTAAAGAGCGTCAGATTGAGCCGTTCGTATGAAAATTAGGAGAGGGAGGAAGTTCCCGTACAGTCTTTGATGCAGGAGTGATTGTAGAGAGTGCGGTAGTCGTGCAGTATACACAGTCGCCAAAGATCTGGTCTGGTAAGCTTTACAGCTTTAATTGTTCTGTTTTGTTTTGTTTTGTTTTGTATTTTTTGTTCTTTGCTTTGTTTTGTTTCATCTTTTTGCTTTTGCTTTTTTGCTTTGCTGTACTTCACTGTGCTTTGATTTTTCTTTTTCTTTTGTTTCGCTTTGCTTTACTCTATTTTCTTTTTATTTGGTTTGTCTTGTTTTCCTTTGTGGTGCTTTTTTTATTTTTTTATTAGCTTTTCCAGCATTATTCCATGGCAAAATATCTATACTATGTACTCTCATTTAGGCTGCGAATTCCAAAGATCGATTACATTGGGCTGGCACATTGGGCTAGCACATTCTGTACTACCAGAATTTAAAGTCTGACAACCTTATGGCATTTCTTTAATGGCGCCCGACCGTTGCATTCTTGGGACTTTACAAAAACATTTGATAATTGTTGTTACCGAAACAATACGAGTATAAAATCGATATTTTATGGTTTTGCTCACTTGTAGATAAAATTTCTGGAAAACTGTTGTCTAATTTTGGAATATGCTTGTATATCATCCGTTGTCTCTTGTCCACTCACGTCGTATGATCCTTGTTCTTCAAACAATTTCGCTGTTTTGTCCCCCCTCCAGTAATATCATCCACGATTTTTTCCAATTTCAATGACTCTCCTCAAACTTTAAACACCATCAGATGAGCTCACTTTCGAAAGAAAATTAATATTATTACGTCACATGGAGATACGCAGGATCCTAGTCTATCGTGAGCACGGAACTTGAATAGAATATATTAATCGTCGTCATTAAAGAATTTACGACTCATGGACGCGGTTGGGATTTTTTTTTTTTTTGTTCAAAAGTAGACTTTGACTGATTGACTAATTAATTGATTAAATCTAGGTTTGATAGTGTCTCGTTCTGAGAAAATGACCCACTCAAAATACCATTATTCAAGGAAAATTATGTTCACTCCTTTTGCTGCTTTATGACGTCATGTCGTTTGCTTTTTGCTCAGGAGTGCTCGTCTTTGGACTTTACACATTACACGAAAGGCTCTTCGTCTTCATTCAGCTTTTTCATCTCCTTGCGGATTTGTCGTAAGTCTTAATGAACGAATACTGAACGCTGCTTTTCTGCCTAGAATTCACGTCCCGTTCAAGTCGAACTTAATCCCAGGGTTTAAGCCGATTATGGATCGCACGTTTTTATCTTTTAGTTTGGCCCCCGGCTAGTGTGGGTCCCATTCCCCCAAATCTCTCCCGGTCGTCTGACACGTCCAGTCTTCCTATCGCTCCCATCCATGACTTCAGACATCGTCGATGCATTACGAGTGTGTCTGCATGTTTGTTGACCAGTATTTACGACAGTCTTTTGTTAACGGAATTGATAGGGGATCTGATACACTTCTTTAGATCTACAGCTTCAGTTGTTACAGATACGAGTTGCTCACAGTGATCCAAAAACAGTTTTTGAGTAGATAATACTACTTGTGAGGCTACATTTGTTGATTATTCTAAGGAGTTTCTGTTGTAGTATCTTTATCTGCCACCAGATAGCGTTGTTTTCGTCAGATCAGAGTTGCAGCCTTAGGGCACGGAGAAACTCCCCCCATCCCCACCCTCCACCATCCCTTTCTCATACTCTGATGGAGCGATTACAGGAGCATCTGTCAGCAAACAGGAATACTGCAATTTTGCCTGCTGACTTTGAAATTCAGGTGAATGATGAAAGTATTTTGATTCTGTGACTGATCTGGTTGCCATGACTGGTTGGGTATATGGGGATGCGGTGACTGTGTTGTTGTTGTTGTTGGTGTTGGTGTTGTTAGTGGTGGTGTTGTCATTGTTGTTGTCAGCTGTTGTGGTGGTGATAAAGGTGGTGGTGGTGATGGTGGTGGTGTTCATGATAGTAATGATGATGGTGGTGATGTTGGTGTTGGTGGTGGAGGTGGTTATGTTGGTATTGGTGGTGATGATGATGATGATTATGGCGATATTGGTGATGATGGTGGTGGTGGTGGTGATGATGGTGGTGGTGATGATGGTGGTGGTGGTGATGATGGTGGTGGTGGTGATGATGGTGATGATGATGGTGATGATGATGGTCATGATTATGGCGGTATTGGTGGTGATGATAGTGGCGCTGGTGGTGGTGGTGATGATAGTGATGAAGATGATAGCGGTACTGATATTGATAGCAATGGTGATGTCGGTGGTGGTGGAAAATACGAGGAGAAAAGAAAAAAAAAGTTATCTGACGTAATCCTCCAGCCAGCAGACATATCGTCATGGTTACAGAAACTCTCGCTCTCTCTCCTGAGATCACACTACATACGCGCGTGAATTTTGCTCCAATAAACACAAGAAACCCGTAATCACAAATGACTTATAACACTGTACAAAACCTTCCCATCCTCAAATTAACTTCTTCACAACGATGAAGATTTTTAAAGACTCTTTTCTGGTTGACACCGGATGAAATCATCAAGATATGAGCTATCTCAGTGACTCCTTTTGATACGACGACGATCCTTCCTTGGCTTTCGGCAAGTGATTTAATTCAGATGAGTACAAAAAGAAATACTGAAGGAGGATTTTGATACATAGACGTCTTGTGTTACTCCAGCGAATTATACTAACCTAATACGTTATATACGCATAGTGCATAACATAGATGAAGAACATACGCCAGGAAGCGCTTCATAGCTGCGGCCGAAGCCGTTACCTTTGCCCTCTTATGAGCTCTGGGGACTGTTGGGACATATGACAATTGGAGAGGAGTGCGGGATTCGAACCCACAACTAAGCAAATGCGAGGTCAGCATGCTTCCGCTGACGCCACTAGATCACAGAGAAGTGTATAATCATGAAATAATCTTTGTTGAAAAATCCTCCTTCCCATGTACACAGTCCGACAGAGTTTAAGACTTTTTTGAATACACAAAAACATCTACTCCCCGAGTTGTACAGATTCTTCATCCGCAAGATTGTCTCTTGTAATTATAACCTCTGAAATACTAATTGGGTAGTTAATAGGCTGCATGATGTTGTTTGGTGAACGATGTCGAAAAAAACGGCCACACATCTTCGAGAAGTTTACGTTTTGAAACACCAATGTAAAAAGAATATCAAGTATGATCTTTCTGTCCATTAAACGAATCTAATTTCTAATTGCTTGTTTGGTGATGCAGGTGCCATATCATTATCATATAACGCAGTATAAGTCTTTCATAAAACTACCGTGGTTATAAGATCTTGTCAGAAACTTGTGTGTATTCAACTTACCTAACGATACAGCCAGCTTCAGTGATTAAACAATTTAATGATTCTAAATTAGGTAATTGTATAAAACTCTTCATATACCCGGGCAATGACCACGTCTGTGCTGTTGCTTGCTGCTACGCGACGTGAGTTGAAAATATTGGCAAATTGTTTTTCTAGACCCTTCACTGTAATTGTCTTAAAGCAGATATACCAGATGTCTTTTTACAGCCATGAGGGAACAGAAACATTGAATGCATATGGTTTTATGGAGACGAGTGTTAGCTGACCATGAATATATATACACTGTACACGGGTTAGAGCGTCCCTACTTGTGGCGAAGGTCGAGGTGACGGCCTCAAGCGAGTTGGACCAAGGGCATGGTTCATTAGATTTCTGATAAAGGGAGTTCGTAACGTTAGCCATATATTTGTTTCATTTATGTTTATATTTTTTCTTTTTTGTTCTCTCTCTTTTTGTATCAACTAAAACGAGATAATATAATTGTTGTATATATTCCAATAACATAACCTCTTTTTCTAGTCTGCTGCTTTTATAGCCGCTATAGAATTATTGGGAGTTATTTGTCTCTATGGTGAAATCACACAATTTTAATTTTCATTTCATTTATATATCAGTAATGTTTTGAAAAGGTTTACTGCAAAAATAATAGTATTGTTGTTGCAACAGAATATGTAAACGCAAACTCTACATCTCTGGTATTGCCTCTGAAGTATATGGTAGTCTGTTTTTATTTGCTTTATGATTCTTTATTTCATATTCCTTTATAGAGATAACATCAAAAGATCTTTTCAGTTAACACTTTTTATGTTTCAATTTTATTGGTTATTTGATTACTATTTTTTTTATTAAAAAGGTTGCGTTTTGTATATATATCAACTTAACATATTTGCTATGATAACACGGGTTTTATTCTGGCTCAACCCAAGCGATCTTGTTTAGAATAGAAAAAAATCCTTAGCAGAGGGATTAGATTGCTTTCATTAACTACTGTTACAATAAACAAATTCACTCGAAATTTGTCTGTTTATATACCAAGGGGCTCTTCTCCCTCATAAGAAAGGTAGCCATGTCAAAGGTACGCAACCCACTTCCACCCATTCCACTTCCACCCATTCCACTCCCACACATTCCACTCCCACCCATCTGTTTCCCTCGTGTCTTACGGTGGTATTCTTTAAAAAAAAAAAAAAAAAAAAAAAAAAAAAAAAAAAAATCCTGATATAAATCTTATATAGATCCTTGGAAGGGAAAGATTTATATAAGGAAATATTTTTTTAAGAATACCACCGTAAGACTTACGGTGCTATTCTTAAAAAAATATTTCTTTATATAAATCTTTCCCTTCCAAGGATTTATATAAGACTTTTATAAGGAAAGTTTTTTTTTCAAGAATACCACCGCATAGTTCCTCGTGGATGAAAGGTCATCCCTATCTCCTGTACACTACTCGGGTTAGAAGCAATGCAGCAAGACACAGCACCATTAACAATGTGACCGTCCCTACTCGTAAAAGGCGACAAAGTAGTAGGACGGAATGGTGGGACTAGGGATCCTGCTTTCTGTATGTTCATCCTACGAGAAGTCAAGGCGGAAGAAGGTCAGAACTTCCTACTTAAAAAAAAAAAAAAAAAAAAAAAAAAAAAAGTCTAACCATGGCCTTAGTCTCCACAGGGCAAAATACATAAATGCAAATTGACCCAGAACTACTTATTTTTTGTTAAGTCCCTAACATATTTTTCATATTAAGTACTTTTCTTACAACAAACGTTGTCATAGTAAATAGAAATATATCAATATGAAAACAACAAAGGACATGTTCACATACCTCTGATGCACCATAGGTCAGGTATGGGTGTACATAAGAACATAAGAATAGAGGAGACTGCAAGAGACCATAATACCTACACTAGACAGTTCCATATCCCTTATTACCTTTCATCCCTACCCATAAAGTTATATAATCTTTGCTTGAAATAATCAATTGTTTCAGCACCAGTTCTTGTTTATTTTCTTCTTAAACCTAAATTTGTAGAAACATACATTTCATTTAAGAAGGACTCCTAAACAAGACATATGTGTTTGCACCATGTCAGTACTGGGCCGGGAAAAATTATATTTGTAAAGAGGGTCATCAGAATTGAAGCGTCGGTGAAATATGGTCCATAACAAGAACAAGAATAAGAACAAGGACAAGAACAAGAACGAGAACAAGAACAAGGACAAGGACAAGAACAAGAACAAGAACAAGAACAAGGACAAGAACAAGGACAAGGACAAGAACAAGAACAAGAACAACAAGAACAACAACAGCAACAATAAAAACAACAACAACAATAACATAGGGTGAAGTGTTACACCTAGGACAGTTAACACAGACGACTGGATGACCGCATTGCTGATAACAGTCCAAAATGCAACACTTCACCCCCCATACTATACAACACGTTATGGAAGACTACATTGTACACAGTTACGCACGCTAACAACACAACTTATACTCTATAAGGAATTTGTGAGGAAAAACCCAGTTTCAGTAGTGGCGTTCCTCAAAGAAACGGAACTGTTCGGCCAGACAGTCTAGGAAACGACAGCAACAACGACGTCATCAAATAAACAAAATCTAAACGAGGTCCAAAAAGAAATGGTGGTAGTCTGGAAGTCATAGGAACATGGAATGATGATGATAAAAGATATCGGTGGGAAAAATAAGAATCAATGAGCACTGCAGAGGCCCCTGAAAAGGAAGAGAATTGATTGACGTTAATTACTCTCAAATGATTGGCTTTAATTACTTAAGGTCGCGAGGACGGGCTCAGGAAAATGATTTTGATTTCAAGAAAATTATAATCTCGATGACAATACGTATATTTCGAAAAACAATATTGCAAGAAAGGGTTATGCAAAACATGAAAAAATAGTGAAATGAGAACATAATGATCAAAATAAAAACAAAGAAAAAATAGATTTAGAGAGTAACTGAGTGTTTATCTGAATAAAGTCTTGATAAAGCAGAAAAGATAAGAATGGAAAACTATTAAAATAAAAAAAACATAGAGTTGTAAATAAAAATACGACTATCAATGACATAGTTTGTATTTTTTCATCTTTCCTGCATTGTCTTTAAATTACGACATTGAATTACAACATAAACAAAACATAACCATACCCATCAAAGTATACATATCCAGCACAGGTACTTGTGCATATACATACTTATCAAACTTACAACTTACACATATATCAAAAGCAATAGAATCCCCACATCATCTTCTCGTAGAGGAGGAGGAGGAGGAGGAGGAGGAGGAAGAAGAAGAAGATGAGGAGGAGGAGGAGGAGGAGGAGGAGGAGGAGGAGGAGGAGGAGGAGGAGGAGGAGGAGGAGGAGGAGGAGGAAGAAGAAGATGAGGAGGAGGAGGAGGAGGAGGAGGAAATAATACTCGTAAATTGTGCTGCATACTAAATTTCTGGTAGCCATCAAGGCAACGATGCATACTCATACATCGAGTCTAGTATTTCTGGAATTATAAACTTTTCCCCTAACTTCTACACGTGTCTGTCTACCTGCTCGTATTCCTGTCTATCAGCCAGTGTGGAGTCATAGTTAGTTGTATGGTCATCCCTTTGTCTGTCTGTTTGGCTGTCTCTTGTTTGTTTGTCTGCCCTTCTATCCATCGCCTGTCTGTATGACTATCTGTTCGTCTACATTCTGTCTATGTCTGTCTGTCTGTCTACATATCTCT
>NC_134796.1:52313976-52326476 GCF_046742065.1 Oratosquilla oratoria
AAAAAAATAAAAGGGATCAAGAAGTTGAAACAAAGATTATGACTGTGACCAAAAAATAATTACACTAAAATATTAAGGTGATGAAGAAATTATTACACTAAAATACAAAGATAGTTATAAAGAACAAAATACAAGTCCACTAAGACAATGTTGATCATAACATGAATACAATAAGACACAAAAATTACAAAAGAATTAATACACTAAGACACATATGATCAAGAAATAAATACACAAAGACACAAAGGTAACCGAGAAATAGATACACTAAGACACATATGACCAAGAAATAAATACACAGAGACACAAAGGTAATCGAGAAATAGATACACTTGGATACACCAGGCACAAAAGTGACCAAGAAATTAATCAACAAAAACCGCAAAGCGATCAATATATACACTAAAACATAAAACAGGAACAAACGGATTTTTAATTTAGGGGGTCTACAGAAGACAAAATAAAAAAATTTGAACACACAAGAAACAGTACAAAACACTGAGGATAAAACTGATGACGATTTATGAGGTACAGAAGTGTACAAAGCTCGGGACGACAGCTTCCATGTGGTACTCATAGAAGAGAGGAAGTGAAAAGAGCACACTCGAGTGACAGAAAGAGAGTAGGATGATGTGATGACGGGAAATGACAGTCTCGGGGGAAGTTGTTAGGGGCAGGTTAGACATCGCCAGACAAAGGGACAGAGGGGACTGACAAAGTCTCAGAGTTGCTGTTGTTCTTGTTCTTGTTCTTGTCCTTGTCCATGTCCATGTTCTTGTTATTGCCTTCTTCTTGTCCGAATTCTTGGTCTTGTTCTTGTTTTTGCTCTTGTCTTTGTTCTTGTCCTTGCTCTTGTTCTCCTCTTTGTTCTTCTTAATCTTGATCTTGCCTTGTTTCTATTTATCTTGTTTTGGTACTTGTTCTTGCCCTTGTTCTTGTCTTAATCTTAATCTTAATCTTAATCTTAATCTTAATCTCAATTCTAATCTTAATTCTAATTCTAATTCTAATTTTAGTCTTAGTCTTAGTCTTAGTCTTAGTCTTAGTCTTAGTCTTAGTCTTAGTCTTAGTCTTAATATTGATTTTGATTTTGATTTTTACTTTGATTTTGATCTTGATCTTGATCTTGATCTTGATCTTGATCTTGATCTTGTTCTTGCTGTTATTCCCGAGGCAGAGATGACGAAAGCCTGTTCCACAGACTCCCAGTCAGACTTCCAGATCTCAACCCCTTTCCCATTGCCATTAACATTACAAAAGTCATTGAGACAGAGCCTTTGCCTGGAGCTTCTGCCGTGTACTCACGACTCGGGAGTGCCACACTGACTCTCCAGAACCAGAGTCCTGGATGGACTTCGACCACTTGGGAGAGGGAATGAAGCCCTTTGATCACGTTAAATCTTACGACAATGTGCAACGGAGTTAAGTTACTCTATCCTTATCCTTTGGAAAAAATATCTATATGCAAAGGGAATTCTATGTTAACTTTTTTGTGGTAATTTTCTTTCAGCTGATTAGAAATTGTCTGTCGTAGCTGGATAGTCTGAATCCCTCTATTCTTCTGACGTGCCCTAAACTGACTAAATATTATATGGTATTACCTAGACTAAAATAGTGTACATTACGATAACAAATAAATAAATAGATAAATAGATGAATAAATAAATAAATATATAAATAAGGATTAAATAAATAAAATATATAAATAAATAAATAAATAAATAAACAAAATAAATAAATAAATAAACAGAATGTAACAGTCTCACACAGAAGAAAGGAAATAGAAGATGCCTATTCGTCTTTTTTCTTTCTTTTTTGAGCAGAGAGGGAAAAGAAAACGAAGCCACAAAAACTGATATCGGAAATAGAATTTGGATTTACACCAGGAAAACTTTTTTTTTAACCAGTGTCGCTTGTAGGGTATTTTTGAATAATCGATGGAGTTGTGTTCTGGCCCTCGAGAAGAATGGGAAACTTGTTTGTAGCGTCACACGCTGTCGGGTCCATCAAGTTTGCCGGACCTCTTCAGGACATAAGAGTGATTACTATATATGAATAGAATGTGTACATCTTTCCAAACTTTTTGAGCTTTCATGGCAGTTCATAGTTTCAAGATTTAGTTAGTTAAATGTCTAAGCAATATATTGCTTAGAATTTTTAGTGTCACGTTTACTGATCATTTATGACTGGAGCCTAATTTCTACTCTAAGAAGAATAGTGAAAATGGAAATGATCAACTTCTAATGTTCTTTCATCCTGCATCCCACCTCTTTAATTCCTACTTATGAGTGTGATATTGTCCACAAGGAAGTACTAATTGTTGGCCTCGAAATAGTGTATTTCAGATGCCTTATATATTGTTTATTACATATGATAAAGACGTAATCTTTATCATTTGTAGTGTGCATATAACATACTTAGTACTAGGACAAAACAGGACGGTACAACAGAACCACAGTGACCTCACCGAGGGTAAAGGGAAATTGAACAGGATATTCTCAATTCTCTAACTTGGCTTAATGGCACAATCATCTCTGACCATCTGCCTCTATTCTTTCACAGCTCTACGTCGCCCATCCTTCTCCCCAAAGAGCCCCGCTTGTGATACACTCACGCATATGCTAACCCCGGAGAGATATGAAATCCTTTTCATTCACGCCAGTCAGGAGGAGAGGCATGCAATGGCTTTCCTCCCCAACAGACACTTCAAAATTCTGGAGGGATGTCAAGCATAAATGGTGCGAGAATCCGCAAACTTCATCCAAGATCACCGACCACCTGAATCACTCTGCACATTCCCCAACACCAAGCTGGCCTTCTGGCATCAGCGCGGAGTAAGGTCTTCAGATCCCATCCTGTACAAGGACCACATTGCTTTAATACCTTTGATGAATAGCCCTCACCCCAGGTGAGAAACTCGAAGACTCTCGGCTAGAAGGAAATGATCTTATCATTGCTCCCGTCAAGATGAAGGAAGTAGAAATGGTTACGGAGCTGCCTAGCATAGGCCTTATGGTCTCTTGCAGTCTTCTTTATTCTTATGTTCTTATGCTATTACCGAACTCAAAATCAAAACACCTGGTCTTTTTGGTATTGGTATACAATCGCTCAGATGCATAGTAGGCAACACAGTTACACACATGGCAACACTATAAAGCAGCTCACTTGCTTCTGGGTATTTTCCACCAACATTCAAAGCCTCCCAAACTTTCCTCATCCCAAATAATAAACCCAAAAATCTACCTCTGACCTATGTCCTACAGCATTCTGTAAATATGTTCAAACAGATCCTCCACTGCCGCCTGACCAGCTACTTAGAAAAGAATAATATTCTTGTAGGTTGTCAGTTTGGATTCTGGCCACAGCAGAGTGCTGAGAACGTCATCTCACAGACAACACAATCCGCTTAATTAAAACCGCTAGATGGTCACCTTGGTAAAGCAAACATGGTCTGCAAGAACGTGGAAAAGATATGTGACACTGTCTGGAACGGGAAGACTTAAGTACAAAGTGTAACATTACTTTGACTTCACCCCGTCATTCACTACCTGGATAGCATGGCAATAAGAATAAAATGACGAGGATTCCTAGTCCCAGCCCGGAAGGCTGGAGAGTCACAAGGTTGTGTCCTAGTCCTCACTGTGCGCAACCTTCACAACAATGACTTTCCAGAACCGGCCTAACCACACAACATGCCCTCACGCTCTCTCGTATGCGAACAACACTAATCACATAAGTAGACACGAAACACTGAAGGGAGCTTTATACGAAAGGCCAAGCATACTTGACGGGACACACGCATGTGAGCAGAAGTGGTGCATTAAGATCAATGTGTCGAGATGCAAAGCTGTCTAATTTCACTGCAGCAAAGACAACAAAACGATTACAAAAAACTTGTTTAGAATAAACCACATTAACATCCTAGTGAAGAATAATGCAAATGTATTGGGAAGTATTCTGGATAGTATTCGGACCCAAGACACTAGCGACAAGACATCGGTTGTACCTGAAGCTTCGTTGACACGGGACTAGGTTAGTAGCCGCTAGAGCCAGCGAATTCTAACTACCCCTCCACTTGCCCACTGTCAACGGAAAGCTATTAAATTTGCCTCCTATCATAGTGTCAACACTTACGTGCCGGGTAAGTTAACGGTCAGCCAGTACACTAGCTAGTCAGACTAATATTTTGTCATTATCTTGAATAAAACCCAACAATATTCCCAACAAACCAGTATTCACACCAGAAAATTCAGTGCATTATTCTCCGTTTCATTAGAACTTTAAGTGAGAACGACTTAGAAATCTTTTGATTATCTTATTATACTGAAAATATTCAATCATATTTCCAACATAGCCACATTTCACTCAAAATATCTTGAAAGGCTTCACACCAAGCATGAACGTCTGATACGACATACGACACCTAGATCCAACCACAGAGACTACTTCTCTTCTTGCCTTATCCACTGTTCCTATACACAAAACTCGTACCTAGTTTGTATCCTTTTATTTTAATGATGGATCTAGAATAATAGACTTGAAATACGTGGCAACTTGTCACCAATACTTATGTTCTTATCATGAATAAGTACATTGATCTACTTGGATCTATCATGGTTGGATGTAATTGTCTACGTACATTTCCATGTATATTTTCTAATCTACATCTAATTCTTATCCTTGCACTCACATCTTGATAAATCTGGGTTGACTGGTTCAATGATGGGTCTCTGATACTTGTACCTCTGTTTCCAGAGCATTACCTTGGATATCTAGCAGCTCTGATCATATAATTATTTCTAAAATATTCCTGACATCCAAACCTCAAGTCAATTAGTATTCCTTCATAACTGAAGACTAATCCTTCAAAAAAAAAAAAAAGCTGATCAGTTTTAACTTTTATCCTTTCGCACTGCTACCCTCCTTAATTCCCTCTTTTATCATCTGCTGTTTAACCTCTTATGTACGATATTGCCCCCAAGGATAAAAGCGCTGGTTTCAGTTGACAAAATAGTCACCATAGAGCAGTATTTTCCAACATGGGGTGCTGAAATCAATTATATGGGGTGCTGGAAAGTGATGCACATAAAAATCACATTGATATATGTATCATTGATTACCCAGTTGTACATATTTGACTTTTTCCATGTTATTTTATTCTTCTAGAGCATTCTTATTTCTTCTACAAACAATATTGTCAATTTGTTTCAGTTCTAAGGAATCAAGAAAATAAATCATCAAGCAGTACACTTCACTTTCTTTTATCCTTCTAATAACAAGATGGGGGTGCTGGACTGCTTAGACATGACAACATGGGGTACTATGATCGGAAAAGGTTGGAAAACGCTGTCGTAGAGTAAAACATGGGCAAAGACTGAATAGATATTCTGCAGAGAAAAGGGGCCCCATGATAATTATTCCCAAAAGGGATTTAATATCTTCATTCTCAATCTTCCTCCTATTTTGTTTCTATTCCGTGTACTTCCATCTGGGTTACCACTATCTTATCTGATAGTCATTTTGGAAACACTGCCAATATCAATGTCGTCTCCCCCAGACAAGGAATTTCGTTGATGTTATCATCTTTATGTCCAGTGACGGATTTTCGTGAAGTCCTTACCAATTGCTTTCTACGTCGTAGACCCAGCTCATTCCGACGTGACGCGGCAAGTCAACAAATCCCAGGAATTTTACTATTTTACCCCCACTATTGCAGCTGCCCTTTTGTCTTCTCCGTAACGCAAACATAAATCATCAAAATGCACTGCGCATTGCCAGAGGAAGACTTGTAACCTGTCTGTGCTTTGTGTACCCCAAAAGAAAGGTAAACGATATAGGAACAAGTTAGTGAAATGCAGGTTTGTGCTTTCGTACCTGGTCACGTTACCATGGCCTCTCTCATAAATCTTAGAGTAATATTTACTAACTGGCAACTAAGAGTAAAGAACACACTCTGTCATTAATTTTGACCAAAATCGATCTTCTTACCTCCCAGACAATACAGGTTGGGCTGATGAAGCTTCAAGATATGCTCTTATATTGGGGTATTTGATATGTTTGACTTAATAATATTTTTTTATTTAACTACCTTGTACCTTGAACAACGATTACATTTGTAGTGATTCAGTTTATTACCTGTAATGGTATATCAGACACTCATCTACCAATGTGCGTAGCTCCTCACGTGCACACACGCAACCCCCCCACACACGCACACGTATACGTAAACACACACATGCACACGTATACGTAAACACACACACACACACACACACACACACACACACACACACACACACACACACACACACACACACACACACACACACACACACACACACACACACACACAAATTGGACGAAAAAATATTGTGTTCAAAAACCATACAAGAATTTAAGAACAAACTAGATGCTGAGAGATGCAAAGACAGGCCACTACGAGCATAGCTCCCCTTCCCGTATAATACAGCTAGGTAAACTAAGTAAATACAAACAAACACACACACACACACACACACACACACACACACACACACACACACACACACACACACACACACACACACACACACACACACACACACACACACACACACACACACACACACACACACACACACACACACATGCTTGACTGTGCAGTGGTACTATTCTTGAGAGCTCATTCACTGATCAGAACTCATATATGACCAGTCTATGGGTAATGCTGTGACCTTACACGCACACGCACACACACACACACACACACACACACACACACACACACACACACACACACACACACACACACACACACACACACACGAGTGTGTGTGTGTGTGTGTGTGTGTGTGTGTGTGTGTGTGTGTGTGTGTGTGTGTGTGTGTGTGTGTGTGTGTGTGTGTGTGTGTCTGTGTAAGGTCACAGCATTACCCATGATCTGGCCATATATGAACTCTCTTTCGGAAGGTCAAAAGATATCAATCACGAGTTTCATTACTTGACCCAAGATCGTAGTGAATCACGCACACACAAACACAAACACAAACACACACACACACACACACACACACACACACACACACACACACACACACACACACAGACACACACACACGCACACACACACACACAAAGACATTGGCACTGGGAGCAGAGCCACCAGCGTGTAAAGGTGGAGGACAAACGAGGCCGAGAGGTGTGGAGAGAGAGAGTAGGTTGCAAGTTGAGTATATGTGCAGAGAGTGCTTTGTCCTGACGCCGACGGATGGTATTAAGGAAGATGAATTGGGGAAAGTGGTAGGGGGAAGTTGAGTGACGGCCGACTGTGCCCTCGAGGCCGATAGGAAGAGGGAAGGTGGAGTGATTCAGTCAGAGGACTGTAGTATAATGTTCACCAAGGTCATCGAAGGTCGGAAGACCCAAAACAACAAATAACACTAAAAATGGCAATTTCCGTGAAGTCTTCAAATAAGAAACGCAAGTAGAATTCTGTCTGTCTATCTATCTATCTATCTATCTATTTATCTATCCATCTATATACCGAGAGCTTTTTCCCCTTTACTAGGGAGGTAACCAAGCTAGAGGAACGTA
The DNA here is from genome assembly GCF_046742065.1 of Oratosquilla oratoria. Lineage (NCBI taxonomy): Eukaryota > Metazoa > Arthropoda > Malacostraca > Stomatopoda > Squillidae > Oratosquilla > Oratosquilla oratoria. The sequence continues at coordinate 52,321,549 of NC_134796.1, forward strand.
CCTTTTCCCACCCATTTTACTCCCTTCCACCCCCCTAACTCCTCCCATCTCAGCTCCTCATGGATGACAAGTTATCTCTGTATCCCGTCCATTGCCCTGGGTAAGAAGCAATGTATCAAGACACAGTATATCCACAGCAAGGGCGCTTTACTTAATCGGCGACCTCCCCCTCCTTCCCCTCATGCAGTAAAAGAGAAGACGGGGTTAAAATCCCTTCGGCCTGCGTCAAAATATTCACACATAAACATCACTACCCCCATCCCCCATCCCCCATCCCTCCCTTCCTTGCATAACAGCATCATCCATACACAGTCATCATCCACTCATCCTCATCTTCTGTCTTCACCCTTCCTTCCTCAACAGACCTCTTGCTCTTGCTCAACGCCCCCTTCACCCCATCCATCCATCTCATCCTCGGTCGTCCCCTCAAGTTCACTCCCCCCCACCTCTGCCTTCCACACCTCTTTTACCAGTCTTTCATCACTCATTCTTTCCATGTGTCCAAACCATCCCAATAATCTTTCATCAGCTCTATCTGCCATTTCCTTTTCCACTCCCGCTCTCCTCCTCACCTCCTCGTTTCTCACTCTATCCAGCCTTGTAATCCTTAACATACATCTCAGACATTTCATCTCAAATACATTTAAAATTTTCCTCTCTGCCTCTCTTAAACTCTAAGTTTTTGTTCCATAGAACATCGTCGGCACAATCACCTTTTCATACAATCTCCTCTTTACACCCATTCCCAGCTGCCTATTTCTTATAACACTTTTTAATCCCCCAAGGCATTTACTTCTCTCAATCTACAAGTTACCTCTACCTTCACTCCTCCCTTCCCTGCCACATGTGACCCCAAATACCTAAAGCAATTCACTTCCTCCAGCCTCTCTCCTTTTATAATTCCAGCTTACTGCCACCCTCTACCCTGGTACATCTTATCAAATTGCTTTTACCCATCTGATCAGACTGAGAAGAATGTTGGATATTACTTTCACAATATACAAAAAAGAAAAGTGTGTAAGCCGACCACAGGTATTTTTCAAAACCCTTCAAAAGACAAGAGATTTGACAAAAAACAAATGTTTACGGGAAGAAAAACCTTAACTACAGGCCAGTACCGCTTACAATTGTAAGGACAAAAGAATCAGACAGTACAATAGAAAGTGGTTAAGGTACGAAAACTCATACCAGACTGAAAATTCGGATCCTGCTAGGTTAGGTCATACATATTAGTCTCATAATCTTCTTTGATCGAGATAAAAACTTCTTGAGAAGATAAATGTGTGGATGGGTTTCATATATTTAGATTTCAAATATATTCTTTACTAAAAAAGAAAAAAAATAACACAGGAGAATAACATGGAAGGAGGGAAGTAAAACGACAACTTGGAAGGGCCGAACGGTTTAGTGGAAAGTATGAATATTTTTTTCTTTTTTAATATTTCGTCGGTAGTAACTAGCACTTTGGGGTAATACTGTGTCGTTGAGGTAGAGTCATAGAAATGGTAAAGCCAAGATATAAAGAAGAGAGTAGAAAAGGGGGATTATTAAAAACTAAAATTGATCAACCTTTGCTATGTGGAGATTTGTCCCCAGTCATAGAAAGACACTGCGTCGCCTTGATTCGTAAGAATGTCACTAAACTCCCTTAAACATTGACTGCATGAAATATATGCAGTCTATATTTTATAAAGGCTATATAAGAGGTCTAATGAGAATCATAATAAAGGAAAAATGTTCCGAGTGGAAAGACTTAACGAGCTGGGCGTGTCAGTGATCGGTACTGGCGCTAGTCACAAATCATGGGCACCCACTAGACTGAGACAAATTCGAGGTAGTTTTAAAGCTCTTTTATCATATTAAGAGAGCATGTCAGAACTTGTAATAATTGGTTTGAATTGGACAAATTCAGGTTTAAGAAGGAAATAGGCATGAACTAGTTTACCCGAAGAATGGTTAATGAATAGAATAGACTTAGTTACCATGTACTGAGCACTGAAACAATTGTTTGTTTTAAGAGATCAGATAACTTTATGTATGGGGATGATAGGTGATAATAGACATGGAACTGCCTAGTGTAGGCCTTATGGTCTCTTGCAATCTCCTTCATTCAAATGTTCTTGTGTACAGAGGGTTTCCTTCAACTGAATAAAGTCACCTACCACTAACTAGAATAAACGGCTTAGGTCATGAGAGTCAGTGAAGGAGTTAAATATGTTTTTGAACATTTGATAAAGTTGATAAAAGTTCCCGTATAGACGGTCTGTTAATTAAAGAGGCACGCTCTTAAATAGTATATAATCATCCCCGTAAGATACATTGGGTTGAATTCATCTAGGTAAGTACACAAAAAGAAGAAAAAAAAAACATATGGAGTCAGGACACGACAAAGAGAGTACGTGTATTCTGCAAATGAATAATGTCGACAGTTTGCGTAACGCCCAAGAAGCGGAGAGATAGCTGTTTCCAAAAGGAATAGAAAAATAACTTAATGAATAAGTGAATAAACGAATAAATAGATGGATAGATAGATAGATAAACAAATAAATGAATGAATAAGTGGATAGATAAATAGATAGATGAATTAATCATAAAATTATTTAGTCAATTAATAAAACTGAACCTACTAACAATAAGATATTATAAAAATGGGATGCGATTTTTTTCATGCTCTAGTAAACACATATTCACTGCGTGATACCAGCAATTTGGGTCGAGTATATATGTAAACTAGGAAGACTATTATCACACCAAAACTAAACTGTCCTTTGGAAGAAAGGCATAAAAGGAAAGAACCACCAATTGGAAAACAAAAACACATCGAAATAAGTAGCAGTGACGACACACTAAGTATTTCTTACTATTATGCTATTTGCTTTCGCTACTTCGTTTGAGTAGAAAGGACTTTAGTAGTTACGATATTTTGTTTGTAAAATTTCAAAATGTCAAATTAATCTTGCTTCATATAGAGAGAAATAGAATAACGAACTACGAGAAACCGAACCTAAACGAATATTAGACTCACTGTTCATACGTAACTCCAAAATACTATAACCGAAGTCGTTTCTACTCAAACGAAGAAACAAAAGCAACTAGCCACCACAATTACTTGAGACGACAAAAGGGGCGTGATGTGTTCTTTCAGATATCATGTGTAAGCGCAGGCAAGCGTGCATGCCAACAGGATAACGTCGAGTTGAACAAATAAGATCGCAAACACAAGACAACGAGATAACGGACGAAACAAATACAAGGCAATTAAGAAACAAGGCAACACACGTCAACCCTGCCCTAATTCCTGACCTACCGGGGGATACTTTGCACTTTTGCCCCAACTGTCATCAGGCTATTTTATTCATCAGTTTGGTAACCTTTTGGGACCTTGTAAAGATCAGCAACTCCAAAGTACCCATGTAAAGGTAAGCTACTACTCCACATATTAGCTTGCGAAGGGTGACAACCCCAGAAATGAACTTGTAAATGTAAATCGCCTAAACAGTGACGACAGTTAAATTAAGTTAGGTTAAGTTAGGTTAGGTTAGGATAGGATAGGATAGGTTAGGTTAGGTTAGGTTAGGTTAGGTTAGGTTAGGTTAGGTTAGGATAGGACAGGTTAGGTTAGGTTAGGTTAGGCTAGGTTAGGCTAGGCTAGGCTAGGCTAGGTTAGGCTAGGCTAGGCTAGGCTAGGCTAGGCTAGGCTAGGCTAGGTTAGGTTAGGCTAGGTTAGGTTAGGTTAGGTTAGGTTAGGTTAGGTTAGGTTAGGTTAGGTTAGGTTAGGCTAAGTTAGGCTAGGTTAGGTTAGGTTAGGCTAGGCTAGGTTAAGTTAGGTTAGGTTAGGTTAAGTTAGGTTAGATTAGGTGCTTGTTATGATCAGCTAAAACCCCAAATATTAGCTTTAAAGATAAACAATCCTCAGGTACTCTGGGGTTGTGGATCTTTACAACGTCCTCTCCCCCTTTTGCTCCAGCGGGAATTGTACCGTATATCTATCTACGAATGGATTAATCCCTTCAGCGTGGGCTTTTGTCCTCAGCTGAATGAAATCATCTGGCGTTAGCCAAACAATATCTGTGAGGCGCATCATCGCAGCAAATGCGTTAGCCAAACAATATATGTAAGGCGATTCATCTTAGCAAACGCGTTAGCTAAGATCTCCTTCATATGCCAATAAGAAAGTAAAGTCAGAAAACGTTTCTTCAGGTTTTTCACTCCTCGTATGATGCAATCGACCTTTTCAGTGTCTTTAGAAGACCTACTGTTGAAGCAGGTTGTTCCATCACGATGGGTGAGGTGTAAGACCTCTCCTCGACTTGGTTTGTGTCATGGAGTTGCCCATTCCTATTCTATGGCTTCCCTCGTGTCGTTGTCTAGCCACGCTTCCACTTGGGGGATGGGCCCGGCGGCCATGCCGCCACGCAGTATCATATTCACCGCTCGGCGGACCACATTTAGAACAACAACTTCTGAATTCCGAAGCAGATTTCTCAGAGTACCCGGGTGTATACTCAAAATTTATATCTATGAAATGTTCCTACTGCTTGCTCGCCATTCTTATGGATTTTTTTTTGGTAAGAAGTAAATCTTCAAAAGTTCGTCTAGTCTATATCATCTGACTTTTTGTCGTTTCTTATGTGATTTGACGACATGATGGAGTGATTTCTGTCAATGATTTCTGAATTTTTCCTTTGTTGTGTTGTTCCTGTTTCCCTAATGGTAGGAAAAAAAAAAAAAAAAAAAAAAAAAAAAGTACTCAAGGTACCTGACGTGCATCAGCTGCTATATTTCCTTAAACAAATTAACAAAGGTAACGCAGGAAAGGTCATCATATTAAGACAGCAGGGTAGGACTCGTAATAATGGATCTCAATTGGACAAATTTAAGTTTAAGAAGGAAATAGGCAAGAACTGGTTTACCGATAGAGTAGTTAA
>NC_134796.1:52333976-52341476 GCF_046742065.1 Oratosquilla oratoria
AGAGTCGTTGCAGCAGTGCAACACGTTAAGACACGCAACTTTCCATTATCATTCCCACCCACCCCTCCCCCTGGACATCTGACCCCCCACCCCCACCCCCCCGTCCCCCCTCTCCCACCCCAACACCCACCCCCGTCCGCGGAACGTAGTCGTTGAGGCCTATCTATGCACGTCAGCTCGGGCGGCGCGGCGCGCGAGTTGGATCGATGCGTAATTTCACCATATGAAGACACGCTACATCACATTCCCCACCCTCAACCCTCAAAGGAACTTACACTCATTACGGATTAGAATGAGTTTCTGATCTTCCCAAAGGCCTATATGATAAATCATGCAATGGTACATGACTGCATGCATACTCAATTCAAAGTCATGCATGTCGGTAGGGAGAGGCGCTGCGTCTGAACGAGCAAGTCCTGCATGTAACCTTACGACTTCTGAGCTCGGTGCGTTCGTGTTTATGTTATCCTCTTCTCTGGAACTCGTTAATCCATTACCCAAGACTTTTCCCTCGGGGGTGAGTACCTAGTAGTAATTTGTACATTGCGGTGATGTTCTCTAAGCTGACTAAAATCGTCTGGTGTTGCCTGGAATATATATTTTTTTTAAGAAGGCACTACAGGTAAGAGGTTAAATTGATCTAATTTGACTCATTTACTGCGGATACGTAGTTTACAATTTTTACCCTAACTTCGGGCACATTACTATAGCAAAGGCTTTCAGACTGTAATTCATTTCGACCTACAAACAATCCTGACAAGTCGGAAAAACGAATAGAGAGGTCAAAGTTCTCTTCAATTTGTCAAACGCCTCCAGGCAGTTGACACACCAATCTTCCTCCAGGGCCTTATGTCCATGGAGGTAGTGATGGTGTTGGGGAGGGTGGGTGTGGGGGGTGGGGGTGGGGTGGGGGGTCAGGATCGAAGGAGACGACGCTGAGACATAAAACTCCTGACAGGAACTCAGGCAATTTCTGGACCTATTCGCTTCATCTTTTAGAGGAAGGAAAAACAGACCACATCTCGGACTTTTTCGATAAGCACCTCACGGACAATTGCTCTCATCCCATCCCTATGGATTCTGACAAAGAAATAACTAGAACTTATCTCCTCTAGGTTGGCAACATACTACACCTCAGACATTTCGATAAACACCTTGCGGACAATTGCACTCACCACGTCCTTGTGGATCCTAGCAGAGAAATAACTAGAGCTGCTCTTCACTAGGTTGACCCATAGATATACACGAAATTACTCGAGGAATCTTTTAATTCCTACTCTCCATCAAGGTGTTGTGGGTGGGGTGGATTTCTGACGACGTTATTCTCTATGCTCGACGCGTAAGCTCAAGTCCCCCTCACCTCCTCACACTCCCCGGGGATTCTGTAGTTCCTGTCCCATCCCCATGTACTGGGTTTCAGGAAAGACTTGCTCTACCCCTGCGGACAGCCCAGCCTGACTCATGGTATCATAACACTGTGCAATTACATTTTTGGATGCCAAATATGTAGTATTTCCCCACACAGAGTAGTTTTCTTATAATATATGTGATCTTATTGTAATCTAGATTATATCAATACAACTCATCATCCCATTCCCATACATTGAGAAGTGAGAAATCCTGCCCTTCAGTTGTGGCCAGGCGCTGTTCTTTCTTTTTATAGGCCGATGTTTGGTCGCCTCCCTGCCTGGTCAGGGCTGTCGGGAACCAAAGCAGTAAGCCCGCAGCAGATACCGGGAATCGAACTCACGACCACTTGTTCATGAGTTCGACACAGTATCCTCTATAATCATAGTTGCTCTCTTGAGTTTTACTAACTGAATACCTGCAGTTGGGAAGACATTAAAATGAAACTTGAACAAATGACCTGGGATCGAGCCGAGACCTTCCCATACCGAGGAAGGGCAACACCCACTGCTTCATTCGGGTTCCAGATATGATGAAATGTCTCACTTGTTTGTTTGTTTTGTCTCTCCTTTTTGGGGGGTTTGTTTACTTACTTATTATTCTTTTTTTTATAGCTGACTTCTTTGTGAACCAATGGGCCTTTTGCCTGCATGCTTTGTGAATGCAACTCGCTGTATTTCATAATCTAAGCTGTGTGTACGTCTCTTCAATGGTCGGATACCTATTTGTTCCTCTGTGTTTCCTCTCGTTAAACAATTCCTTTCGTATGCCACGTTTCCTACGCTCCTTGTCGATACTCTTTATTATTTTAAGAAAACGTAACCTACTACATCCTAGTGGATACTGGGATTAATAAAAAAAAAAACTCACAAAACAGAAGAATTGTTCCTCTGAGTGCGCTGGTGGGGTAATAGAAAACGTGCTCATCTCGCATTTGCTTAGTTGTGGGTTCGAGTCGTACACTCCACTCCGATTCCCAAAATCGACTGTTACCTGTTCCAACAGTCCCCAAAGCGCATAATAGGCCAAAGGTGACGGCTGCGGCCGTAGCTACTCAGCGCCTCCTGGCGTAGGCTCCTCACCAGTTTCTACTCTCTACTTAAGTGTGACTGAGACAATCGCTAGCTTTTCTGTAGACGTCACAAGAGTTTTGTCAAGTGTTAATACCTGTTTTCCACCAATTCTGAGACAGAACTGTCAGTTTTATTTAATTCTCTACCTTATATCAGACGAGAAAACACCTCTACAATTAACGTTTGTGGGGGGAGGTACTTATCCGGTATATGTACAGTCTACTCCACTTCTAAGTGAATGTAGGACGTTTCGACTATTGGCGTTTTGGTCAGTCTCTTTAGTGTTGCTATTATTATTCATTCTTAACCTAACCTAACCTAACCTAACCTAACCTAACCTAACCTAACCTAACCTAACCTAACCTAACCTAACCTAACCTAACCTAAACTAACTTAACCTGACCTGACCTGACCTAATCTAACCTAACCTAATCTAACCTAACCTAACCTAATTTAATCTAATCTAACCCAACCCAACCTAACCTACCCTAACCCTATCCTTACCTAACCTGATCTAATCATAGAGTTGTATAACTAATTTTGTATGATACTCTGATAAAAATATTGCTTTAGAATAATGTATCATTAAATATCTGTATTATCGCGTGATAAAGTGAAGTTTTAATTTAAACTTCATTGTGTTTGTACTTGCTGTCCGAAACGTCCAACCCTACACAAGAACATAATAATTGAGGAGACTGCATGAGACCATAAGCCTTACACTAGGCAGTTCCATGTCCATTACCACCTATTATCCCCACCCGTAAAGTCACCTAACCTTCTCTTAAAACAACCAATAGTCTCAGCGTTCACTACATGGTTACTAACTTTGATACACTTTCGCAGAAGACGTCAGCCGTTGTATTACCTATAAGTAAAGCCAACTGTACACAGCCCTATGGGTTGTACGTAATTTTTCCCATCCAGGAGAAAGTTTCTGTGCGTGGTAATGTCTTGCTGCATTGCCTCTGACTCAAACAGTGGGTTGGAGGTAGGGACAACCCTTAATCCATGAGGAGCTAAGATAAGGTGGGAAACAAATGGGTGGTGGATGAGAGTGGAATGGATGGGAAGGATCGCTTGGTATATAAATAGATCAATAGATAGTACTAATTCAACCTGAGTTTGGTGCCACCCCCGTCCAAACATACATACAGAACTTTGCTATCATCATGTATCTCAATCCAATTCACCACTCAAAAAAAAAAAAAAAAAAAAAATATATATATATATATATATATATATATATATATATATATATATATATATATATATACAGGACCTGTTCATGTAAGCGTGTCATATGGCTTTTACAAATGTTTCCACTGCTTGAGTTTTACCGTTGCACAAACGTTTCTATTTGTACAAACGTTTCCACCGGTGGCAACCCACACCGAGGGAAGGTCAGTAGGTCAAGGCGTTAAGGCAACAACAACTGTTGTCAAGAACTTTTGCTAAGGTCAGTCGTAAGATAGCATCAAATCTTCGCTCCCAGCGACTCCACGGAACCCGTGTATCAAAGGAAGGAGCGTGTGGAAGCTTTTGGCCAATTCATGGACAAGTGTACAAGAAGTTTACTGAAGTAGTGTATCAGACTGTATTACCCTGCTCGGACAAACTTAAGCTTAAGATGCAAATGGATAAGAACTGGTTTACCAATAAAGTGGTCAACGTATGGAATAGACTTTGTGACCATGCAGTGAACTCAGAGAATATTAAGAGAAGATAAGGTAATTCTATGGAAAAGGATAACAGGTGTTAGAGGACATGGAACTGCCTAGTGTAGGCCTTATGGTCTTTTGCGGTCTCATTCGTTCTTATGTTCTTATATTAAGGGGATGAAACTTCCTACCAGGAATGTAACCACGCCATCCAAGTTGCCTTAAATGACGAGAGTTGATGTCTGTTCACTATGGTATACATCAAAGCGATTCATAAATCATCATCATCTGCTTACCTTGATAAAATACCTAAAAATGCAAAATCATCGTACCCTCTACTCGATAAGCTTGTAAAGATAGATTTCGTCATTACTGTATATTCACTGTATTGCAAATATGCAAAGCAAATAGTAGCGTACTCAAACATCGTAAAAATTAAATCAATATTTAGTGTAGCCATCTGTCAGCATATAAGGACAATACAAAGTTGTTGTCCAGCTTTAGAATCCGATTGTGCATTCCGTGTTGTTTCCAAAGTAAACCTATTCCTTTCAGTAGACAAATATAACTCATGCATTGGGAAGTAAGAAACTCCCTGTCAGTTGCTGCAAGCCGTTTTTACCGACGTTGAGTCGCCTCCCCGCCTGGCAAGGGTTGTCGGGAACCAACGCAGGAAGCCTGCAGCGCGGGACTCGAACTCACGACCACCTGTTCATGAGTTCAAGACGGTATCCACTGGGTTACCGTGCGTCCTAGACAAATATCAAAGTGAGAATCTATTATCATGTCTTATGCACATTTATCTTTTTCAACCCTTGTGAAGTCACTCACATCCTGGAATTTACTTTTTCCTCTAGTAGTAATATGTAACCACACATGTACAATAAATAAAGGCGAGGAGTCTACACAAGGAGGCGCTTAACTGCGGCCGAAGCCACCATCTTTCCCACGTACGCTTGGATTGCTAACAGTCACTGCTGGGAATTGGAGAGGAGTGCGGGATTCGAACCTACAACTAAGTGAATACGAGACCAGCACGCTTCCGATTATGCCACCTGCTCACAAGTAAACTAGGTGATTCATCTAAGGAGTTTCCTCGTAGGTCCTGTGCGTGTTATGATCGTATCTCAATCTAACTATCGGTAAGTTAGTTATCTTGATTATATCGTTACCTCGTGGTTCCGTAGTTCTCAGTTTCTCCTATAGGTATTTCCAAAGGACTACAAAGGATTACAAAGGAGGAGAATGTCGACAGGAGACCTTTTGGTCCATAACTTGGTCGCATGCGAAAAAATGATAATAATGATAAATGAATAAATAAATAAATAAATAAACAAATAGAATTTATAATAATATGAATAATAATGAATAAAATAGATAAGACACATATACCAAAGACTTTTTCCCCCTTACACAGGGGGTAGCCAAAAAAAGAAAAAGGCATAGAAAACACTCCCACCCATTCCATTTCCTATATATTCCACTCCTCTCCACCCTCCTCCCTCCCTCTTTGACTACTCAACGTTGTAGGTCTGTTTCTTAACCACCAGAGGTAGAAGAACGAGAGAAGCAACAATAATTTAGTGTCAACTCTCATATCAGAAAGTGGTGTAAAATTGTAAATGTTGGAGGAAGATTTCTTAGGCCCGGTCTTAAGATCGAATGCCAGCCTCTCGGGGCCTTTACTCTCTTTGGGGCTAGGGGGACTTCGATGGGTTCTGTAGAGGGGTGGGGGACATGCTCCTCTTCGACTTGAGTCCCGCAGGACCACAGGTTAGAGAAAATTGTTGTTAATCTCTTAGACCCATTGTTGGTCCTTGCGAGAGAGTTGGTGAGGTCTGTCCTAAGCTATCCTTGAGTGATGATGATGATATGATTTAACGTCACAAACTCCTCCCATCGGAAGGCTAGAACGGTGCCCCTTACAGAGTGCTTTGCAGCGTGGAACATAATGAACCATGCCCTTGGTTCAACTTCGCCGGTGGCAGGATTCGAACCGCCATTCTCTCGACCTTCGCCGTAAGTAACGACGCTCTAAAAAGCATCAACGACTGCAACAGCACTGTAGGAAAGAGTCCAAACGTAGTAGACAAACATATGACAAACATCGGGCTGTACCACTTGTATAAGGAGTCAGATGTTCGTCTACTATGTTATTTCTGTAGAAGCCCTGCTGGGCGAAACGTTAAGTACACTGGATCCCATACTCTGCATTTGGCCTCATTCCTAAGATATTCTTCATGAAACGGAGCCAAGTCACTGTCCCAGACTCCATCTCACAAGAATCTTTTTCCATTGGCTGTGTTTTCGACTAAAAGAAAGTTACTATGGGCGAATCTTAAGTTATGTTGCATTTACTAAGGTAACAATAGGAGTGTTTACATAATTCTCATTTCCCCTTTCATTCTCCATATTTGAAATATATATATATATATATATATATATGTATACATATATATATGTATATATAATATAATATGTATACATATATATACATATATATATATATATATATATATATATATGTGTGTGTGTGTGTGTGTGTGTGTGTGTGTGTGTGTGTGTGTGTGTGTGTGTGTGTGTGTGTGTGTGTGTGTGTAAACAAACTCATTCATCATTCTTGACCAGGCCCGTTGGCTGTCAAATCAGTTACAATTTTGCCTTATTTTTTCCACAAATAAATCAGTCATATATGGTCAGATATTTTACAAAGAAAAAAAAATCTTTTCCCCTTATGTCATGGTACTTTACCATCGCATTCCTTGGAGTAAACCTTCACACACAATAAACCTTTTATTATGTGTGTTACTGTGTTCACACGAGGTTTTTTATTAGTTTATAGTGATAAATGGAACATAATCCACTTTTCATTGCTGTAACTTTATGATCCGTATTTTTAATCAAATTTTTATTTCGTCGCAGATGAGCGGAATTTCTACCCTTAGATACACAATCGCTCGAAATTGATGGAATCAAAGGAAATATTTCTGGGAGACAGACAGGAAGAACATCAGAAGAAAAGAGTGATCGGGTTTCATCTTTGAGTAAAGATTAGTCTCAAATAACAACAGAAATTCCGTGTGACTCTGCTCCGTAGGGGTATCACTAAAGTACCTAAGGGCCTAGTCACACCAAGCTTACGACCTGTTTACGACCACCGGCGACCAGGTGGTCGCCGACCAGTTGCAGGTAGTCTTTGGAAGTCGCTGGTAGTCGGTAATAAGATAGAGATAGATCGATAGATAGGTATATATATATATAGATATATATATATGTATATATATATATATATATATATATATATATATATATATATATGATGAAGGTGGAAAAAGAAGTGAAGGGTCTAGTTCCGAGTT
>NC_134796.1:52346476-52358976 GCF_046742065.1 Oratosquilla oratoria
TGTATCTCATGCCATCAATTCTGCGGGTAGTTTTTTTTTTATTATTCTTTTATTTATCTATCTTTTTTCTTTCTCTATCAGTTTTTTTTTTATTTGTCGACTATTCGAATGACGAAAATGCTTCACCCTAAAAGTCGCTTTATATCTCCACCATAGTTTTCCAAACGCTGTGTATTCAATGTGAAAATATTTACGCCGCCAATGTTATTTTACTTTAGGTCAATAAACGAATAGATGAAAAAAAAAACTGTAATTAAAGTTTTGACTGACCTTCATGAAAACTGACATTGGATACCGAGTTCAAGCCTGACAGTAGTTTCAGAACAATTCGTCATCAACAACTTTCAATAGTTTCAATTGATTTAAAAACATTGCACGGTAATGTAGACCTTAAGTGCCCATACACGCTGCCAGATGTACGATGTCACTCACCTGACCGTGTTCGTAAAATTCCCACGGGATGGTTGGCTAGTCGATTGATGTTTGATTGATTCGGTTCACGTCTCAGAACTCCCCCTATCAGAAGGCTAGAACGGTGCCCCTTACAGAGGACTTTGTAGCGTGGAATTTGATTAACCATGCCCTTGGTCCAATTCTTTAGTGGCGAGATTCGAACTATCGTCACCTCAACCTCCGCCGCAATTGGTGACGCTCTAACCCACTCAGCCATTTCCTAAATATTTAATGATCGTATCCTTGACTTGAACTGTACATATTCACTTTTCAAAGTTGAATAAAATCATATATACAGTATAAGTCATTACATGAATTGGAGGCTCTATGAAAACAGTATATTCCAAATTTGGACAGACATCGCTTGCTAATACTGACGATTCAAAAACCAAGATAAAATAAAAGTGCCCAAAATTTTTGTTCATTTTCTTTAAGACAGAAATAGAATATTGAGATGATGCAAAACGGTTACTAAAAACAAAATCATAAATGGATACAAAATACACTATAGCCCCACAGAAGTTGATTTAAAGCAAATAATTCATAGATTGATTATACTTATTGGCAAGCAATATGAAAAGGACACAAGTTTAAACTGTGAAAAGCGTGGACATGAAGAATGTATGAAATGCAGTTTTCCTACACATTACTTACACACCAGACTTTGTGTTAGTGTAGGTGTAAGGGACGAGCTTAGTAATTCTGAGGCCCGAGATCGATCCCAGTTAGTGACGGTGGGAATAGTTATTAATATTACATGACTGTATGATAGTGAGTTATACCATTTTGTAAGCATGTACATATGTATTTTGTATGTATTCATGTATGTATGTATGTATGTATTTATGTATGTATGCATGTATGTATGCATGTAAATATGTATGCATGTATGTTTGTATGCATGTATGTATGTATGTATCTATGCATGTATGTATGTATGTATGTATGCATGTATGTATGCATATATGTATGCATGTATGTATGCATGTATGTATGCATATATGTATGCATGTATGTATGTATGCATGTATCTATGCATGTATGCATGTATGTATGCATGTATGTATTCATGTATGTATGCATGTATGTATGTATGTATGCATGTATGTATGCATGCATGTATGTATGTATGTATGTATGTATGTATGTATGTATGTATGTATGTATGTATGTATGCATGTATGTATGTATGCATGTATGTATGTATGCATGTGTGTATGTATGTATGCATGTATGCATGTATGTATGTATGCATGTATGTATGTATGTATGTATGCATGTATGTATGTATGTATGTATGTATGCATGTATGTATGTATGTATGTATGTATGCATGTATGTAAGCATGTATGTATGCATGTATGTATATATGCATGTGTGTATCTATGCATGTATCTATGCATGTATGTATCTATGCATGTATGTATGTATGCATTTATGTATGTATGCATGCATGTATGTATCTATGTATGTATGCATGTATGTATCTATGTATGTATGCATGTATGTATCTATGTATGTATGCATGTATGTATGCATGTATGTACGTATGTATGTATGTATGTATGTATGTATGTATGTATGTATGCATGTATGTATGTATGTATGTGTGTATGATATCCATACAAGACACGTTCAAATAGTCCATACTTCTACTATGAAGGAGCAAGAATTAAGCATCTAAATACTCCGGACCGCAAATTCGATACGCTCAAAGGAACAGAAAAGATCATACTGAAAATATTCGATATAGCTTTAGAATCAAAACATCCTAAGTACCTCATAGATAGTTTCCTCAAAGTGGCAAGAGTCTTTCTATGAAGAAAAGAATAGGTGAAACCTTTAGTTTCAAAAAATCTACTTGTTCTTCCTTCCCACGAAAATTTCGTAAAATTACCTCATATTCGAAAGAATTTTAACATCTCAGTGGCCTTCAAGAACACAAATGCAGTTAATAGACCACTAATTAAATACTCTCCTGAAAGTGAGAAAGTATATGCTTATTCATTTCCGTGTAAATAGACAATTGCTATATTGGCCAGACTGGAAAAGAACCCACACAAACCAACACGAACCTAGCGTCAGAAGTGGACAAATGTCCAACACGTTAATATTCACATAGGGGACTCTATCCATTGTACTGATTACAAAAGTTCAAAAGACATTATCAAAAATAAACGATACTTAAATAGGAATATGACAGAATTCAGTCTGATCAAGGATACATTTCTGGCCAACTTAAATCCAAGCCATGGGTTATGTAGATCAGATGGTTTTATCATTAAGTGAGTAATAGGCTAAACACCCGCAGCCCAGGAGCGGAAACTGTAGGCTTTGTGGGCTTGGTGACATTTTCCGACAAATTAAGCCTTCCTTCACCTGACCACCATTCTTTTACACATGTACTCTTGTTTCTCCTATCTACGTCTTAATAGACGAAAGCGCTCAGTCTTTAGTCTATTATTCTCTTTTGGTGGTTTTCAGCATATTTTGAACCATGCGTCTATGCAATCTTTACTGCTCGTATACATATATGTATGAATGTATGTATGTATGTATGCATGTATGTATGTATGTATGCATGTACGTGTATATATATATATATATATATATATATATATATATATATATTATATATATATATATACGTATATATGACGACATCTTGACAAGTTGTGAGAGAGGCAGAGGGGAAAACACACAAATAGAACGAGAGTTTATTCTTTAACTAGTTTCGTACTGTAGTGCTTCTTCAGAAAGAATGTTACACTACAGAAAATACTATCAATAAATACAGAAAATGTGTGGAGGGAAGACCAGCTTTCCCGCTGGTCTTCTCTCCGCAACCTTGAAGAAAGCCAGAGCCATAAGGGAGAGAAATAGTGACAAAAACCAAAGCAAGAACAATACAATGTACATAGTAGTCCCCACCTCAGACTTGGCCTGCGTACTCAGTAAAGAACTGAGACATACGGACATCCACATCTCTTGTGAGGCAGGTAAGAAAATTAGTGATCTTATCAAACCAAAGATAGAAAATAACAATACCGAAAGTTTAGTTTATAGAATTCCATGTTCGGGGTGTGACAGTGCGTATATAGGAGAAACATACAGGGGATTAATCACAAGATTAAAAGAACACAAAGGCGATGTCCAATACCACCGCAACATCAATGCACTCGTGAATCACTTAGACAAAGAAGGACATCTACCTAAATGGGATCAAGCGAGAATTCTACATAATGATCTCAGCAAAAGACAAAGAAAAATCGTAGCAGCTCTGTACATAGCCACCAACAATGTACGAACAATAGAGTAGGTGACATCAAATTATCGGAGACAACAGCACGGGACGCAGCAAAAGAGTGGAAGAAAACGGGACGAATGATCACCAGAGGCATCCCACGTAGTCTCAGTACGACCTACGCGCAAGAGTTAGAGCCTCCTTGAACTCAGACCTATCCTAGTTCATTACCCACACATTTTCTGTATTTATTGCCGGTATTTTCTGTAGCGTAACATTCTTTCTGAAGAAGCACCATAGTGCTAAACTAGTTAAAGATAAACTCTCTTTCTATTTGTGTGTTTTCCCCTCTGCCTCTCTCACATACCTACATATATATATCGTGTATTACATTGTCAGTGTAAAAATAATCGAGGGTACGGACAATGTAATACACGAAAGCGCTCTGCCTCGGTTGTTTCTTTTCAAAGTAGTTAGCCTTGAGTTTTTAGAGCACACACATCCAGTGTTTTTATTGCATATATATATATATATATATATATATTTATATCGTGTAAAAATTATAGAGGGCACTGATAATGTAATACACGAAAGCGCTCTGCCTTGGTTGTTTCTCTTCAAAATATGTTTTTATTGCATATATATATAATGTATATATATATATATATATATATATATATATATATATATATATATAAACACGTATATCTGTGAGGTTAACCACCTTGAAGAAATACAACTAAATTAAAGCGCTTTCGTGTGCTACATCGTCAGTGCAAAAATACATAAAGGGTACTGATGATGTAATACACGAAAGCGCTCTGCTTTTTTTCTCTTCAAATTAGTTAACCTTGCATTTTTATAGCACACGTCTCCAGTGTTTTATAGCATATTATATATATTATATATATATATATATACATATACATATATATATATATATATATATATATGGATTTTCTTACTTTACATTAACTAATTATCTGATGTTAAGCAATAAGGGAGTGTGTTCTTTAAGACTTTAATTCTTAAAACCTTACTGAACAGTAGAATGAGGGACTTTTTATGAACAGGTCTTTACGTATTGGACCAAAGAATCAGAAAAATAAAACAATATACAATAAAATTTGCTACTTGGAGAGTACACGATCTACAAAGACGCAAAAAAAAAAAAAAATGAAAAATCGCCACTCGCAAACAAGTCAGAAATACAACACGGAGAGAACTTAGGAAGGAGTTCCGGTCATAATTGGAGAACCGGTCTAACACGCTAAACATAACTGAGTTAAGAAGAACTACGTGCCACTCAAGGCCATGCAACATTCTAGACCAGGGGTGGGGAATCCTTGGCACGCGTGCAAATTCTGGCACACTGACGATTTTTTTCCGGCACGCGGAACCCAGAGCTCACCTTGAAACAAACTGATAAATCTTCATTTTCTTTTATGTGGTCATTGGTAACCGCATGTTGCGCTGGGCGGCAGTCTGGTGATGATATTCTTAAAAAAATAAATCTATTCTTATATAAATATTTGGAGAGGAAAGATTTATATAGGAAAATATTTTTCTTAAGAATACTACCTTAAGATTCTTACGGTGGTATTCTTAAAAAAAACATCTTTCTTTATATAAATATTTCCTTCTAAGGATTTATATAAGATCTGTATAAGGATTTTTTTTTTTATAAGAATACCACTGTGAGACCTCAGAGGGTGAAGGTAGGGGTAGCCCATACTCGTATGTAATCCTATGATTTTACTCCGTTTCCATACGAGAGAAAATTTTGTATCAAAGATATGTTTAATTTTATCACCCATATCTAAAATTCTTATCCATCTCTGCTCTAGATACTATCTCTGAACTAGCAAGATTGGCTACTACTAACAGAACTAGTCTCACAATGAATACAAGAAAGTTCCACAAGTAAATAACAAGCTCAACAAATTTACTTTTAAACATAAACAGGAATATATTATACAAAAGAAAAACAAGACAAAAAAAAATAAAAACAACGAAACATACCTGTGGAAGTAAGACACGTGATACAGTTAATACTGAGTCAGACGTGATACAAGATAATACTACAAACATCGCAGTGCATTCAGAATATATAAAACGATCATTAAGCAAGATTAAGTATGACCCGAAGTGGAAATAAGGAGGTGCTAACTAACTAAGATTATGCTTTGCAGTAATGATATCCAGGAATGATAAGAAAGAACTCGAGATCGAAGTTGGGGACGTTCGGCGAATTTGGCAAAGAGTGACTAAGCCTGAACACCAGGGAAGTAAAATGTATACGGACACGTACACGCACACGTACACGCAAACGTACACATATATATATATATGTGCATGTATATGTATATGTATATGTATATGCATATGTATATATATATATGTATATGTATATATATATGTATATATGTATATGTATATGTATATGTTTACGTATATGTATATTTACTTGTACATGTATTTGTACACGTACACGACACGTATATGTATATGTATATATGTAGGCTACAAGTATTGTATATATGTACTATATACTCTGAAATGATGACTTTAATCTGTCAGGACGTATATTTAAGCTTGATATAAGAAGAAACAATTTCATCAACCGCGTCGTCAATGAATGGCATAAACTGTTTCTAGGCGAGGCAACTAAATGTAACGTAGTTCAAAGTTTTATTTTATTGTGTGTTTCATTTGACATCGAAAATGGTCTCTTGTCATATTTTTCACTGCATTATAATTCATTTAAATCATTCTTTACCTGTTGGTTCTTCTTTTGTACAGAATCTTTGTCTCTATAGTAAAAGCTTACATAAGTAAAGATATAGTTTCTTAAACCCTGAAAAATAATTTGCTTATTCTATATTACTTTATTTGTATTGACATTTTATTCACCTCTTCCTCATTGTTCATTCCAGTGTTTTGTATGAAATGTCTAGAGGAGATATCAGTCTTTGCTCTACTAATAGACATCCTTCAACTAAAACACTCTTCTTGATTGCTTCTGCGTCCCTTTATTTCATTTACTATCAACTTCTTTCTATAAATTAACTATCTGCCCTTCCATTAATGTCAATCGAATTCGTAAACTTTTGTTGTTTCTTTATATTTGATTTTGTTTTAAACTTGTCCTAATTTCTATTTTTTTTTTAAATCATGTCACTATAGAGCTTCTAATTCGAGAATTAGACTCACCATCTTCCTTTTTTACAAGTTGAGTTACAATCAATTCCATTTCCTCCACTCCCAACTCCTTTTCTTCTCGATCAAATACCATCATCACCCTCCTTTGGAACCTCATTTCTTCATATTTTTTCATCTCTTTTCTCAGTCTCTTTTATCAGTGAACTGCCATCCCTCAAAACTTAAATCAACACAACGACGACGTCCCAAACTTTCCTCTTCCAATGACCCCTCAGGACGCTTTTGGTCTTTGCAATAGATGTTCAACCCTGCGGACACGGTCTTTCCCCTATTAGGGCCTAGCTCGCCCTTCTCCACCCTCCATCTCCACCCCCGCGCCTCTCCTGTTCTCTCAATCTGCAAGTCTCCCACCCCCACCCCACCCCACCCATCCCCTGTCACCACCACCCTCCTCTGTTCTTGGGTCCGGGCATGATTGGTATTAGCACCCCTTTCACACTCACCCCGCCCTCACCCTTACCTCCCCCCCTATACATACATATATATGTATATATATATATATATATATGTATATATATATATATATATATATATAAACTCATCTGCTGGGATTCGAACCCCCCCCCCCGCCAGAGCGGAATGCTTCATATAAAGCGAGGACTGTACCACCTGTACTACACTGACCCTTCAAAACAGAACGAATTAGTCCTCGCTTTATATGAAGGGTCAGTGTAGTACAGGCGGCACAGTCCTCGCTTTATATGAAGCATTCCGCTCTGGCGGGGGTTCGAATTCCAGCAGATGAGTTTATTTCCAATTGTCAAAATGACACACACACACACACACACACACACACACACACACACACACACACACACACACACACACACACACACACACACACACACACACATATATATATATATATATATATATACATATATATATATCCAAATATATTTTAATTCTTACTTCTAACCCGTTCCTCCCCCGAAGTTTAGTTACCTCCACTCCACTTCTACGTACCACTTGGGCCAGTTTGTTTGTAAGAAGCAAAAGGAATTATGCCTTAGATTACAATATAAATAATTCATTAGGCCATAACACTCATTCATATAATCTTTATACATCATTACTACATTTATCTAACGCACAACTTTGGCAGTACTCAGAAATAAACCTAATAATATTTTAATCATATTTTCTTCAGATATTTCCACATACATCTTCGCCTTTTATCCCCTTTGCCTGTATTAACGATGGTTTATTTATATCAAGTAGGTTTAAAAGCATTGCGTGGATTCTCTGCATCCCATCCCTTTATTATTTAATATTCATATATATATATATATATATATATATATATAAATATATATATATATATATATATATATATATTTATATATAAAATATATATATATATATATATATGTGTGTGTGTGTGTGTGTGTGTGTGTGTACAGTATATACAATTTGCTCTGAAATCCCTGAATACACAGCTTATATTTGATCTTTGGTAGATGTGCATCTAAATAGTTGTGCCCTTGCGCAAATATAAATGTTTACACAAACATGCACAGATTATATTTGACCCTGGGTGATGTGTATCTAGATAGTTGTTCCCTTGCGCGCATATAAATGTTTACATAAACATAAACATGTATACATGTGGTTGCTAGTTCTGCTTTTTATATTTTCTTTAAGACATTCTCTTTGTGTCTTAAAGTGGTCTTACTGTCTCTATTGCGATCTTAGCTGATTTCTCCGTAGGAGGTCATTTGTGCTGCCAGTTCAGATGTTGGCATCACAGATGATCTCCTACGGAGAAATCATCTCGGATCTCAATAGAGATAGTAAGACCACCTTAAGACAAAAAGAAAATGTCTTAAACAAAATGCAAAAAACAGAACTAGCAAACGCATTTAACTCTACTTGTTTAAGAGAAAATCTCTTGCCCATTTATACATTATATGTATATATATGTATATATATAATGTATATATATATGTATATATATGTATATATATGTATGTATATATATGTATATACATATATATATGTATATATGTATATATATATATATATATATATTGTGTGTGTGTGTGTATAGTTGTATCTTTATTGGCTGGATATTTCTTCTCTTATTTCAGTCATCCCTACTCCCAGCATACATTGAAGAATCACGTAACTGATGTTAATCATTAAGTATTTCAATGGCCCAATTACCTCAGGTTCCTTGGCTGAAATTAAATCAAAATTTGCAGTTGTGTCCTCACCACTATATCGTGTTGGTTTCTTCACCAATTGAGTAATTATATAATTTATTGCAATGTTCAATATTACATTCTTCCATTGTAGTCATATTCTCATTTTTTTTAACCTTTCTCCATGGTTACCTGTATGTATTATTATCTGTGCAGTATTCCATACCATGTTCTTTGTTAGGAAGTTGCCCTCAATCTTAATACTCACTCCTCAGTCCTCACTACCTCTCTCTTCCTCATCTCTTCTGCTGGCCCGTCCCACGACCTTGGCAACCCGCAAAGAGGTCCCACAAGGGCAAGCTTGCGCCATCCCGCTGCTTCAGGTCGACCAAAGCTTCATTGAGGCCCACGGGTGGGACAAGGCCTCTTTGAGAAAACTCACGTGTAGTACCAGCATTGGTTCCAGCGATGACTAACCTGCACCTCTGGCAGCCACAATAGATTCACTGAGGAACGCACGCTCATACTTGATTACTCGGCAACGTAAGAAAGTTTTGCGTCAGACTTCCCACGCATCGATTTTGTCCTTGCGCCAATTAAGGGCATGGGTTATAACCTGCCCGTATATATAAAGACCGGACAAACGTCGAAGATTCAGATCGTCTCGGTGCATCACACTGTGAACCTGGCTCACGAGCTCCGTTATTTTCTCACATCCTCCTCCCTCACCCCGGACACAGACCAAGTTGGGACACGACTACACATTTGTCACCTACCTCACCGTCCCCTCCCCCCTTTTTTTCTCGCACTTAGAGCTATAATTTTTGGCGGCCAACATTATTTTCTCTAAATAAACAAATTTTCTCTATCAGAGTTTGCCTTCAAACCAGCCTAACACTATTCTTTCTTGCAGGATGAATTTGTGTATATAGGTGTGTTGTATGTGTATGTATATATGTATGTATGTGTGTGTGTGTGTGTGTGTGTGTGTGTGTGTGTGTGTGTGTGTGTGTGTGTGTGTGTGTGTGTGTGTGTGTGTGTGTGTGTGCGTGTGTGTATCCATACAAGAATCTGGGGTGAACCAGACTTTAATTTGTATTTCATACCTTCACCCATATAATGAAACGCAACTTTTAATTTCATTAGTGTTTTACATATTTTTTATGTTATTTTGATATATGATTTCATATTACTTAGGTCCATGTTGTTGTTGTTGTTGTTGTTGTTGTTGTTGTTGTTGTTGTTGTTGTTGTTGTTGTTGTTGTTGTTGTTGTTGTTGTTGTTGTTGTTGTTGTTGTATGATATTCAGATGCAACCTGAAGAGATTTCTCTCTGCCTTTTCTTTTTTCTGTATGAAGCGGCCTTGCTGTGAAAGTACTATGTCTCCGTAGGAGGTCATTTGTGCTGCCAGTTCAGATGTTGGCAGCACAGACGACCTCCTACGGAGAAATCATCTCAGATCTCAATAGAGACAGTTAGACCACCTTAAAACACAAAGACAACGTCTTAAAGAAAATGCAAAAAACAGAACTAGCAATCACATTTAACTCTACTTGTTTAAGAGAAAATATCTTGCCAATTTATACATTATATATGTATATACATATATATGTATATATATATATATAATGTATATATATATGTATTTATATGTATATACATGTGTATATATATGTATATATATGTATATATATGTATGTATATATATATGTATATACATATATATATGTATATATATGTATATATATGTATATATATATATATATATATGTATATATATATATATTGTGTGTGTGTATAGCTGTATCTTTATTGGCTGGATATTTCCTCTCTTATTTCAGTCATCCCTACTCCCAGCATACATTGAAGAATCACGTAACTGATGTTAATCATTAAGTATTTCAATGGCCCAATTACCTCAGGTTCCTTGGCTGAAATTAAATCAAAATTTGCAGTTGTGTCTTCACCACTATATCGTGTTGGTTTCTTCACCAATTGAGTAATTATATAATTTATTGCAATGTTCAATATTACATTCTCCCAGAGTCCTTTACCTCCCTTCCATTATAGTTATATTCTCCTTTTTTTAACGTTTCTCTATGGTTACCTGTATGTATTATTATCTGTGCAGTATTCCATACCATGCTCTTTGTTAGGAAGTTGCCCTCAATCTTAATACTCACTCCTCGGTCCTCACTACTCCTCTCTTCCTCATCTCTTCTGCTGGCCCGTCCCACGACCTTGGCAACCCGCAAAGAGGTCACACAAGGGCAAGCTTGCGCCATCCCGCTGCTTCAGGTTGACCAAAGCTTCATTGAGGCCCACGGGTGGGACAAGGCCTCTTTGAGAAAACTCACGTGTAGTACCAGCATTGGTTCCAGCGATGACTAACCTGCACCTCTGGCAGCCACAATAGATTCACTGAGGAACGCACGCTCATACTTGATTACTCGGCAACGTAAGAAAGTTTTGCGTCAGACTTCCCACGCATCGATTTTGTCCTTGCGCCAATTAAGGGCATGGGTTATAACCTGCCCGTATATATAAAGACCGGACAAACGTCGAAGATTCAGATCGTCTCGGTGCATCACACTGTGAACCTGGCTCACGAGCTCCGTTATTTTCTCACATCCTCCTCCCTCACCCCGGACACAGACCAAGTTGGGACACGACTACACATTTGTCACCTACCTCACCGTCCCCTCCCCCCTTTTTTTCTCGCACTTAGAGCTATAATTTTTGGCGGCCAACATTATTTTCTCTAAATAAACAAATTTTCTCTATCAGAGTTTGCCTTCAAACCAGCCTAACACTATTCTTTCTTGCAGGATGAATTTGTGTATATAGGTGTGTTGTATGTGTATGTATATATGTATGTATGTGTGTGTGTGTGTGTGTGTGTGTGTGTGTGTGTGTGTGTGTGTGTGTGTGTGTGTGCGTGTGTGTATCCATACAAGAATCTGGGGTGAACCAGACTTTAATTTGTATTTCATACCTTCACCCATATAATGAAACGCAACTTTTAATTTCATTAGTGTTTTACATATTTTTTATGTTATTTTGATATATGATTTCATATTACTTAGGTCCATGTTGTTGTTGTTGTTGTTGTTGTTGTTGTTGTTGTTGTTGTTGTTGTTGTTGTTGTTGTTGTTGTTGTTGTTGTTGTTGTTGTTGTTGTATGATATTCAGATGCAACCTGAAGAGATTTCTCTCTGCCTTCTCTTTTTTCTGTATGAAGCGGCTTTGCTGTGGAAGTACTATGTCTCCGTAGGAGGTCATTTGTGCTGCCAGTTCAGATGTTGGCAGCACAGACGACCTCCTACGGAGAAATCATCTCAGATCTCAATAGAGACAGTTAGACCACCTTAAAACACAAAGACAACGTCTTAAAGAAAATGCAAAAAACAGAACTAGCAATCACATTTAACATTACT
>NC_134796.1:52363976-52366476 GCF_046742065.1 Oratosquilla oratoria
GAAATAAAAGTTAAAAGGTTGATTCACATACGAATTGTTTTCTGAATCTGAATTTAACTTTGAAAGTCCTTTCCCTTCCAAATAATCTTTTCACCCCCCTCAACATTTTTTACACATTTTGTCCATCGTGAATGTCAAGGGTATTTATATGTAATTCAACCAATACTCATTGGTTTCTCTCATGTAAATTGGGACCACATTGATTGAGTTTTAGTCCATGAACGCCTTCCTCTCTTTCAGAGAGTATACAATCAGTTGCTGTGCATTATCCACCAAATATTCTATACGTTTTTCCAGTATCCAGTTTGAGATCCCATTTGACTCTGAGGCTTTCTCATTTCCTCTTTCTCTAGCGGTTTATTCCATTTACGTACCTCCACTTACATGTTGTAGATATCTTGTTTAACTTTGCACCCTCCTTTTTTCTCAGAACCCCTTTCTTTGTCAATAACGATTGAAATGTTTATTTTTTCTTTTAGATATTTTACCTCTCCAAAACTGAAATATCCAATAAAGATTACATTTTTGTTCTTTCAGATATTATTACGTTGTTTAGCTGTACTTATCATTAGGAGAATTGGCTGCAAAGTAGAACTAGAGAAGTATACGAAAGGTGCAAAAAGAGAGAAGCAGAACACAAAGTGAGGGAGGCAAAGAAAAGCACATGTAAAAAAAGTATAGAATTTCGAAGGCGAATCTTAATGAAAAGATGTTCTGGAAGGAAATGTAGAGAGTAAAAGGTGTGAATCAGATAGACAGGAAAAGGTAAAGGGTTCAGAAGGACAGATATTAAAGAAAGTAAAGGCGGTAAGTTGAAAACTGATAAAGTTTTTCAGGGGTTTTATGAATGTTAAGAAAGTTAAGAATTGATTGTGGTTGTGGGAGACAGCAAGAAATTGACTGTGAGGGAAGAAGGAATGATAGGGCTATAAGAAAGGATGATATACGAGTAGCATTAAAAAATCTAAAAGCTTGTAATGCACCTGGGTTAGATGAGTGTCAAATGAAATGACTGACAAATGGAGGAACAGTTATAGTGGATTGGCTGATGAGATTGTTTAATGTGTGCCTAAGGGAAGGGGCAGTATTGGAAGAGTGCATGTTTAGTTCTATTACATAAAGGAAAAGAGGGCAAGCGTAAATGTACTGTATTAGCGCTAGAAAAATCAGGCCGTAAAATGTAATTGGAAAGGCGTGTGGGAGCACTTTGGTGGAGAGGAACAGGGGGAGTAATTGTAGAACAGTGTGTGTTTAGGGAAAGAAGAGGATACGTGGATCAAAATTTCGTAATAAGGCAGATATGCGAGAAGTTTTTTGGTAAAGTTATGGAAGTCTTTTAAACATTTATGGATTTGGAGGTAAAACAAAGTCTACAGGAAACCATTGAGGAATGTAATGCGAGTGGATAGGATAAAGCAGTCAAAAGTGTTTACGTGAGTAATAGAGCTTGTGTTAGGGTGAGGTATGGAGAGAGGAAGTGGGTTCAAGTGAAAAAAGAAGCCTAAATGTGTTTGAGATTAAGTGTTTAAGAAGTATGCTGGTAGTTACAAGGATGGATAAGGTGATGAATGAGGTGAGGCGGAGAACTTGGAAAGAATATTTATAGATTGGGCTGATCAAAGAATACTGGAATTGTTTGTGTATATGGAGAGAATGAGGAAAGGCTAGGAAAAATAGAATGGAAAGCAGAGTTGGATGGAGTAAATTTGATTGGAAGACCAAAAATGGGATGGATGGATTGAGTGAAGGGGGCCTTTTTCAAAAAGGGAATGTCTGTCGAGCAAGGAAGGGAGATTGAAAGGGAGAGGTATGAGTGAAGAGTGATTATAATTGGATGTATACAGTGAGAATCAACACCGTGTGAGATCGAAACCTTTATTGGTACGACGTTTCGCTTGTTACAGCTTTTTCAAGTACAGACATATGCCAAACACTCTGAGTACATAAGGCCGACGGGGGAAGGAACTGGGAGAGGTTATCAGGGAGGGGTGGGTGGTAGGTGGAGGGGCGGAGTGTGTGTGTGAGAAGGGGACGAGTGGGACTTGGTGGAGATAAGGAGGACATTTCGGACAGTTTGTTGAAGTGGATTAAGGGGGACATTTCATACATTTGTATGATGCAGGTAACAGATGGATGACGGGTGGGACTTGGTGGAGACAAAGGAGGACATTGCGGACAGTTTGCTGAAGTGGACTAAGGGGGACATTTCAAACATTTGTATAATGCGGGTAACAGATGGATGTATACAGTTTATTGATGAATGAGGGGGATCCCCGTGTAATGAAACAGTGGAGGCAAACCAGCTTCAGCTGCCGGGCCTTGCTGTGGAGATGCTGTGCCATTTGGTATTGCCTTTGAACCAGACAGTGGACAGAGGACGTGGGGTGACCCTTGTTCATAAGAAGCTAGGATGAAAGGGTCAACAAATGAGTATTGGAAGGATGTGGAATTGGTGAAAAATGTACTTTGCCTAAGCCAACCCCTTTATAATGAGTTTAAG
>NC_134796.1:52383976-52388976 GCF_046742065.1 Oratosquilla oratoria
CACAAGACCCCCTCCTCCTCCACATACGTTGTTACGTAACACTCCAGGCCTTATTCAAGTTCCACTTCATCCACACTTCCATTCTCTCCCCCTCCCTCAACCATCCATTCATCCACAATTCCTTCCTTTCTCTTCACGGCCTCCTCGCTGCGTTTTTGGATACAGCTGTCGTGCTCAGCCTCGGCTATGCAGCTGCAGCAATACCCAAAGAAAACAGCTTCCCATTTCCTCTCCACTTCTCTCCTGTGACAGGTGCCTACTTGAGGGACATCGAAGAGAATCATCTCCCGGCCTCACATCCTCATAACTCCTGAACGTCTTCTAATGGAGGTGCAACCCCGAGGGGCTGGTAGTTGGTCACTGGACCGGGACCGAGATCTCTAACAATTTCAACTCAATTCCCTTCAACTTTCCACACATAACAGACAACCGGCGACTGATCCCTATAAGCCAGTAACAAAGAAACTGTTCCACAATAACATAACATGGACATCAGACCAACGTTTCTTCCCGGAAAGATCTGATATCGGTGTTTAATTGTTAAATTATGCGGTTAGACTATGTAAGTTCAACTATCTTAATAAAATCACCTTGCGATAGCCAGTGCTTTTACAACGAACAACACCCTTCCCCAAGTTGAAATACACTCACAACCTTTCGAGTTTAGTAACACACCAAGCCGTAACGGCCGCGCCGGGAAGTGTAACAGCGGACTATGTAGTACGTTCTTGATGTCCGTTTCCAGCCGCTGTGTAGTCGTGGGTCTCTTGTCAATGAAGCACAAGGCAGCAAATCATTATCATCATCTCAATTTCCCTTTCATTCGTTATCATCCCTCCCCATATTTCTTCTATCATCAGTTCGTTTAGATTTGGCGGCTGTTAGATAAGGAATCTTGACGAAATGCTTCCATTCTCATAAGATGAAAATGGATATATTATTTTCACTGACAAAAAAAAAAGGGAAATATACAAAAATATTTCATAGACTTCAAATGCAACCACATCCAGGTTATTCTTTCGCTGAATAAAATAGCCTGTAGGGAGCTAGAACAATTTACTAAAGTCATAAAGAATCACTTTCACCATTTTTATTACGTGCAGAATTGCGTATGAAAATAGATTCATGAAAATCAACTGGATACTGCCTTGGCGAAATCGTAAATATAGTCTCCGTGTACATTTGTCATCACACCCAGTTCTTGCAAAACTAGGGACCAGAACGACCGACAGAGGTAATAAAAAAATCCAGCATAACCTAACCTAATCTAACCTAACCTACCCTGACCTCACCTAACCTATCCTAACTTGACCTAACTTAACCTAACCTAATGAATTTGTTTCATAATTATCATTAAAGTATCTGGTCTCTACGTGTTCACGAGGTATTTAACCATACGCCACCAAAGAGCAAGGGAAAATAAACCTTTGTGGTTCTTAGCATTAGGGTTATAATGCCATCCCACATGGGTAACGCATGAAACGCTGGGTAATACCACATTGGGACAAGAAATATTACCCTATAGTTTCCTCCCACTAATAAGGGAGTGGGGAGGAGGAGAGTGGAGGGAGAGAGGGGAAAGGGGGAGGGAGGGGAGAGGGGAGGGGGAGGAAAGAGGGGGAGGGGGAGGGGGAGGGAAGGGGAGGAGTGACCGTGTCAAAGCAACCCACCCACATCAAAAGACTCATCCACCTTCCTATTTCAACGTCTTGAAGGTTAGGGGTCCCTCCAGCCCAGCCCAAGGTCACAGAAGTGTAGTTGTGATTGGCAGACTCTTACAAATAATAACGGTAATAATAATAATAGCAATCTCAAGACTCTTGCCTCACACCAGCACTTTGGATTGGTAAATCTTAGTTTTTTTCTTACCGGAGTGCCCCTAATACGGGCACTTTATCTATTTTCCTTTAAACACACACACACACACACACACACACACACACACACACACACACACACACACACACACACACACACACACACACACACACACACACACACACACACACACGTCGGTCGAGGTGGCTGCGAAGTTTGGACTCCGGTGATATCTACAAATTTCGAGGATCACAACGACAAGGAAGTACCTGTGTTGTATTAGTAGGAAAGGGGAAAGCTCGTGGTGTAGTGGGAAGGTGAAGAAAAAGAAGGGGAGAGATTACTAGGGAAAATGGAAGAAAATGAGGAAGGGGAAGATTGGATCCAGGAAGTCAGACGGCATGTCAACAAAAGACGGCCAGACGACAATGGTTAAGTCGAAGAGATTAGTAAAAATGTAAAAAATAGAAATATAGATAAGAGCAGCGCAATGGAAAGTGAAGATAACTATTTCTATGGATTTAATGAGGGAGGAAATGACAACCTCCCCCCGACAAGTAAAGCTAGAGGAAAACTAAAAGAAATAAATGAAAATTGGGAAGTTGATTACTCAGAGTTGATAAACTGGAAGAACCAAAGAAGGAGAATCAAAACCTAAATAAAGAAATAGAAGAATTAAAAAGACAGTTAAAAGAAATAAAGGATGAGAATTAGGAATTGAAGAGGAGTAATAAAGAGAATAAAGTACAAGAGAACAATAAAATGGAATTTAGAGGTATAATGGAACAGCAGATGAAAGAATAAACTAAGGACACAGTTATTAAAGTGATGAGGGAGAAGGAGAATATGGTAAGAGACTTAGTGGATAAAAAGAAATGTACAATTATATTAGGGATGGAAGAGAAGTATAATCTAAATAGGACTACAAGAATAAAGGAAGAAAAGGAAAAAGTAAATAAGATATTAGAAGTAGTTCAAGAAGATGAACCAGAAACAGAGAAAGAAATAGAAGAAATATATAGACTAGGGAAATACAATACAGATAAGACCAGACCAATTAAGGTTAAATTCAGGTCACAAACAACAGCAGAGAATATCTTAGCAGACAGTGGTCAATATAAACAGGTATGGATAAAAAGAGAAATGAATAAAGAGGAAAGAGAGGAGGAGAAAACAAAAAGACTAAAAGCTAAGAAAAAAAAACGAGAAAAGAACAGAGTCAGACAAAGAGAAATTCTATCGGAGAGTAGTGAATATGAAAGTGAGGAAATGGTTCATAGAAGAGAAAAGTAGAAGGGAAACAGAAAACACAATGGAAGTAGCAGAAAATTAAAAGTGTCTTACCCAAACATAGATGGCTTAATAACAGGCTTAAACGAACTGAATGATTACCTGAAGGAAAAAGAACCGGACATAATGGGAATTGTAGAGACAAAATTGAAAGGTCCACTACCACCCAACAGTGTAGGACATGGTGCATATAATTATTGGATTAGAAACAGAGAGGTAAAACAAGGGGGTGGAGTTATGTTCCTGACTAAGAAGGATATAAATGTGAGGAATGTCATATATGGAAAAAATAGAGTAGAGACGATTATGATGGAAGTGGAGGA
This sequence comes from Oratosquilla oratoria, assembly GCF_046742065.1. Taxonomy (NCBI): domain Eukaryota; kingdom Metazoa; phylum Arthropoda; class Malacostraca; order Stomatopoda; family Squillidae; genus Oratosquilla; species Oratosquilla oratoria. The sequence goes on from NC_134796.1 coordinate 52,387,408, forward strand.
CAAGGATGGTAAGAGCAGGAAGTTTGTAGTAAATTATGTGCCTCCTAAAACGGCTTCATGGGAAGAGAAAGAACATAAAAATATGTTAGAAGACACAAGGCTAACACTAAATAAGATAATGGAAGATGGAGGAAGAATAGTTATAATGGGTGACTTTAATTGTAAAGAAATCTGCTGAGAAGAGATGACAGTGAAGGGTGGAGACGACCTATGGGGAAATGTACTAATTGATATGATTATAGAACATACAATGACGCAATGGATACGAGAGAATACTAGGTATAGAAATGAGGAAGAACCATCGAGACTGGACCTAATAATCACACCAGAACCTAAAATAATGGACAAGATTGAATATAAGACACCAATAAGTAAAAGTGACCATATATTGGTTGAACTAGAACTAAATGAGGAAAAATACATGAAAAAACGAACAATATAGAAAGGAAAGATTGATGTATGAAAAAACAAATTTTGATAAAATAAGAACATTCTTTCAAAAAGCTGACTGGGAAAGAATACACAAGGAGGAAATGGAATATTTTGACAAAAATCTATAAAGGAGTGGAAAAGTATGTTTCAAGACAAAACAAGAAAAAGAATATGTAAATTGTTGGTACAACAAAAGATGTAGGAAGTTAAAAGACAAATAGGATAAAGCTTGGATAAAATGGAAAAAGGACAAAAGACCTGAAAAATGGAAAATATATACTAGTTATAGAATTGAATATGTACAAGTGTGCAGAGAAGAAAAGAGAAAATACGAAAAAGATGTCATAGAAAAATGTAAAGACTAACCAAAACTATTTTACAGATTTGTAAACAACAAACTGAAAAACAGGCAGGAATTGGAGAAACTACGACGAGAAGGAGTTGAATACATAGAGGAAATAGAAATGGCAGAAATTATGAACAAGCATTATAAATCGGTGTTTACAAGGGAGAATATACAACCTAGAGATATCGAATGGGAGAAGAAAGTCCCCCCTATGAAAGAGATAGAAGTATCAAGGAATGAAATAATGAAACACTTGAGTAATCTTGATGTCAGAAAATCGCATGGACCAGATGAAATGGCAAACTGGATTTTGAGAGAATGCAGGAATGATCTAACAGACAAAATACATAGTCTAATAAACAGTTCGTTGAAAGAAGGAAAAATTCCAGAAGATTGGAAAAGAGCAAATATAGTACCAGTATATAAAGGGGGAAGCAAGGAAGGCCAATCTAACTATAGACCGGTCTCTCTTACAAGTACGATAGCTAAAATTTGTGAAAGAATTTTCAAAATTAGATGGGTAAGGCATTTGAAAAAAAAATACGTACTAAATCCAAGGCAATTTGGATATAGACAAAGGCGATCATGCGTCACAACCTTAACGTGTTTCTATTCAAGGCTAATAGATGTCATACAAGAAAGAGATGGATGGGCTGATTGCGCATTTCTAGACCTGAAAAAAGCTTTTGCTAAGGTGCCACATAAGAAGTTGCTTAAGAAATTAGAAACTGCAGGAGAAATGCAGGACAAACTGCTGAAGAGGATGGAAGACTCCTTGCATGAAAGAAAAA
>NC_134796.1:52393976-52396476 GCF_046742065.1 Oratosquilla oratoria
CTTCTTCTTCTTCTTCTTCTTCTTCTTCTTCTTCTTCTTCGAGTTCTTCGAGTTCTTCCTCTTCGATTTCTTCGAGTTCTTCTTCTTCTTCTTCTTCTTCTTCTTCACCGTAGTTGGCGGTGTAACCGATTTACCCCTCAACGCCTCTCGCCTCAGGAAAAAGAAATAATTGTAACAGAATCTTTTTATTTAGTATATGATATACATGCATATATATATTTATTTATATATATATATATGAACATGCATGCACACACACACACACACACACACACACACACACACACACACACACACACACACACACACACACACACACACACACACACACACACACATATATATATATTTAAGATTATTTCAGACAAATGAGAGAGAATGCGAATATAAGAATTGTGATCCGTCTGTAATGCTGTAGTCCTCTGAAGAAGACCAAGTTGGTCGCAACGTTAGGGCAATAAACTCTATTCCTAGCACATCTTCGTTTGCCCTTCCCCACCCGCATTCTCTCTCATATATATATATATATATATATATAATATATATATATATATATATGTATATATATATATGTATATACATATATATGTATATATATAAATATATATATATATATATATATATATATCTATATATGTGAAAGACTGGGGGAAGTGGATAATTTCAGATACTTGGGTGTGAATGTTGCAGGAAAGGGAGTGGGGGTGGAGGTAGAATGTAGATTGAGAGGAGCGAGTAAATGTTTGGTGGATTGAAAAGTGTAATGATAAATAGACATCTGGAAATGGATGCTAAGAGGAGGTTATATGAAGAGAGTGATTGTGCCATCAGCATTGTACGGGGAGAAACATGGACCATTAGAGAGGAAGAGAGAAGGGGTTTGAAAGTGTTGGAGATGAAATGTCTGAGAAGTATGATAAGGATTACTAGGTTGGATAGAGTGAAAAATGGGGAGGTGAGGAGGAGAACAGGGGTGAAAAGTGAACTAGGAGATAGGGTTGATGAAAGAGTATTATGATGGTTTGAACACATGGAAAGAATGAAAGAAGAAAGATTAGTAAAAGAAGTGTGGAAGGCAGAGGTGGAAGGAGTGAATATGAGGGGGGCGTCCTAGGATGAGATGTATGGATGGGGTGAAAGGGGCATTAAAGAAGAGAGGAATGTCTGTGGAGGAAGGAAGGGAGGGGACAGAAGATAGGGGTGAATGGAGAGGGGTTGTATATAGATGATGCTGTGATGCATGAGGGGGAGTAAGTGGGGGATGGGGGGGGGGAGTATTTATGAAAAAAAAAAAATGACGCAGCCCGAAGGGATTTCTCCCTGTCTTTTCCTTTTCTGCATGAGGGGACGGGGAGGGTTGTACCCATGTGGGACATTTTGTACCCATTGTAAGCACAGACGGACAGTTGAACAACACTATAACCCATATTGCCTGTACTTCCGTACCTTTCACAATGTACTATTCGCACTGAAAAAATGATAATATAAACTATACAACTTTATTTGTAAAGAAAATTTATAACATGTATAAAATTGTAACGATGTAGGACATTTCTGCACCCATTGTAAACGCGGACTGACAGTTGGTCCATAGTGACTACCTCACCTCTCTCACCAGGATGTCTCCACGTCCCCCATGTTTCTCATCTATAAAGTCTGCACCTTTGTACCTTTCACTATGTATTATTTGCACTGAAGATGTGAATACACGAAAGCGCTCTGCTTTAATAGTTTTTCTTCGTGGAGAACCTTGCAAATATATAAATACATATATATATAAATATATATATATATATATATATATATATATACATATATATATAATATATATAAATATATATATATATAGATATAAATACATATATATACATATATATATATATATATGTATATATCATATATATATACAAATATACATACATATACATATATATATACACACTGAATTGAACACCACAGCATTTTCACAGTTATTAATTTTCTTCTTGATATTTTCAAGTTTCCTCACTAAAGTTCTAATATTGGGAGGATGAGCGGAAACGAACTTTCCAAAGTTCTCCATTTTAATATTTGACGTTTCGACTACATAGAGTCATTATCAAGTTACAAGAACAGTTAAGGCAACACAATCTACAGATACGTTACATGGTCACAGGAAAAAATAGAATGCTACACTCTTAGGTCAAGCGCGATCTTTAAACCTCCGATGACCTGACCCTGGAAGACTTTCTCAGAGCTTGAGGAGGGGGAGGGGAAGGGGAGGGAGGAGTGAGGGGGGGAGTCGGAGTAAGGTGAGGTGAAGTAGCGTGCTTAGCATACACAGGGAGGTTATGTATAGTATGTCGCGAGGACGTATTAAATAAAGAAATAGCAGACAACAAATTAGCCTGTACATTGATCACAGGAGACAATTCTCTTATATACACAGCCTCTAACATTTTTAGTTCCTTAATATTATTACACTGGGCTAGCACTTCAGTGTTATGAACAATGGTTGCTC
>NC_134796.1:52411476-52428976 GCF_046742065.1 Oratosquilla oratoria
GTTGTAGAGAAATTGGTGTGACTTGAACAATTGCCTGGCATTTGACGGGATCGAACTCGGGCCTCCCACGTTTGAGACAAAAATTTCTCCACCGATCCACGAGAGCTCCGATATATATATATATATATATATATATATATATATATATATATATATATATATTTTTTTTTTTTTTTTTTTTTTTTTTTTCTACTCGTCATAAATAGGCGTGAAGGTGGCCCACTCTGCAAGCTCAGGAGGCTAGGATGGTGTCTCTTCCAGAGGGCTTTGTAGCGTGGAATTTATCGAACTATGCCCTTGGTCCAACTCGCTGGGGGGCAGTATTCTAACTACAGTCACCTCGACCTCCGCCGTAAGTAGTGACGCTTTATCATTATTTTTTTTTTAATGAAAAAATAAGTATAAGGACTTGGAGTGGTTATTTAAAGATTGAGACTTTTTTTTCCTACGATACAATTTTGTGACGCAGAGTTTTATCATCCTTTGTGAGTAGAAGTCAAGACAAAAAAAAAATGAAATAAAATAAAATAGAATGAAATAGATGAATAAATAAATAAATAAACAAATAAATGAATAAATAACTGTGCAAAGAAAGCGTGGTCAAAAACAACTATCACTGATTCCAGGGAACAATAATATCAGTCATTTTCTTGTTCATTCTGAAAAATCTATCTACCTTCCTTGTACATTAAGCTAAAAAAGATGAGGAGCAGTTAACAGTCACTGCTGGGTATCGGACAGAAGTGCGGGATTCGAACCCAGAATTAATCGAATGGAGACCACACGCTTTCAATGACTCCGCTAACGCACTAGCAGGCTGCACTACACCCCATATGCCAACAACTTTGATACCTCATCGACAATTACTTATTTATATATGTAAATATTTGCCAGAAGGTGATCACTGGATATATTTTTTGTATCACCCGCACTTTAGTGGGTGATAAACTGTAAATAATTCCGTCAATTATGATTCGAGAGTGTCCTGTGTGTCACTAGTATACTGTACATAGCTACACTTTTGTACTAGGTTCGACGCTCCTTGAACGTAATAAATTGATTAAAACAAAAAACTAGCGCATTATGAAAAAATTCGTCAAAGATATGAATAAAACTGGCCATTAATTCAGATATTTAAGGAATAAATTCCAAAGATTCACTGACGCAAATATCATGAAGATTATTTTTGCCAGACTGCAAATTAGGTTTGTTTCTCTCCTAACTATCTGATAGAGTATAGATTGCTTGTTTCTTAATTAAATCCAGATTTTGTTTCTTATACCAATGTAAGTGTATGTATGTATTGTGCTTGCCAATACTATTTTAATTTTATTTCTATTTATCAATTTATTTTTTCTTTGTCAAAGTCTTATCTATAAAGGGTAGATGTACGATATAAGTTATGTCGTATTTATCTATGGTTGGCATGACCATGATTCCTGGTTCGTGCTCAGTTGGCCTTCGGCATCGCCAGTGACCATTTGTGTAGAAATTGTGCTCTGATTGGAAGCCATTTCTTCTACTATTTTCCCTTATATATAACTTTTATTTATACATTTTTATTATTTATTTATTATTTGTTTTTTATTTATTATTATTTTTGTTATTATTTATCATTTATTTACTATTCAATTATTATTTATTATTCTGTTATTCAATATATATCACTAATTTGTTAGATTAACCTTAATTGCATTGTGGTGATGTTTTGAGAGTAGTGCTTCCGTACAAGAGAAATAAGATGATGGGATGAAGTTACAGACTTCCAACTTCTTTCAGTGCAGAGGTGGGCACTGTTTTTGTGATATTGGAGCGGCGTTCACACCCACTCCCTAACTTCTCATTGGTTGTCCATGTAAAACTGCATCCAGGACTTTGAAAATTAGCAAGAAGCAAGTTGACAAGAATCCAAAACTTTCGGCCTGGGTAATTAAGGATAAGGACTCCAGGTTTCTTGGGGGGAAGTGCCTGGGCATAGTGCAAAGACGGCTGGATCAAGGTATTGGTTACCACTTTTTGCAAGCCTTTGAAGAAGCCGCTCATAACGCGTCCTCACCAAGTTAGTAAAGCCAATTTTGTTAAGAAATGCAATGCCTGGAACCTCAAGAAAGGGGAGCAGGTGGTTTGGAGAGATTGTTTACGTTGCTCTCAACCGTGGTATATCGATCCATTGGCAGCGACCGATTTTACCCCCAAGCTTACAAAAACGATAACAAATCACCTAAACTCGTTTGCTGAGATGACCCATAGCTCTCAAATGCCTGAGGATTTCCGTAGCTGAGTAAAGTCGCCCGGCAGTTGCCAGATAAAAAACAAAAGTGAAAATGTGACTACGTAATCTCAGGTATTTTCTTTCTTCCTTTCTTTCTCTCTCTTCTTTTTTTTTTTTTTTTTTTTGTATAGCATAATGTCGACTTTGCATTTCTCGAAAATGAAACAATAACTCCTAATAACTAAATTGGGCTGAAGGTGCAATCTTTGTCCCTCACTACGGCAACTTAATCAGTTTTAATAAGGTTGTTGGTATAAAAGATAGTGAATGTGGGTTTTTGGGGCTATGCTGGAACTGTTGTTGTTACTGAATCTAGTCTTAAACCAATGTAACTAGCTTCAACCATATTGAAATGTGCTTCACCTCATCTTCCTGTCACACTGCGAAAAACATTCAGACGTGCTGTGTGGACTTAATAGAAGATTGGCCTGGAATAGGGCGTTTGCTATTTTTTTGGCTACTTGACTTGGTATGATCTTTGGTATGGAAAACAAAGGGAGTGCGTGAGGGATTTTCCAATCACTCTGATGGTGTTAGGGCCTCTTGCTGACCCCTCACAACAGATACTATCTCCTTCCATTGTCGTAAGTCCTGAGCCCTTGCGATCCATTCTTCCATCGCAACACGTCTTAGGTCTTATTTGACATTATCCATCTTCGAACTCTTCCCTCTGTCAGAGGGTGATTTTTGTTTGATCTTATTTTGGAGATCGGAATTCAGGTGATTGATGAAATGTACGTTTACCATGAGTTTCGACGTCCTTGACGCGTTATTCTCTGTAGTCGTGATTGTTCTGAAGAGTTTAGTTTCTCTGAGGGTTTGGCGTTTTTGAAGTCGGTGGAAGGTCAACTTCTTTGCTCTATGGTCTTCCAGGAGACCATGTGTCGTGGGGATGTTTCCGAGACTTGTAACTGTACTGCTGAGGTTACGTGATTTGTAAGACAAGATAGTATTGTGTTGACTGTAGGATAGTCTTCTTCTTGTCGTTGATTTAGATGTCATCACCACGGTCAGTCTGGGGACCCACCGCTACTTCCACCATCATCAAACTCGCCACCATCCTCTGTTTTGGCTGTGTACATAACTATTTGGAACATTTTCTAATTTGCTCAAGAAAGGAACCATCGAGGTTATGGAGGTAGGAGGGAACCTTTAAAGGTTGTAAGAATGAGAAATGGTCACTATGGTGTAGGTCTGCTAAGAGATCTGGTATGAAAGGAGGATTAGCCCATATGTAGGCCATTGCTTGTTTATGAAAAACTGAAGGTTTGTTTGTACTGTATAGTGATAGTGAATGATTCGTTATGAGGAAGGCTATTAGTTTACCTTGTGGGGTTGTAGGGTTGTCTGTCCAAAGGGGATGTATTGTATTGAAGTCTCTTAGTAGTAGATATAGAGGGGTTAGTTGGCTAAGAAGGTCTAATTGTGTATCTGACGTCATGTTTTCTGATGGTGGAAGGTATAAGGAGCAAATGGTCATTGAATGATGTAGGAAAATATTGGCAGCAGTGGTTTGGAGAGGAATATGGTGTAAAAGTGGTAGTGTTGACATATTTATGTGGATGAGGATAGCTGTACATCCTTACTTGGTTTCGGCTTTTTGAGTATGGGGACGTGCGTGTGCCTTGCTGTGTTTCTTGTAGACCAGTGAAGTCAGGTTTATATTATTGAAGAATTATTTGTATGCTTTCCCAGTTTGGTACGAGTCCTCAACATTTCCACTGCACAACGGAATGCACTATTTAGTCTGATGTGGTGTTGGTGTTGGCAATCGGATTTTTTTTATTTATTTATTTATTTATTTCTATTTATTTATTTTTTCAGGGTAGAGGGACTCAATGGGGGAGGGTTGAGTTGGACTGGACATACTGTATATCTAGTCATTCCAATTGGGTATGGTAGGGTTATTGGGAAATCTAGGATGGGATGGATTTCAACTTGTGTCTTTAATGATGCTGAAGCTGCAATGAATATTGTGGATTGCGGTGATTTTTTTCTGATTTTGGTCAGATGAATGACTTGTTAAATTTTTTGGGATGGAGAGTTTACTGGCGTGTTATAGATGATGTACTCCATTACGTCTATTATGGTGTCATTTTAGGACTTAAATCTTTTCTTTGAGTGGAAAGGTTGTTGGTTTTGGGGTGGATAAAGAAAAGGGATGAATTGGTTTGTAGGTGAGGATCTGTAAAGGAGGTTATTGTGTTCTTTTCTTCATGTGGGAAGACAGTGTGTGTTCGGTTGAGTGGTGGAAGGTGATGAATGGAATTTTGGTTGAGGGTTTTGGCAGACTGGAAGGGCGGCTTTAGGGTTGTACAAGAGGTTCTTGTATTTCAGGTGGATTGGGGTGAGGGATTGGGTTGCAGTTTCTAACGACATTGGTGAGGGGAGAGGAATGGAATTTTGGTTGAGGGTTTTGGCAGACTGGAAGGGAGGTAGGGTTGTACAAGAGGTTCTTGTATTTCAGGTGGATTGGGGTGAGGGATTGGGTTGCAGTTTCTAACGACACTGGTGAGGGGAGAGGGAGATGTAATGGTTTTTGCATGGAGTGTTTGCACTATGTGTGTAGTCTCTCTTGGTGTAGTTGTTTGAGTGGAAACAGTGGGGCAAGGTGGTTTCGTCTGAGGGACTATAGGGCTTCCGCTTTTGTGAGTTCTAGTGTGATTCTTAAGGGCCATTTACACGGTCAAACGGTTTGACAAACCCGGTTTGTCAGATAAGTGTTTGAAGTGATGTTTGACCGTGTGAATGGGGTATTTGGTCGTCAAACACGTTTGTCGAACGTGTTTGACAACCAAATACCCTATTCACACGGTCAAACATCACTTCAAACACTTGTTTGACAAACCGGGTTTGTCAAACCGTTTGGCCATCTAAATGCCCCTTTACCCTGGAACACATTCATTTTCATGCTTCTCTGAAACTTATGGATCGTGTCCCTGACAAAGAGGACAAAGGAATACAAAGGTGTAGCATGCCGACAGGAGACCTTTCGGTCCATAACTAGGTCGGATGCGATTTTTTTTTAATGATGACAAACAAATTAATAAATAAAAATAACAATAAAATGATGATGAAATAATTAAATAGGTAAATCTAAATAATAAACAAACAAGTAAATAGTAAATAATAATAAATGAACAGAGAATTGATAATAAATAATAATCAAATAAATAATAATAAACAAACAGACGAATAAGGACAAATAAACAATATAAAATAAATGGCAGGTATTACAGCATTACTTTTCAGTTTGGTATACTATGCAACCTGAAGATGATACAGGGTGGTTTTGCTTGCAGTAGCGGGGCATTATGTGCGGGGGCTGAGCAGTGTACACATACACCTTCTCTAGAGTGTCCAAATAGAGTGGATCCTAAACAAGACTGCTCAGTCGTGTAAGCGGCTACTGGGCTATGCTACTTCCCACTCTCATACAGGGCGACCGCTAGGCCCAAACCGCCTGCCGTGTGGGTTATGACTACGGGTTTCCAGAGATCACCAAATCCTTCTCCCACCGCCAAACAGCATCGCCATTGGACTTATGGGTGCTAGTTGGAAAGATGCAGTAATTTTTAGTGGAAGATGATGAATGAATATTTGATCAGTCTAAGTCTCTGTCTCACCCTTGGCAACTCCCAGGTGGGAGTAGGTCCTGAGGAGTACCATGTGGAAGTGGCGGGGCAGAAGTTGATTCTTCCGTTTGATTTCTACTACCCGAGTCTCAATTCGAGGTCCTCTTCTTAGGGAGATGAGGTGAAGAGTTGCAGGTACTGGGTATCTGGGGGAGACAACCTTCTCTCCCCCGAAGACTTTCATAGTTGCGGAGAAGACCATTTCAGAAAATACGAAGTTACTAAAAAAATTCAAAATATTCTGCACTTATTATAAAAAGGTAATTTCAGAGCTCTCGGGGTTGCTATGAAAAGTAACGTTTTAGAATATTCGAAGTTATGAAAAACATTCATTGTATTCGAGGTTATTAAAGAAAATTTTGAACATTCTATTTAAGTTTGTTCAAAAAAGACCGTTTCAGACATAAGAGATTATACAAAAAGGTCATATAAGAGCACTACGCTAAAACAATTGTTTCACGCCTAGATCATGAATACTCATGATACGACACCTACACTTAATTGCGACACCCTTTACCTCTTCGTCTTACAAATATTTTCAGTATTTGTTCTTCTGTGTAGTATTGCAGTCTTGGAATGTGAACTACTCCCATGCTGGTGTTGAATGTTACATGTGGCGTTGTCTGGACGTTGTCTCTCCCACAGTTGTGCCCCTGACTTTGTTAAATCGAGTTCTTGATCCTTGTTTCTAATCAATTAATTTCTAATGATAAATGTGAAATATTTGAATACAACATATCCCAAGTGTGGGAAGACAAATGACCTATATAATCCTTTGGTGATACCTGGACTTAAGTCAAAAGATCATGCTACCAGTCCCACAACCCTATTCGTTTTATAAGGAAGAAATACAATGTTTATATAAGTTACTGATGATCATAGCAAGATCCATCTCAATCTTCAAATATTTATCAGTCTTAGTATTATACTTATCTATGTGCATGGATTAACACTTGGGTTAAATTTCATTGGACACTTTTGTTATTATTGTTCTAATTTGTCTAAATCTCCTTAGATACCCAGTTGATTAGAGTTATCATTTGCTATTCCTCTTATCTTAGTATCATCAGGGAATCTGAGGACATTAGATATAAATCCAGTCAATGTTGTTATAGATATACATTGTGTTCATGAACTTCACCGACAATCTTTAGGAATATATTCTCCATCGAAAAACCTACAATATTCTATAGCGAAATACAAAATCATCATGATTGGAATTAACGTGGTTGCCCAAGTCAGTACACTTTGCAGCCAACCGAACACCGATACTCCACCCCTTAGGGACGAGTTACACCAAGCTTACGACCTGTTTACGACCACCGGCGACCACCGGCCAGTTGCAGGTAGTCGGTTATAACATAGATAAATAGATAGATAAATGTATTACAACACACACTGAATAGGCGCCAGTTTATCTTATCAACCACATTAACTTTTTTTTCCATTTCAGTTCCTTGCATAGGTTTTGTGTCGCCGACCAATCGCTTGATTTTCGGTCGAAGGTGGTCGGAAACAGGTCGTAAGCTTGGTGTAACTGGTCCCTAAGGGGTGGAGTATCGGTGTTCGGTTGGCTGCAAAGTGTACTGACTGGGGCTTTACCTTTCCCCCGGGACGGTAGTATATATTCCTAAACTTATCAATAAGTTCATGAACATGCCGTTTACAGTGACCGTCCACCTTGGTTGGGATCTACTATTTAGCTCATTTAACTACTTGTTATCATAATGTATTGCAACGCCGTACTAAGATCCATCACGTAATATAAAGGGTTGATGTGATATTGAGTCACGTGTTAAGAGATTAATGTCACGTTACAGAGCATGACGTCACGTCGGGCCCCTCGTCACATCATTGGGTTACGATTCGTCATTGAGTGAAGATGATCGTAATCTTATTAATTTACCATTGCTTTTATAGAACAAATCACTAGTAACGGCTATGTAATTCACTGGGGTTGTTGGGACCTCGTAGAAAACGGGTTCAGGACTATAGATTTCAGTCAGCCCAGCCCTGGGTATAAAATCGCATCAGATCTCGAAATACTTAACGATGTATGTGACGAAGTGGTAACTCATGGAATCTATAATAGAAGTGTTCAAGTGGATCAAAGGCTATAACAAGGGTGAAGCAAACAAGGTCATCATAATAAAACAACAGGGCAGGACTCGCAGTAATGGGTATAAACTGGACAAATTTAGATTTAAGAAGGAAATAGGCAAGAATTGGTTTACTAATAGGGTGGTCGATGAATCGAATAAACTTAGTAACCATGTAGTAAGCGCTGAAACTATCAGTTGTTTTAAAAAACGATTAGACAACTTTATGGATGAGGATGACAGGTGGTGATGGATACGGAGCTGCCTAGTGTAGGCCTTATGGTCTCTTGCAGTCTCCTTTATTCTTATGTTCTTATGTTCTAATCCACGAGGTACTCGAGTTCAAAACTCGTGACGTCCGGGCCTGATTGCTTTATAATTACTTTGTTGCTGTGTAGGCCCTTTGTCATATAATTACTCATGCAAAGGCGGGATACACATTATTATAATACAACACGTGTTGCGTGTCTAACGTGGATTGGGTTGATGTTATTTACATGCTAATTAGTTTCTGAATCGATCTAGTTGTTTAATTTGTCCGTAAGGCCTGACTAGCTACCTACAATTTCACACAATAATACATATTCAACCTTCTGTGCTTAGATTACTCTTATATTGCTCTAATTGTAAGCTATTTTGTAATCACTTTATATGCATATTATTTCTATAAGGCGAGTGAGGACATACTTATGATTTCTTGTGATCTACAATGAACATAGCAAAGTTATACTTACGGTTGCATGGGTAGAATCTCACTAGGTGTGTTCTTGTTAGAAATATTTGATCACAAGAAATAATATGTATGTCCTTACACGCCTACGTGTGAATGGAGGTAATACGATATAAAGTGAATACAAAATAACTTATAATTTGAACAATATAAGAATAATCTAAACAGACAAGGTGGAATATGTGTTATTGCGTGAAATAGTAGGTAGTTAATCACGCACTACAGACAAATTAAACTTATTCGATTCAGGAACTAATTAGTATGTCAATTATATGAACCCAATCCACGTTAGATACGCAACATGTGTTATATCATAATAACGTGTCCACATCATATTGATATGTGTCTAATGCACTGTCACCTCGACGCTTTACGTTAATGGGTAAACGAACACAGTTTATTCCAAGGTAAAACGAATACTATAAGGTACGTTGAGCACCCCCCTCTGCGCACCTCCACCGTGACGTCATAGGAAATCCAGAAGGGGAGAGTGAGAGGTGAAAGAAAATGTAAACTTTAAAGAAAACCATCTGTATGTATGGTAAACTTTAAAATTACACTATGATGTTCACATAATACTGAAATTACTCAGTATCACTTTCTTATTCTCAAATTATCAGTATCTGAGATATGACCGCCAGAAAGGTTATAAAAGTGTTTTCCATGCTTTCACATTAGGTGGATTATATTAACATGACGAGTCATTAGATGGGATGACATGTCAAGCGTGGTTTTTATATGTAGACCTTTATCTCCACCAAGCTCAGTTATGTTCTAACCGAATTCTTTAGTCTCTTTATTTGCAATTGAATGAAACTTTCAGGAAATGTTGCTAATAAATAGTTACTTTCAAAATGACGGCTGCATACCTATCCAGATGACCGAGTATTGTGTGTGCTACATAATTCAATCCACTTCTTTCTAAGTTCTTTATCTTTGGGTAGTGAAAAGAAATATATATTTTTATCACCTTTCAGTCTAACGGCATTGCAGTTCTGCACTATACAAACTGTTGGCATTTTTACATGTTATTTGTCTGCCTTAGCTACCCCTTCAATCAGAAGATGGAGCTTCGCTCCACACACTGGTGTGTGAGTGACTGACAGCTCTCGACCCGCGGAACCCTGGTCTCGATATTTCCGTTGACGTCATCATCTACCTGCGCAGTGGAGAGGTTTTCTGGCACTCACCCCCCCCCACACCGCTAACGTACCTTACAGTATTCGTATTACCATGGTTTATTCTACCTCGTTTGACTGTAATATTGGGGTACTGCCGGCCGCATAGTTTTCAATTGTAGTTATATTCCCAATAATAATCACAACTTTACCTAATCAGCCAACAGATATGCTATAATACAAGGTCATGGGCCTCACATTTTCAATGTGTCGTTGATATTGTATATGCAAGAGCATTAGTATATGGCTTTAAAATAAAGAAGTGGTTTGATTAGGCTAATTTTCTATTTCAGTAGGTAGGTTTAAACTAGACAGTTGAAAACTTAGAGTTGTTAGAATTTTGTAGTGTAGCAAAACAATATCACCAACTATCATCTGACTACTACGATAAATGAAAATTGTTGACACAAGGGTGTCGTTTGTCCATATTTCTAATTTCCGCAATTTTCTCGTGTTTTTTTTATGTGAAACAAAATTTACTGGTGTCTAATGCACAGGAATAACTACTGTATCGATAAGTCCTCTGTCGAAAAATATGACTCTTCTACTCTTAGTGATAAGATTGTGATGTTATGACGTATGAAATTGGACAGTTGGGAGTGGGGAGATGATAAAGTTAGTGAAAGAGAAATTTATTAGTGAAACGTCGATTTCTATAATGAGTGGATATGTTTTCTCTACGGATTATATAGGGTACAGATATAAATACATTTTGCGAGTAAACATGTAACACGATATATTAAAAAAATCATCCCGAGTTATCAGGCGTGTCTAACTCTGCTCTTAATTCGTACCTTTATATGGAGTTCTCAGAAGTACCTCAGACTGCTACCAATGCTTGTTATGTCAATAAAGGTTGGTCCTGGACTAGCCATTTCCGTAGTCCTGTGCAGGTAATCACCTCGTACCGCTAAATACGATAACTTCTGTACGCGGTTAAACCTGTATCAATGTAGGGAGTATAATAACTATATGTTAGATTACTATTTTATTTGTCCTACTATATACTTTTAAATTTACGCAAGAAAGGTACATTAGAGAAATATTTCCGCTAGGGACGTCATGTCCGTTTAATGACAGAAATCCGTTTTAATGATGCGTTTTCGTAGAACGGCAACAGTCGTTAGACGGATGAGGACGACGACTAATAAAGAACGGGAAATAGAGGCACATCTTTTAAAAACACTAGAAGTGGGAAAGAAAAAATATTGCCCGCAATCTAGTAAATAACTATTTATTTATATTTTTATTTATTTAATTCAATGAATAAAGCTATCTAGCAATAGAAATATCAATGTCTGTCCATAAGTATGATACAAAGCTGAAAGGGTTACACGGAAAAGTAAATAGCGAGACAAAGAAAATGGATTTGAATTTAGAATTTAAAGAAAACGTAATTTTTTAAGCAATGACTAATTCTTTTAGTAACTTTTTCATAGGGGAGGGATCTTTATAACGGATATTGTAGGAGTACGCAATGAAATTTTATTATTTCAAAGTTCTAATGGAGAATGATGAATTCCTCCAAAATTGGATATGTAAAATATATATATTACTAACTGTGTAATGCAGAGATACATTAAAGACCAAGACAGGCCTTGTAAAGAGGGTACAATGTTTTGATCTAATCTGTCAAATATAAAATTGACAAAAACTCAAAACTTTTGGGGTTTTGTCTATTTTATCTTTGACAGATTAAGTAAAAAATTACAACCAGTTCACTTTGTCATCTATACAAAGCTTAATGTACACTATAAGACTGCAACAGACTGGCCATCATCCACAGCACAACGCAAACTGTTAGGCAAGACTAGATTAATCTCGTATTTAAAATGAAAAAGTAAATATATAAAAGAAAGTCAAATAATATAGTGTAACTCAATATTAGTAAATTTAATATTTATACATGCTTGCTTTGTTTTAGTTATTTCTACATTTTGGAGACAAGTTGATGGTCATAACACATATTATGGTGCATGATGACGGCAGTTGCCAAGTAATGTATAAGTAAATGAACGAATAAATAAAAAGGTGGAACATAAATACATACAAGGGCAATGAATAAATAAATAAATAAACAAATAAATAAATAAATAAACTAACTAAATAAATAAATAAACAAATAAATGAATATATAAATAAATAAATAAATAAAGTAACTAAATAAATAAATAAAGTGAATAGATAAAGTAAATAAACAAATAAATAAATAAATAATAAATAAAATAACATAAAGATTAATCAATCGAAGATGTAGATAATATTTCAAATTAATCCTAATAAAACATTACACATTCGAACGGCATTCACAAACAGAAATTTCAAACTACTACAGAATCAGGTTTAAGCTCAGCCTCGAGGTATTTTTGCCTTTGTATAAGCACACCTTTATAACCAATACCCTATTTACTTACCTAACTGCCTATAACGCGATTCGTTTTTGTTTTATTCAAATTGTTTACATAGCCTACATTCTTTTTTCCTTTCACTTCCTTTATACTTTTTCCACAGTTTGTGCGGTTTGTCATTCTTTTCTTCTATGTTTACTTTTTCGAATACAAATATTTCTGCAAGTTGTTCTTCATTACCAATATCTCCTATCAATTATTGTTGTTATTTCTTTCTTCCTTCATTCCCGAGTAGTGAGTCATGAAGTGGATCTGAGAAAAGTGAGATTTTTGTATGGCAACAGATGACTGGTTGAGATGTTGCCATATGCGTGGATCTAACTTTTCTCTGCTCCAGTGGACTAGTTATCAGGACCCTCACATGAGGTTGGGGGCTGCATATGCCCTGGGGTCATACATATAGGGGGGGGGGCAATTCTAGTTTTGACATGCCGCCTATAAGACTGACAAAATAATTATAATAAAAAATGTCAGAGGAACCCTGAATATTTTACCGTTAGAATGAACAGAATATGAAATATTTTCCCCTTATCCTTTCTGCAATAAGGACACTAAGTACAATTTTTCAAATCTGTTTAATTATTTCGCAAGCCAATAGCTAAAACAGGCTGTAAGAGATGGTGGAGGTGGGAACTGGGGATGGGGGAGAGGGGTGTCACTGGAAATCCCCCCACCCCACCCCCAAGGGAATTTGGCATGTACATAAGAACATAAGAACATAAGAATGAAGGAGACTGCAAGAGACCATAAGGCCTACACTAGGCAGCTCCGTATATAAGGGCTCTGCTAGTTATTGCAATTTGTGAATGACAGACGATTATAATGAATTTCTAAATAAAATTTCAATCGCAAAGCTTGGATTGCAGTTTGTCGTGATTATTATTTTTGTTATCATTAAAATGTTTTCAATCATGCATGAAAACTTCAAACAAAAAATTAGCATAGTAACAGGAGGGTTGATAACATTCTTTCCATCTTCTTTGAGAACTATTACCCTCATATAATAGAAATAAGAGAAGTAGAAACCTTCTTGTTAATGACATACAAAACAATGCATGTCGTCTCCGTCAGGATTTTCCCTCTCAAAAATAAAGTAAAACAAACAAATGTATTCATCACCACCACTTTTGGTCGGAAATGATAATGGATATTTTTCATGACATGATAAGATTTTCATTTTTTTTATACAAACTTAACGAGGTTCAAAATAATACTCTCTTCTCCTGATATTGGACAGTTTATTCATATTGTATGTTAACCCACCTGCTCGATATGTTGTTGATCATAACAACACCAATGATATACAAGTGATAAAAGGTCTTCGTTTTAATAATCTACAAGATTCATGATAAGATATTAGGTTAGGTTAGGTTAGGTTAGGTTAGGTTGAATGAGGGTTATGCTTATTGTCATGAACTTGTACAACCGAAGAGTCGTAAATCCAGGATGGTCCACACGAAGAATTGTCACCCTAGGATAGCCCACATGAATAATGGTCACCCTTGGATAGCCCATATGAAGAATTGCCACCTTGTCGAAGTCTGGGATGACGATTCTTCATGTGATCCTAAGACTTCTCTTTAGACAGTTATAGACGTTATTATATTAGACACATATATTGTATCTTAATTGACCTGCATAAGGGACTGTTGATGTACTCCCACATAAAAATATCCAATAGTACTTGGAAATTATTTGTATTCTTTGTTATCAATTATCATATCACCTATAACAGATGGAGTATCCTCATGTATGAATAAAATCGTCTAGTGAAAACTAGAAAAAGGTAATGTCTCTTGTTCTAGTTACATAGTTAAAGAGATCCAATTTTCCTTTTGGAGACTGACATAGCTAGATGCAAGTGCAGCTTACTCACTACATTGTGTGCCTCACTTTTTAGATTATGAATTTTTTAACCACTAATCTTATTTACTCTCCTTAAAAAACACTCAAAATACAATCTAGTGTCATCTTCTATCTTCTTGTTACGCGGTCTCAATCCAGTTGTACAGCTGGAGAACAAAGTTCATGAAAATGTCAGCTTACTCACTACATTGTCTGCCTCAATTTTTAGATTATGATTTTTTAACCACTTCTCTTATTTACTCTCCTTAAAAAAACACTCAAAATGTAATCCAGTGTCCTATTCTATCTTCTTGTTTCGTGGTCTCAACCCAGTTGTACAGGTGGAGAACAAAATTCATCGGCACTTGAGTGACATATATCGTTGGCCAGTGACATAAGTCATAGATCAGTGAATGAGCTTCAACCAGCGATGGTCTGAGTTTAATGAAGGTAAACATAAGGCTACGTTTATTCATCTGTGAGGTAATAGTACAATGGTGACCACTGGTGTATTCCCAACGACCTCTAATGTACATTAAGGTCAGAAGTTTTGTTCACAACTGTAAATTGAAGAAAATTAAGCAGAATATTAACCAATCTGTATACAAAAACAATCCTAGATATGAAATATATTTTCTATGGCAATGTCAAGCACATTAAGCTTTCTTTGATGTCAAATAGAATCAGTCACATTAAGTATTTCATCAGAGATGATCTCTTTTCGTCATTAGTATTTTCCATCTTAGTTACTGTTTATATAATTAGGCGCTCATACTACTTTTAATAGTTTCCCTCCTTGTCATTTCATCCATAGTTCCTTTTCTTTTTAACTAAACTCATTTTCATCTCGTACACGTGGCAATTTTTGTTAAATGGTTTCTCTCTCTGTCTCTTTCTCTCTCTATCTCTCTTTCTCTCTCTCTCTCTCTCTCTCTCTCTCTCTCTCTCTTCTTGAATAGGCCAGTGTTGGCTCTGGAAGTAAACATACTCGCAATTGACCTCCAACTATTTCGAAGAAATTATAGATGATCTTAGCAGAGCTCAACAGCAAGCACCAGGCGTCAGTCTTGTGATATAAGGGGTTTTGAGGGCTATAGGACTTCGTCAATATTTGTGATAAGAAAAACCTATCCTTGCCCAAAACCCTCCTGTCCAGTGCTTCACCCATCTGCTCATGCGCGGCATGAGGAGTGCGACGTGTCATGATGTTATAACCACGTCACTGCACCCCGACTAGAACCAATTCCCTACATTCTAACCTCTGCCATATTGCTGAGGCAATATGGCTTATTCTCGACCTGCCACCCTCACCGATATTAATGCCGACCTCGCTCTCAGTGATGACGAGGACATCACTGAGCAGCATTGGCCTCTATTGACTATGCACGAGCAATATGTTGGTCCCACACCCTGGCAGCCGTTGCTTCCTACTACTCAGCCACCATTGCCACCACTGCCACCGCAGCCGCCATTGCAGCTGCCTCCATCACCGCTTTCACCACCGCCACTCACGCCTCCACCCACACCCACACCAGCGCCACCAAACGACCCGTGGACCAGACTTCGTATACGAGTGAACTCTATTCTCCAGCTTATAAGTCATTCAGGCACGACAAGAACTCACACAACACGGGTTCCGATAACTCCCTCCCTCACCTTCATCCTCACCTTCAACCCGCAGTTCACCTCTTATGTTAGATTAATCTTTCGTGAGAACTCGACCGTGGATACGAAACTTCGCTGGCTTGCTGATATTACCAAGTCATTCAGGCTCAATCCGGAGTTGGCTGAGGTGAAGATGTCTGCTGTCACCTCTCGGTATCTATATTTCACGAAGACGTACCGAAATCATAGAGTGCCACGAAGGGTAATTTCTTATCCTTGCAGCTTGATGTTCAGGACTCGATCGAGAGACTACATATATTCCCCACGTATCTCGTCACCCGTCTCAGGCAAAACTCCATCCAGTCGCATATAGCGGGTGCCACTTCGACCGCCACGGGACACCCATCATCCGATTTATTATTATTGCCTACAGAATATCACTCCAGCTTCCTTCCTTGCCGACCACCGTGCGAGTTTCGAAGGATGAAAGATGAACAGCCTTGTTACTTCAAATGCTGGGGAGTGGGTCACATATCTCGGCATTGCTCTGCTTCCATTGGCAAGTATAGCTTTTGTGCACTGTGCAGGCATTCATCCCTCCTGTACTTGCCCACGTCGCAACTCCTATCAGTCCACCTTCACTAATGATGTTTTTACAGATGACCAGCCTCCCACTCCCACTCCAAACTCATCCATGTGGAATTGACCCCGCTGTTATGAACTCGGGGTCAATGTATGGCACGGATGTAGGAAACGTGCTCGGAGGGCCACCTCCCTGACTACAGGCGCGCCATCACCACCACCTCGGTCGCACCTAAGAGCCGTCCCACTGCTGTCACCCTTAAACCTGCCTGATTCCCCTTAAGTAATTGCCCTCCGCGTGTAGTACCTCCATGGAATTCGAACTTGGTACTCCAGTGGCCGGGGTTTTAAACCCCTTCCTATTTAACGTATTGCTGCACCGCTTGCAATTCCTTTTTTCCACTATTCCCAGCACAACATTACCTGCAACCCTGACGACATCTGTGTGCACTCCTACGAGTCGACATCCGCTTGTTCCTCGGGGCCCTGGAACCTGGAATACTCCAAGTGTTTACTGCAGGACAGTGTCATCCCGCCCTGCGCACAATACCTGTATCTGGGAGCGCCGCTACGCATCACTCCAGCCATATCTACTCGTCAGCCCATCCATCCCAATATCCAAGATCTTCTCCACCGCCTCGAACGGCGCTTTATTCCCTTTAAATGGCTCACCAACAATACCGCTGGACTATCCATCCCCATGGCAAGAACCATATATGTTGCCTTCATTCGGTCAGTCATAGACTATCTTTCCCCAGCCCTTAGTCAACTCTCCAAGACCTCCTTGTGCCTTTAGAAAAAGAGTATACACGCCAACTTCTCCTACTTCAGCGTCAAGTGCCTCCACTCACCCCCATTTGGCCCCGCACCATCCCCATGTCGTAAGAGCTTCACTTGACCCCTCCGCATCCCGCCTTCCGCTGCGTCCCGGCGTTCACACCCTCGTGAACACAGTGTTCCACCCTACAGTGCCTTTGTATCGACGTCCCTATAGCCGAGGTTAATCACGAACCGCATCCATGGAAGATTCCACAGACTCATGTCACCTTCGAAAATAGACCCAGTGCTCCTCCAGAAACAATTAGCTCTGGAACACATCCCCGCAGTGTCCTCCCCTGTCCCTGCCGCGCACCATCTTTACGTGGA
>NC_134796.1:52433976-52436476 GCF_046742065.1 Oratosquilla oratoria
ACATTCTTCGGTTATTTTAGCTGTGAATTGGGTACCCTTGTTTACATCAATCGGTTCCGTTCCTGTGGTACGTAAACGCATTTTCCTCTTCTTTTCATTTGAAAGATCTATTTTTTCTTTCCTATGGAATGGTTAGGTTAGGTTAGGTTAGGTTAGGTTAGGTTAGGTTAGGTTAGGTTAGGTTAGGTTAGGTTAGGTTAGGTTAGGTTAGGTCAGGTTAGGTTAGGTTAGGCTAAGCTAGGTTAAGCTAAGCTAGGTTGAATTACATTAAGTTAGGTTAGGTTCGGAGCTATTGGACAACGTAAGTTTTATGTTAAATATCCGTGCTTGTGTGTTTCTGGAGTTTTACCGAATCCCCTTGGCTTGTCCAACACTGGTATCCATTGATGTTATTGCAATGATGTTATCAACATAACTATGTGGTATCTCAACTCATTACAGGACCCCTGTGTTGCATACATTCATACTGCAATCGTCGTTCTAATTTATTTGTTCCTAGTTTTCCTTAGAACATTTCGTATTCATAGTGTAGATTTTGGAATATCTGGAAGATGAACTTTCTTGGAAAGAGGCCAAACGCAGAGTCCAGTATATTTGACGTCAAAATATACTAGACTCCCATACTCTGCGTTTGGCCTCTTTCCTACAGTGCTGTTACAGTCGTTGCTGCTTTTACTCATGAACTTTCTTATGTAACTATTTTCTTTAAGAAACTGAAATATCTTGGAGATTTAATTAGTAAATTCGAGGGACAACTTTGGAAAATTCACAGGGAATCAAGAATTCAAGTCTGAGTGAGATAAAGTAAGATATATTTCTACAAGAAAACCGAGAGTATCGAGATCTTTTGTTGCTAGTATAGCGTGAGGTCTAACGCCATATGTCGACCTAACTTATCTAAGTCATTCCTAGGATGTGTACAAATTATGTGATATTTATGAAGGGTGGATAATGCAGCGGTAGACCTCACGCTATAGTACTAACGGGAAGTAAATCTCATGCTATAGTGGGGTAGACCTCACGCTATAGTGCTAACGGGAAGTAGATCTCATGCTATAGTGTGGTAGACCTCACGCTATAGTACTGACGGGAAGTAGATCTCATGCTATAGTGTGGTAGACCTCACGCTATAGTACTGACGGGAAGTAGATCTCATGCTATAGTGTGGTAGACCTCACGCTATAGTACTGACGGGAAGTAGATCGCATGCTATAGCGTGGTAGACCTCACGCTATAGTGCTAACGGGAAGTAGATCTCATGCTATAGTGTGGTAGACCTCACGCTATAGTACTGACGGGAAGTAGATCTCATGCTATAGTGTGGTAGACCTCACGCTATAGTACTGACGGGAAGTAGATCTCATGCTATAGTGTGGTAGACCTCACACTATAGTACTAACGGGAAGTAAATCTCATGCTATAATGTGGTAGACCTCACGCTATAGTATCACCAATTTTTGTATGAATGGTGGAACGAGAATAACTCGAGCTTTTTCACATATATAATAAAAAAAAATAGATAAAACCACTATAGAAAGATACACTCTGATAAATTCTCTTAGCAATATTTATTATATTCCATGCAAAGGCTATGTCTCTTACTGCCATGGTAAGTCAGGTTAAGCCATGGAAGAATGCTTAAGAGAGTACGTAAATGAGTTGTTAATCATTCATACAAATTCTAAGATTTGTCCGACTGAAATGAGAACCAACACAGTAAGCCCGCAGTGGGGATTCGAACTCAGGACCAATTGTTGAAGACGGTATTCACTGAGCCACTGAAGGTTTATGTACAAAAAGAATGACACAAACAGGATAACAAAAGAGAAGAAATAGATCCATAAGACAAAACAAAATATTTCCATCTAGTCAATTGTATCTTGAGAGTAAAATCTACATTGTTCTCTTAACTCCAGGATTGATAGGCAAGTATAATTTGATTGAAGATATAAGAGCAAAATGTATTCATGGTGATAGTAAGTGAAGAGATAAGAGGAAGGTTTCATCTCGACAATAAGACAATTCAAATGTGTTCTGTAGTCTCTGTGCAAACTTTTGTAGTCAAGGCGTCTAGGGTAGTGATTCTTAGAGGGTCTAACGGTCTAACGGTTCATCGAACGCGGTTCGACAGACACGTGTTTAAAGTGATGTGTGAACGTGTGAACGGGGTATTTGGTTGTCGAACGCCTTGGTTAAACCCCAAATACCCCGTTCACACATTCACACATCACTTTAAACAGGATTAAAGATTATTATCGATTCGGTTTAACGTCAATAATATCCCCTCTCAGAGAAGGTTGGGATCGTGTTTTTTATTTATTTTTTTATTATTATTATTTTTTTATTTATTCATTTTTTTTTTTTTTGAAGAGTGGAATTTACTATAGTGTGCCCTTACTACGAACTCATTCCACCGCCAGGCAGCCTCGCACTGCCTTCACTCCCAATCTCTTGCCCGAGTTGCGATGTTCTAAGCTGTTCGAGCATGGAACATTACAAA
>NC_134796.1:52451476-52466476 GCF_046742065.1 Oratosquilla oratoria
TGACGTCACCACTCTCCCTTAGTTCGCAGCCAATCAGTTGTCAGCAATTTTGGAAGGCTTCGTTGCCGTGACGTCACCGCGTGACACACATAGATAGTTACAAGCGTATTAATATATAGATTAAGTCCCTAGGATATAACCTGCATAGAACTACACTGTCCTTACCCGACGAGCCGTGTGACGGGAAACAGGGATGACCCATCATCCACAAGGTCCTGAGATGAAAGGAACAACGACTGTATATGTAGTGCTTTGATTAAGCCACCCCTCTTATGAGGGGGAAACGCTTTTTTGTATATATATACATGTAGTCTTTCTTTGTATATAAGTATCTTCATCTTAACATATTGAACTTCCACTATGAAGCTTTTGTTATTGCTTATTACTTCTATGTTTGACTACGTCTTTCTCTTGTAAGATTGGATTCATCTTTTTAATTTTAATCTAATTCCCTCTCCTAAGAAATTCTTCCCCGTCGCATATAACACAGCCTTATCATCTCATCAGTTCAAGTGTTATTATCTTGTATTTGTTTAATCTATATCCTGAAGGACACGTTTTCCCTACGTGACTCCTTCGTTCCACCTATCGGAAGTCATGATTGTTATTTTGCAATAAGGTTGTCTAGCCCACACTCGAAGCAATTGCAATTTGCATAAAAACGTTTGGCTCTCTCGGAGTTCTCTCTCTCTCTCCCTCTCTCTCTCTCTCTCTCTCTCTCTCTCTCTCTCTCTCTCTCTCTCTCTCTCTCTCTCTCTCTCTCTCTCTCTCTCTCTCTCTCTCTCTCTCTCTCTCTCTCTCTCTCTCTTCTCTCTCTCTCGCCCTCCCCTCCCTCTCCCTCTCTCTCTCCCTCTCCCCCCTTATATTATTTGCATTCCTCAGACCTCCCCGTCCCGTTTTCGAAATTTTCATTTCTTTGTATTTTTCTCTAAGAAGGTCAGATAACTTTATGAATGGGATAATGGACATCGAACCACCTATATAGTGTAGGCCTTATGGTCTCTTGCAGTCTCCTTCATTCTTAAGTTCCTGTGTTCTTTAGTCCTTTATTTCCTTCCATGGCTATTGACATGGATGTGTGATAGCCCTATGATAGGGTGGGGATAAGGAAACCGCCCCTAAGTTCCCCTGCATGCTGTAGGAGGTCACTCAAGAGGGTTGAGTGGCTACACTAGAAACCTTTAACTACTAGGCTACTTTTTTCCACTTCTTCGTCTTTCTCTCTTTTATTTCTCTCCGTAGTTGCTGTCGTTCCCTGGAGTGTCTGGCCGAGCAGTCCCGTCTCCCTGTGGAACGCCTCGGCTGGAACGGGGTTCTCCCCACAAGTCCTTTATATTGTGTTGTCGGCGTGCGTGATTGTGTGCAATGCAGTCTTCCATAATGTGTTGTATAGTATGGGGGTGAAGTGTTGCATCCTGGAAAGTTATCTGCGATGCGGTCATCCAGCCTCTTCCAGGAAACGACAACAACTACGTAGAGAAATAAGAGAGAGAAAGACAAAGAACTGGAAAAGTGGTCCGGAGGGATAAGGTTTCTAGTGTAGCCACTCAACCCGCTTGAGCGGTCTCCTACAGCATTCAGTGGAACTTAGGGGCGCCTTTCTTATCCACTCCCCTCGATAGGGCTATCACGCACCCTTGTAAATAGCCATGGAAGGTAGTAAAGGACTAAAGAACACAGGAACTTAAGAATGGGGGAGACTGCAAGAGACCATAAAGCCTACACTACATATAAAGGTAGGTCGATGACCAATTTCCCATCTGTAAAGATATCTAACCTTCTTAGAGAAAAATACAAAGAAATGAAAATTTCGAAAACGGGACAGGGAGGTCTGAGGAATGCAAATAGTGTAAGGGGGAGAGGGAGAGAGAGGGAGTCGGTGAGAGAGGAAGAGAGAGGGAGTCGGTGAGGGAGGAAGAGAGAGAGAGAGAGAGAGAGAGAGAGAGAGAGAGAGAGAGAGAGAGAGAGAGAGAGAGAGAGAGAGAGAGAGAGAGAGAGAGAGAGAGAGAGAGAGAGAGAGAGAGAGAGAGAGAGAGAGAGAGAGAGAGAGAGAGAGAGAGAGATGATTCCAAGAGAGCAAAACGTTTTTATGCAAATAGCAATTGCTTCGAGTGTGGGCTACACAAGTTTATTGCAAAAAAACAAACATGACTTCCGATAGGTGGAACGAAGGAGTAACGTAGGGAAAATATGTCCTCCAGGATTTAGATTAAGCAAATACAAGATAATAACACTTGACCTAGTGAGATGATAAGGCGGTTGTGTTATATGCGACGAGGAAGAATTTCTTAGGAGAGAGAGTTAGATTAAGATTAAAAGACGAATCCAATCTTACAACAGAAAAGTGTAGTCAAGCACAAAACTAATAAGCAGTAACAAGAGCTTCATAGTGCATTTACTGGAAGTTCGAAGTGTTAAGGTGAAGATATTTGTGATCAAAGAAAGACTACATGTATATACATATATAAGTACAAAAGGGCGTTTCCCCCTCATAAGAGGGGTGGCCTAATCAAAGCACTACATATACATTCGTTGTTCCTCATACCTCAGGACCTTGTGGATGAAGGGTCATCCCTGGTTTCCGTCACACGGCTCGTCGGGTAAGGACAGATTAGTTATATGCAGTTTATATTCTAGGGACTTTTTGGGTCAGGAGGGATACTCCTACGGACCAGAGTCACACATAATGATATTAGTAAATAGAATAGATAAATGAATAGATAAAAAGATGGTCTTAACCGTGTATTGTACAAAATAGACGAAGGGCAAAGAGAAGCTGGAAGGCGAAAACAAGACAAGGAATACGTGTAATGGATTCCAGGAATGGTAATGAAAAAAATAGTCCCTGAAGAAAATGGATGATAATGGTACTGATAATGACGGTAAAAAGACCTGAAGTGCTAATGGATGGGATCGTTTTTTATATACATTTTCGGCTGTCGCCAGACGATTTTATTCAGCTGAGGGAAATATCCCATTAAAGTAGAAATGTTTTGCCAGATACTTTAGGCTGCACTTTCGTAAAAATTAATATTCTGTTTATGATTTAGTGTAAGAAATTGATTAAGTTATTTATAAGCTATTTTCTTGCATCAGCCTTGAGTCCAGGCATTTTCCTCGATGCTTGTAAGTGTGCCTCGTTCCTCTGGAGTTGGATTGAGGATTTTTTTGACAAGACCGAAGGCTTCTTCGGAGAGTGATTTCCACAGTCGTTCTTTGCGCATTGCAGAAGTCACCTTCGACATGACTGATTTGGACCAAATGACGTAGTTCGAGTCTTCGTCGAGGGCTCTTCCCCAAGGACATCGAGTAGTGAGGAGTTTGAACAAGATGATCCCGCAGGACCAGATATCGGCCTGGTCTCCCATGTAACGTCTCTTGAAGACTTCGGGAGCCATATAGCCCGTAGTCCCGCATTTGCGGCTCAGGTACTGTCCTTCCACGAACTCACACGCGAGACCGAAGTCACCGATCTTTACAACGTCGGAACTCGACACAAGAAGATTTGCGGGCTTCAGGTCTCGGTGAGTGATGTGGAGTGAATGAAGGTACTTAACTCCTTCGATCAACTGTACGAAGTAGAAACGGACTTTGTTCTCGGAGAGTCCGTTGTCGCCAAGTTTGTCGTTCAAAGAACCACCACGGGCATACTCAAGGAAGATGTACAAGTATTCTTCCTTGACATCTTCGCCCAGGAAGGTGATAATGTTAATGTGGTCCAGCTTCTTATGAATTTCGATCTCTTGTTGTTGCCAATCGATTCCAACGATCTTGATCGATTTTCTGGCACAGAGAAAACCCGAAGAAGCATTTTTCAGAAGCTGGACCGAACCGAATGCACCAGTACCGAGCAAACCCATCTCTTTCCAGTTGCTCTGGGTGTCAAAAATATCAGAAACTTTAACCTTCTTATTTCCCTTCGATAATTCCTCTTCTTCGGAATGGGAAATTTTTCGTTTCTTGGTTGTCGCTTCGATCTTTTTTGAGACTTCTTCTTCAGTGAAGTCGCTGATGAAAGATCCTATTGCGACTTCGATGTCCTTGAGTGTGTAACTCGAAGTGCCCTGTTTCTCCTCCATGACGTCGCCGAAGCCAAGCAAATCGACGAAGTCGCTGGTTACCTCGTTGATTCTCATTTCCACAAAATCACAATAGAACTTTGGTCGAGGCGAGTTATAGAGCACAATGTGTCAAAAAAACCTGGATATATGATAAGCCCCTCCACCCAAAAAAAGTCCCAAAATTTTTGAAAAAAAAAAAAAAGGTTCAGACAATATTTCTTCATCGCTCTTGGAATAAACAAATAAAGAATAGATAAACAAATAAATAAGCAAACAAACAAACAAATAAATGAGTAGTGGTACAAATGAATAAATGAATGAATAATTAAATAATCAAACAAATGAACAAGTCATTAAACATATAAAAAAATAAATAGATCATTCAATAAGGAAACAAATACAAGCAAATGAATAAATAAACATGCTAATTAATTAATAAATGAGTAAAGGAAGTGATAAGTGAATAAATAGGTAGATAAATCAACAATAAATTAATTATTTTTTACGAAAACAGGCTTTAGTTACCTGTGAATAAATATAGAACAAATATGGGCATGCCATCTGTAATGTCATTGGTTAATCCGGCTGAACTCAAACATTAAAAGAAAAATCATGCTTCTTATAAGTTTCTTGAGAACATATATATATATATATATATATATATATATATATATATATATATATATATATATATGTATATAATGTGTGTGTGTGTGTGTGTGTGTGTGTGTGTGTGTGTGTGTGTGTGTGTGTGTGTGTGTGTGTGTGTGTGTGTGTGTGTGTGTGTGTGTGTGTGTGTGTGTGTGTGTGTGTGTGTGTGTGTGTGTATGTGTGTGTGTGTGTGTGTGAGTGTGTGTGTGTGTGTGTGTGTGTGTGTGTGTGTGTGTGTGTGTGTGTGTGTGTGTGTGTGTGTGTGTGTGTGTGTGTGTGTGTGTGTGTGTGTGTGTGTGTATTTTATTCTATCTATAAACCTAGAGCTCTTTCCCCCTTATAAGGCAAGTAGGCCGAGGCATGAAGCTACTGCCACCCATTCCACTTTCCTCCACCAGTTCAGTTCGAAGCTTTAAGACTCATTTTGATAAACATCTAAGCAAGATGCTGTAATGGTTATAATTTATTTTATATTATTTGTTTTTGTTTTGTTATCATTTGTCGTTTTATTTTCATTTATTATTAGTTATGTGTCAATTTATCATTATTTACTGTTTACCTGTTTGTTTGTTATTCAACTATACCTATGCATTTATCTATGTATTTTGTTTGTTGCATACATTATTATAGTTTTTTTATTGTTATTATTCTATTATTATTATGATTTTTTTTTCGCATCCGACCTAGATATGGACCAAAAGGTCTCCTGTTGGCATCCTCCGCCTTTGTAATCCTTTGTAATCCTTTCCACTCCTCCCATCTCAGCTCCTCATGGATGACGGGTCATCCCTGCATCCGTTAACTGCCGTAAATCAAACACAGTGCACCAAAGACAGAGTATGTCCACATTCATTCTCCACTCACCACTATCTCCTGTCTTCTCCCTTCTTTGCCCAAAAGACATTTGTGTATACATATATATATATATATATATATATATATACATATATATATATATATATACATATATATGTATATATATATATCTATTTATGAATATACGTTTATATATATATGTATATATATATTTACATATATATATGTATATATGTATATATATATATATATACATATATATGTATATATGTGAGAATAAACACCTTGTGAGATCGAAACCTTTATTAGTACTACGTTTCGCTTGTTACAGCTTTTTCAAGTACAGACATGACACACACTCTGAGCACATATAAGCCAACAGGGAAGGAACTGGGAGAGGTTATCAGGGAGGGGTGGGTGGTAGGTGGAGGGGGAGGAGGGGGACGGGTGGGACTTGGTGGAGACAAAGGAGGACATTTCGGACAGTTTGTTGAAGTGGACTAAGGGGGACATTTCATACATTTATTTAATGCGGGTAACAGATGGATTATAGGAGGGGCGATGTTAAACATGCCTCTGTTCTGCTCAATGGTTTTGAAGCTTTGAATGGCGGCCGCTTCGAGGCATTTTCTCCTCATCCTATCTGGTTCACTAAACAGAAGTTCTGCGTTATCCCAATCCATCAGGTGGTCGTTGGTGTTCCGGTGGATAACACAGGCGTTGGTGGTGATGTTGTTCCGGGAATCGTAGCGATGCTCCCGGATCCGGGTCTTCAGGTCACGGGAAGTCTCGCCGATGTATACTTTATCACATCCAGCACAGGGTATGCGGTAGACACCAGCGTTTTTTCCCCACATCTCGTCCTGGCTGTTGGATCCGGGAGCATCGCTACGATTCCCGGAACAACATCACCACCAACGCCTGTGTTATCCACCGGAACACCAACGACCACCTGATGGATTGGGATAACGCAGAACTTCTGTTTAGTGAACCAGATAGGATGAGGAGAAAATGCCTCGAAGCGGCCGCCATTCAAAGCTTCAAAACCATTGAGCAGAACAGAGGCATGTTTAACATCGCCCCTCCTATAATCCATCTGTTACCCGCATTAAATAAATGTATGAAATGTCCCCCTTAGTCCACTTCAACAAACTGTCCGAAATGTCCTCCTTTGTCTCCACCAAGTCCCACCCGTCCCCCTCCTCCCCCTCCACCTACCACCCACCCCTCCCTGATAACCTCTCCCAGTTCCTTCCCTGTTGGCTTATATGTGCTCAGAGTGTGTGTCATGTCTGTACTTGAAAAAGCTGTACCAAGCGATACGTAGTACTAATAAAGGTTTCGATCTCACAAGGTGTTTATTCTCACAGTCTTGTCGGCTTTTGCCATTGTGATTCATATATACATATATATACATATACGCTGAATGGTTCCCAGTGATCAATTAATATCTTTTTTCAACCAGATATGTATACGCCTCATATACATGACGAATAGTATCGCCCAGTCATATCACCCACTCACTCCCTCACTCACTCACCGGGACGATCAGGCGCCTGCTGACCAAACAATTTCCACCACCGCCACGGCCGGGCGACACACACGCACGCACACACGAACACACGCGATCACTCAAGTAACCACACAGTACTAAAACACGTTATTACGTATACTGACGACCCTCCCCTGGATATATATATATTTTAGCTGTTAGACTACATTATATAATGTAACCCCAAGATAGTAATAAGAAGAAATATTTGTAATCTTGCTCGCATAAACTCTTAAGCTTATACGAGCGTGGGACCTCCAAAAATGCTGAATCCTAATTTCCGGCCTTTTTAACGGGATGCAGAGAGCTCGAGAGGGAGTCGGTCCGATGATACGTACAAAGAAATAATATAGTGCATTGTGGTATAGAACCAAGAAGTGATTGACTTAGTGTAGAACCATAGAAGAAATTGTGAACCAATAAAGGAAAGGAACCAATAACGAGTTTAATATAGCCGCCTTAAGTTCAGTGTTATGTATCTACTCATAGCCAGTTGAGGATACACAAATCACTTTTAATTCCATGCCATCGTAGGCGAGACTGAAGAATCGCTCGATGGAGGCATCCGTTGGAAATTGAAACATGGACGAGCCGAGGATTCAAACCCAGCTAACCCGTAACAAAGTTACAGTGACTTAAACCAATACGCTGTGAAGAGAGATAGCGTATTGGTTTAAGTCACTGTAACTTTGTTACGGGTTATCTGGGTTCGAATCCTCAGCTCGTCCACGTTTCAATTTCCAACGGATGCCTCCATCGAGCGATTCTTCAGTCTCGACTGCGATGGCATGGAATTAAAAGTGATTTGTGATTAAAAAAGATATTAATTGATCACTGGGAACCATTCAGTGTATATGTATATGTATATATATATACATATATATATATATATATATTCATGAATATATATATATACACACTTATGAATATATACATATATACATATATTCTTTTATGTATATATGTAAATTAAACATATATATACATATGTATACATATATACATATATATATATATGTATACATATAAACTTCTATATATATTGGAAATTGGTATGTTATAACACATTTGTAAAAGTTCACTATAAACTCACTATCGGAGAAATAATAACGGAAGTACAGAGAAACTGTATATTTCGACTACTATCTGTAGTCCCCTTCAGCAGAATGCTTACATGAAGTTAAGGTACAAGTATATATAAGGAAGTGAGGGGTACATAGAAGGGGATGGGGAAAGTGGGGGGGGGGACTCAGGTTACATGCCCTTGAAATGGTTGGGTCAAGGAAGGAATGTGGGTGGTATTTTGTCCGACCGCTCTTGATATAATTTTGTTGACACGGTTAACGGTCAACAAAATTATGTCAGGAGAGGTCGGACAAAATAGCACCCACTGTCCTTCCTTGACCCAACCATTTCAAGGGCATGTGGCCTGAGTCCTCCCACTTTCCCCATCCCCTTCTATGTACCCCTCACTTCCTGATATATACCTGTACCTTAACCTCATGTAAGCATTCAGATAGTAGTCGAAAAATACAATTTCTCTGTACTTCCGTTATTATTTCTTCTATATATACACTTGCATATATGCATATATATACATATATATATGTATATATATACACATATATACATATATATACACATATATATATGTATATATATATACACACATATACATATATATATATACATGTATAAAAGTATACATATATACACACATACATATAATCATATACATGTACACACACGTAGACATACACGAACACACACACACACACACACACACACACACACACACACACACACACACACACACACACACGCATACACACACACACACACACTGACACACATACATACATATATGTATATATATGTATATATATACGTATATATACATATATATATACACTGAATGGTTCCCAGTGATCAATTAATACCTTTTTCAACCACAAATCACTTAATTCCATGCCATCGCAATCGAGACTGAAAGTCGCGCGAAGGAAGCATCCGTTGAAAATTGAAACGTGGACGAGCCGAGGAATCGAATCCAGCTAACTAATAACAAATTTACAGTGACGTAAACGAATATATCTCTTGAGAGCGTATTGGTTTATGTCACTGTAACTTTGTTATGGGTCAGCTGGGTTCGAATCAAAAGGTAAAGGAGGCAAAGAGGAGAGCAGATGTGAAGTGGGGTAGGAGTATGACAGAAAATTTTGAAAGTAATAAAAAGATGTTTTGGAAAGAAATTAAGAGAAGAAGAGGAGGCGAATCAAGTAGAGAAGAAACGGTAAAAGGTGCAGATGGAGAGATGATAATAGAAGAGAAAGCAGTAAGGGGAAGATGGGCAGAATATTTTAGGGAGTTGCTAAATGTGAAGGAGGATAGGGAGGCAAAGATAGTTGCAGTGGGAAATGCTAAGAAAATGACCGTGATGAGTGAGGAAAATTGAGGAGAAATAAAAAAGGATGAAGTGAGGACAGTTGTTAAGATGATGAAAGCAGGTAAGGCACCTGGTCTGGATGGATGCCATGCAGAATGTCTAAAGAAAGGAGGCACAGTGATTGGTGGACTGGCTGGTGAGGTTATTTAATGTTTGCTGGAGAGAGGGTAGAGTGCCGGAGGACTGAAGGAGTGCCTGTATAATTTCACTTTACAAGGGGAAAGGGGACAAGTGTGAATGTAGTAGTTTCAGAGGGATTAGCTTGTTAAGTTTAGTTGGGAAGGCTTATGGGAGGATCTTGATTGAGAGGATTAGGAGAGGAAGAGAGGGAGTAATTGGTGAGGAACAGTGTGGATTTAGGACGGGTAGAGGTTGTGTAGATCAGATCTTTGTGGTAGGGCAAATATGTGAGAAAGCTATAGAAAAGGAGAAGGATGTTTTGTGGGCTTTTATGGATCTAGAAAAGGCTTACGATAGGGTAGACAGAAAGGCACTGTGGGAGGTTATGCAGATATATGGGATAGGAGGAAAGCTTCTAGGAGCTGTCAAGAGTTTTTATGAGAGTAGTAGAGCTTGTGTCAGGATTGGAAATGGAGAGAGTGAGTGGTTCGACGTAAAGGTGGGACTTCGTCACGGATGCGTTATGTCGCCCTGGCTGTTCAACTTATACATGGATGGGGTGGTGCGAGAGGTAAATGGAAGGCCAGTGGGTCAGGGATTGGAGATGGTTAAAGAATATGGAGAAAAGTGGGAGGTGAGCTAGCTGTTGTTTGCTGACGACACTGCACTTGTGGCATGATCGGAGGAGGGACTGATGAAGTTGGTGACAGAGTTTGGGAGAGTATGTGATAGAAGAAAGCTAAAGATGAATGTGGGTAAAAGAAAGGTGATGAGATGTACAAGGGGTGAAAGTGGTAGTAGACTGGAAGTGAGCATTAAGGGAGAGTGACTGGAGGAAGTGGATAGTTTTAGATACTTGGGTGCAAATGTGGCAGGAAAAGGTGGAGTGAAGGTGGAGGTAGAATGTAGATTGAGAGAAGCGAGTAAATGCCTTGGGGGATTGAAGAGTATAATGAGGAATAGACATTTGGGAATGGATGCTAGGAGGAGACTGTATGAAGGAGTGATTGTGCCAACACCACTGTATGGGGCAGAAACATAGAACATAAGAGAGGAAGAGAGAAGGAACTTGAATGTGTTTGAGATGAGGTGTCTGAGAAGTATGATGGGGGTTACTAGGCTAGATAGAGTGAGAAATGAGGTGGTGAGGAGAAGAACGGGGGTGATCAGGAGTTGGGAGATAAGGTTGATGAAAGAGTATTGGGATGGTTTGGACACATGGAAAGAATGAGTGAAGAATGACTAGTAAAAGAGGTATGGAAGGCAGATGTGGAGGGAGTGAACATGAGGGGACGTCCTAGGATGAGATGGATGGATGGGGTAAAGGGGGCTTTGGGGAAGAGGGAATATCTGTTGAGGAAGGACGGGAGAGAACAGAAGATAAGGGTGAGTGGAGAATGGTTGTATATGGATGATGTTGTGATGCATGAGGGGGGTGGGGGTGAGGTAGTATGTGTGAGCAAAATTTGACGCAGCCCGAGGGGGGGGGAGAGGGGGGGTCGCCGATTTAATGAAGCGGCCTTGCTGTGGATGTGCTGTGTCTTGCGACACTGCTTCTAACCCAGGGCAGTGGACAAGGTGCATGGATGACCCGTCATCCAGGAGGTACTAAGATAAGAGGGAGGGTGGATGGATGTGGAGTGTATTCAGGAATGGAATGGGTGGGAATGATTTGATGCCTTTTCCTTTTTGACTACCTCCCTTGTAAGGGGGAAAAAGCCTTGGTATTTGTATGTATGTATTTAAATCAAATAAATCTGATTTAAATAAATATATATGTATATATATATATATATATAAATATATATATATATATATATACATATATATTTATACATATATATATATATATATATTTTTTTTTCTTTTTTTTCTTTTTTTAAGAAAAAACAAAATCGCCAACCCTGGTGTCCACTAACCTCATACAATAATACCTGTTACGTCCGGTTAAAATTGGTATTTCAAAGCATAACAGTGGCTACACTAGAAACTTTTACCTACTAGGCTACTTTTCCCAGTTCCTCGTCTTTCTCTCTTTTATTTCTCTCCGTAGTTGCTGTCGTTCCCTGGAGTGTCTGGCCGAGTAGTCCCGTCTCCCTGTGGAACGCCTCGGCAGGAACGGGGTTCTCTCCACAAGTCCTTTATATTGTGTTGTCGGCGTGCGTGATTGTGTTCAATGCAGTCTTCCATAATGTGTTGTATAGTATGGGGGTGAAGTGTTGCATCCTGGAAAGTTATCTGCGATGCGGTCATCCAGCCTCTTGCAGGAAACGACAACAACTACGTAGAGAAATAAAACAGAGAAAGACAAAGAACTGGAAAAGTGGTCCGGAGGGATAAGGTTTCTATTGTAGCCACTCGACCCTCCTGAGCGACCTCCTACAGCATTCAATGGAACTTAGGGGCGCCTTTCTTATCTCCGCCCCACCATAGGGGTAAAACGCACCCTAGTCAATAGCCATGGAAGGAAGTAAAGGACTAAAGAACACAGGAACTTAAGAATGGAGGAGACAGCAAGAGACCATAAGGCCTACACTATATATATAGGTAGATCGATGTCCATTATCCCATCTGTAAAGTTATCTAACCTTCTTAGAGAAAAATACAGAGCAATGAAAATTTCGAAAACGGGACGTGGAGGTCTGAGGAATGCAAATAATGTAAGGGGGAGAGAGAGAGGGAGAGAGAGAGAGAGAGAGCGAGCGAGCGAGCGAGCGAGAGAGAGAGAGAGAGAGAGAGAGAGAGAGAGAGAGAGAGAGAGAGAGAGAGAGAGAGAGAGAGAGAGAGAGAGAGAGAGAGAGAGAGCGAGAGAGCGAGAGCAAAAGAGACAGAGAGGGAGAGAGAGAGAGAGAGGGAGATAGAGTTGATTCCAAGAGAGCAAAACGTTTTTATGCAAATAGCAATAGCTTCGAGTGTGGGCTTGACAAGTTTATTGCATAAAACAAACAAACAACCAAACATGACTTCCGATAGATGGAACGAAGGAGTCACGTAGGGAAAATGTGTCTTCCAGGATTTAGAAGAAATGCAAGATAATAACACTTGACCTAATGAGATGATAAGGCGGTTGTGTTATATGCGACGGGGAAGAATTTCTTAGGAGAGAGAATTAGATTAAGATTAAAAGACGAATCCAATCTTACAACAAAAAAGTGTAGTCGAGCACAAAACTAATACGCAGTAACAAGAGCTTCATAGTGCATTTACTGGAAGTTCGAAGTGTTAAGGTGAAGATACTTGTGATCAAAGAAAGACTACATGTATATACATATATATGTACAAAAGGGCGTTTCCCCCTCATAAGAGGGGTGGCCTAATCAAAGCACTACATATACATTCGTTGTTCCTCCCGCCTCAGGACCTTGTGGATGAAGGGTCATCCCTGGTTTCCGTCACACGGCTCGTCGGGTAAGGACAGATAAGTAATATGCAATTTTTATATTCTAGGGACTTTTTGGGTCAGGAGGGATACTCCTACGGACCAGAGTCACACATAATGATATTAGTAAATAGAATAGATAAATGAATAGATAAAAAGATGGTCTTAACCGTGTATTGTACAAAATAGACGAAGGGCAAAGAGAAGCTGGAAGGCGAAAACAAGACAAGGAATACGTGTAATGGATTCCAGGAATGGTAATGAAAAAAATAGTCCCTGAAGAAAATGGATGATAATGGTACTGATAATGACGGTAAAAAGACCTGAAGTGCTAATGGATGGGATCGTTTTTTATATACATTTTCGGCTGTCGCCAGACGATTTTATTCAGCTGAGGGAAATATCCCATTAAAGTAGAAATGTTTTGCCAGATACTTTAGGCTGCACTTTCGTCAAAATTAATATTCTGTTTATGATTTAGTGTAAGAAATTCATGAAGTTATTTATAAGTTATTTTCTTGCATCAGCCTTGAGTCCAGGCATTTTCCTCGATGCTTGTAAGTGTGGCTCGTTCCTGTGGAGTTGGATTGAGGATTCTTTTTACAAGACCGAAGGCTTCTTCGGAGAGTGATTTCCACAGTCGTTCTTTGCGCATTGCAGAAGTCACCTTCGACATGACTGATTTGGACCAAATGACGTACTTCGAGTCTTCGTCGAGGGCTCTTCCCCAAGGACATCGAGTAGTGAGGAGTTTGAACAAGATGATCCCGCAGGACCAGATATCGGCCTGGTCTCCCATGTAACGTCTCTTGAAGACTTCGGGAGCCATATAGCCCGTAGTCCCGCATTTGCGGCTCAGGTACTGTCCTTCCACGAACTCACACGCGAGACCGAAGTCACCGATCTTTACAACGTCGGAACTCGACACAAGAAGATTTGCGGGCTTCAGGTCTCGGTGAGTGATGTGGAGTGAATGAAGGTACTTAACTCCTTCGATCAACTGTACGAAGTAGAAACGGACTTTGTTCTCGGAGAGTCCGTTGTCGCCAAGTTTGTCGTTCAAAGAACCACCACGGGCATACTCAAGGAAGATGTACAAGTATTCTTCATTGACATCTTCGCCCAGGAAGGTGATAATGTTAATGTGGTCCAGCTTCTTATGAATTTCGATCTCGTCTTGTTGCCAATCGATTCCAACGATCTTGATCGATTTTCTGGCACACAAAAGACCCGAAGAAGCATTTTTTAGAAGCTGGACAGAACCAAATCCACCAGTACCGAGCAAACCCATCTCTTTCCAGTTGCTCTGGGTGTCAAAAATATCAGAAACTTTAGCTTTCTTATTTCCCTTCGATGATTCCTCTTCTTCGGAATGGGAAATCTTTCGTTTCTTGATTGTCGCTTCGATCTTTTTTGAGACTTCTTCTACAGTGAAGTCGCTGATGAAAGATCCTATTGCGACTTCGATGTCTTTGAGTGTGTAACTCGAAGTGCCCTGTTTCTCCTCCATGACGTCGCTGAAACCAAGCAAATCGACGAAGTCGCTGGTTACCTCGTTGATTCTCATTTTCACAAAATCACAATAGATCTTTGGTCGAGGCGAGTTATAGAGTACAATGTGTCAAAAAAACCTGGATATATGATAAGCCCTTCCAACCAAAAGGAGTCCCAAAATTTTTGAAAAAAAAAGGTTCAGACAATATTTCTTCATCGCTCTTGGAATAAACAAATAAAGAATGAATAAACAAATAAATAAGCAAATAAAGAAACAAATAAATGAGTAGTGGTACAAATGAATAAATGAATGAATAATTAAATAAACAAACATATGAATATGTCATTAAACATATACAAAATAGATAAATAATTCAATAAAGAAACAAATACAAGCAAATGAATAAATAAACATGCTAATTAATTAATAAATGAGTAAAGGAAGTGATAAGTGAATAAATAGGTAATTAAATCAACAATA
>NC_134796.1:52476476-52521476 GCF_046742065.1 Oratosquilla oratoria
CCATAATGTGTTGTATAGTATGGGGGTGAAGTGTTGCATCCTGGAAAGTTATCTGCGATGCGGTCATCCAGCCTCTTGCAGGAAACGACAACAACTACGCAGAGAAATAAAAGAGAGAAAGACAATTACTGAAAAAGTGGTCCGGAGGGATAAGGTTTCTAATGTAGCCACTCAACCCTCTTGAGCGACCTCCTACAGCATTCAGTGGAACTTGGGGGCGCCTTTCTTATCCCCTCCCCACCATAGGGCTACCACGCACCCTTGTCAATAGTCATGGAAGGAAGTAAAGGACTAAAGAACACAGGAACTTAAGAATGGAGGAGACTGCAAGAGACCATAAGGCCTACACTACATATATAGGTAGGTAGATGTCCATTATCCCATCTGTAAAGATGTCTAACCTTCTTAGAGAAAAATATAAAGAAATGAAAATGAGTGAAGAAAGATTAGTAAAAATGGGGTGGAAGGAAGAGGTGGAAGGAGTGAACAGGAGGGGGCGACCAAGGAT
The DNA here is from genome assembly GCF_046742065.1 of Oratosquilla oratoria. Taxonomy (NCBI): domain Eukaryota; kingdom Metazoa; phylum Arthropoda; class Malacostraca; order Stomatopoda; family Squillidae; genus Oratosquilla; species Oratosquilla oratoria. The sequence continues at coordinate 52,476,985 of NC_134796.1, forward strand.
GAGATGGATGGATAAGGTGGATAAGGGCAGTGGGAAAGAGGGGAGTGTCTGTCGAGGAAGGAAAAGAATAAACAAAAGATAGGGATGAGTGAAGAATGGTTGTGCATGGATTATACTGTGATGCGTGGAAAGGAGTGGATATGGGATGGGGGTTTGAGGAAGTGTATGTCAATGATATTTTGACGCAGCTCCAAGGGATTTCTCCTCGTTTTCTCTTTTTCTATATGAGGGTACGGAGGGAGAGGAGGGGGCCGCCGATTAAATGAAGCGACCTTGCTGTGGATGTGCTGTGTCTTTCTGCATTGTTTCTGACCCAGGGTAGTCGACGAAATGCATGGATGACCCGTTATCCAGGAGAAGCCATGATAAGAGGGAGTGACGGGGTGAATGGGTGTGGGGTATATGGGGATGGAATGGGTGGGAGTGGATTTTGTGCCTTTATTTTTGGCTATTTCCCTTATAAAGGGGAAAAAGCCTTTAGTATATGTATATACATATATACATGCATACATATATATAAATATATATATATATAAATATATATATATATACTAGGGGTGATCAGAAAGTAATGACAGTCGGACTCGTAGTTACATGTTTGAGCTTGTCGCTGTTTGTCTAGCTTACATTTTATCGTTGCACTCTGCGATTGCGTCATTGTTGGTTTGCCTCTCTAACCGGAAACATGGATTTTTCGAAAGAAGGCTGCAGATTCTACACCTTCACAAGGTGGAAACTCGGATAAAAAGCAACGGAGATCAGAGGAATTGTTGCAAGTTTTTCCCGAGTCTACTCCATCACTGGAAACTGTTTCCCGCTGGATTCGAGCTTTCGCAGCCGGAAAATTGCAGCTAGATGATCATCGTCCTGGCCGCCCTTGGACATCCGTGACCGAAGCAACGACGGTCCGTGCGCGGGCCATCATTGACAAAGATCCAACTGTTACTCTTCGATTCTTATCCTTGGAGCTCGGTGTCAGTTATGGGAGCGCACATGACATCGTGCACGAACACTTAGGGCTGAGGAAGAAGTGTGCTCAATGGATACCTCATTTGCTTACGGAAGAGCAGAAGAGCGAACGGGTGCGGATTTGTCGTCTATGGCTGGCTGAATTCGAGCCAAATGGTGTGTGTGTGTGTGTGTGTGTGTGTGTGTGTGTGTGTGTGTGTGTGTGTGTGTGTGTGTATTCACCTCGGATCTGCTGCAGTCTCTGTAGAGACAGCCAGACACCACCCAACGGCAGTGAGCTCAGAGCTCATTATTTGGCGATCTCTGGGTAGGATTTGCCGATCGTGTGTGTTGGATTTCTTTCTTCACCACCAAAGACAAGCAGTCTAACATGGTGTGGTTGAGTGATGAAGAACCTCGACCTCAGATTCTGAAGGAAGGATTTCGCAGCAGGAAGCGTCTTTTCACCATCTTCTTCAATTCACAAGGACCAATGTGTGTGGATGTAATGCCTCAACAGTGTACTATCACAGCCCAGTACTACACTGATCACGTCCTTCCTCGAGTCCTGGAATATCAGGCCAAGACTGCACCAACCCGTCGCCGATCGCGCCTTTTGCTGCACCATGACAATGCTGCCCCCCACAAAGCTCGCCTCACTGTGCAGTTCCTGGAGCAGCAGGGGATCACACTTCTCCCCCACCCACCCTACTCGCCTGACCTTGCTCCCTGTGATTTTTGGTTGTTTCCAAAGATCAAGGATACGATCGCAGGGAAGCTGTTTCATCGCATCCAAAATCTGGCGCGAGCAGTCAATTCAGAGCTACGAGGTATATCGGCTTCTGAGTACTGTGAGTGCTTCATGAAGTGGCGAAAGAAGATGGAACGTTGCATAGAGGCAGGAGGGGAGTACTTTGAAGGAATGTAGGCCACTATTTGGATTTACCTCTGTACCGTGAAAATATATGGTATCACTGTCATTACTTTTTGATCACCCCTCGTATTTATATATATATATTTATATATATGTATATATATATATATACATATATATATATATATGTATATGTATATGTATATATACATATGAACTTGCGTGAATAAGTTACTCGAATTGTACAACACGGTTATCTCGAGTTATGACAAAAGAAACAATATAGATTTAATATACCTAGACTTTGCAAAAAGCTTTTGATACCGTCCCCCACGAAAGACTACTTACTAGATTACCTTCACACGGAATAAGTGGTAGCCTATCAAGTTGGACTAGTATTTGGTTAAATGATCGAAAACAGAGAGTTGTTTTAAATGAAAAAACTTCTAGATGGCTCGATGTCCATTATCCCATTTGTAAAGATATCTAACCTTCTTAGAGAAAAATGCAAAGAAATGAAAATTTCGGAAACGGGACGGGGAGGTCTGAGGAATGCAAATAATGTAAGGGGGAGAAGGAGAGAGAGGGAGACGGTGAGAGAGGAAAAGAGAGAGAGAGAGAGAGAGAGAGAGAGAGAGAGAGAGAGAGAGAGAGAGAGAGAGAGAGAGAGAGAGAGAGAGAGAGAGAGAGAGAGAGAGAGAGAGAGAGAGAGAGAGAGAGATGATTCCAAGAGAGAAAAACGTTTTTATGCAAATAGCAATTGCTTCGAGTGTGGGCTAGACAAGTTTATTGCAAAAAAACAAACATGACTTCCGATAGGTGGAACGAAGGAGTCACGTAGGGAAAATGTGTCTTCCAGGATTTAGATTAAGCAAATACAAGATAATAACACTTGACCTAATGAGACGATAAGGCGGTTGTGTTATATGCGACGGGGAAGAATTTCTTAGGAGAGAGAATTAGATTAAGATCAAAAGACGAATCCAATCTTACAACAGAAAAGTGTAGTCGAGCAAAGAACTAATAAGCAGTAACAAGAGCTTCATAGTGCATTTACTGGAAGTTCGAAGTGTTAAGGTGAAGATACTTGTGATCAAAGAAAGACTACATGTATATACATATATATGTACAAAAGGGCGTTTCCCCCTCATAAGAGGGGTGGCCTAATCAAAGCACTACATATACATTCGTTGTTCCTCCCGCCTCAGGACCTTGTGCATGAAGGGTCATCCCTGGTTTCCGTCACACGGCTCGTCGGGTAAGGACAGATTAGTTATATGCAGTTTATATTCTAGGGACTTTTTGGGTCAGGAGGGATACTCCTACGGACCAGAGTCACACATAATGATATTAGTAAATAGAATAGATAAATGAATAGATAAAAAGATGGTCTTAACCGTGTATTGTACAAAATAGACGAAGGGCAAAGAGAAGCTGGAAGGCGAAAACAAGACAAGGAATACGTGTAATGGATTCCAGGAATGGTAATGAAAAAAATAGTCCCTGAAGAAAATGGATGATAATGGTACTGATAATGACGGTAAAAAGACCTGAAGTGCTAATGGATGGGATCGTTTTTATATACATTTTCGACTGTCGCCAGACGATTTTATTCAGCTGAGGGAAATATCCCATTTAAGTAGAAATGTTTTGCCAGATACTTTAGGCTGCACTTTCGTCAAAATTAATATTCTGTTTATGATTTAGTGTAAGAAATTCATGAAGTTATTTATAAGTTATTTTCTTGCATCAGCCTTGAGTCCAGGCATTTTCCTCGATGCTTGTAAGTGTGGCTCGTTCCTGTGGAGTTGGATTGAGGATTCTTTTTACAAGACCGAAGGCTTCTTCGGAGAGTGATTTCCACAGGCGTTCTTTGCGCATTGCAGAAGTCACCTTCGACATGACTGATTTGGACCAAATGACGTACTTTGAGTCTTCGTCGAGGGCTCTTCCCCAAGGACATCGAGTAGTGAGGAGTTTGAACAAGATGATCCCGCAGGACCAGATATCGGCCTGGTCTCCCATGTAACGTCTCTTGAAGACTTCGGGAGCCATATAGCCCGTAGTCCCGCATTTGCGGCTCAGGTACTGTCCTTCCACGAACTCACACGCGAGACCGAAGTCACCGATCTTTACAACGTCGGAACTCGACACAAGAAGATTTGCGGGCTTCAGGTCTCGGTGAGTGATGTGGAGTGAATGAAGGTACTTAACTCCTTCGATCAACTGTACGAAGTAGAAACGGACTTTGTTCTCGGAGAGTCCGTTGTCGCCAAGTTTGTCGTTCAAAGAACCACCACGGGCATACTCAAGGAAGATGTACAAGTATTCTTCCTTGACATCTTCGCCCAGGAAGGTGATAATGTTAATGTGGTCCAGCTTCTTATGAATTTCGATCTCGTCTTGTTGCCAATCGATTCCAACGATCTTGATCGATTTTCTGGCACACAGAAATCCCGAAGAAGCATTTTTTTGAAGCTGGACCGAACCGAAACCACCAGTACCGAGCAAACCCATCTCTTTCCAGTTGCTCTGGGTGTCAAAAATATCAGAAACTTTAACTTTCTTATTTCCCTTCGATGATTCCTCTTCTTCGGAATGGGAAATCTTTCGTTTCTTGGTTGTCGCTTCGATCTTTTTTGAGACTTCTTCAGCGAAGTCGCTGATGAAAGATCCTATTGCGACTTCGATGTCCTTGAGTGTGTAACTCGAAGTGCCCTGTTCCTCCTCCATGACGTCGCCGAAGCCAAGCAAATCGACGAAGTCGCTGGTTACCTCGTTGATTCTCATTTCCACAAAATCACAATAGAACTTTGGTCGAGGCGAGTTATAGAGCACAATGTGTCAAAAAAACCTGGATATATGATAAGCCCCTCCACCCAAAAAAAGTCCCAAAATTTTTGAAAAAATAAAAGGTTCAGACAATATTTCTTCATCGCTCTTGGAATAAACAAATAAAGAATAGATAAACAAATAAATAAGCAAACAAACAAACAAATAAATGAGTAGTGGTACAAATGAATAAATGAATGAATAATTAAATAATCAAACAAATGAACAAGTCATTAAAAATATAAAAAAAAAAATAGATCATTCAATAAGGAAACAAATACAAGCAAATGAATAAATAAACATGCTAATTAATTAATAAATGAGTAAAGGAAGTGATAAGTGAATAAATAGGTAGATAAATCAACAATAAAGTAATCATTTTTTACGAAAACAGGCTTTAGTTACCTGTGAATAAATATAGAACAAATATGGGCATGCCATCTGTAATGTCATTGGTTAATCCGGCTGAACTCAAACATTAAAAGAAAAATCATGCTTCTTATAAGTTTCTTGAGAACATATAAATATATATATATATATATACATATATATATATAATGTGTGTGTGTGTGTGTGTGTGTGTGTGTGTGTGTGTGTGTGTGTGTGTGTGTGTGTGTGTGTGTGTGTGTGTGTGTGTGTGTGTGTGTGTGTGTGTGTATGTGTGTGTGTGTGTGTGTGTGTGTGTGTGTGTATGTGTGTGTGTGTGTGTGTGTGTGTGTGTGTGTGTGTGTGTGTGTGTGTGTGTGTGTGTGTGTGTGTGTGTGTGTGTGTGAGTGTGTGTGTGTGTGTGTGTGTGTGTGTATGTGTGTGTGTGTGTGTGTGTGTGTGTGTGTGTGTGTGTGTGTGTGTGTGTGTGTGTGTGTGTGTGTGTGTGTGTGTATTTTATTCTATCTATAAACCTAGAGCTCTTTCCCCCTTATAAGGCAAGTAGGCCGAGGCATGAAGCTACTGCCACCCATTCCACTTTCCTCCACCAGTTCAGTTCGAAGCTTTAAGACTCATTTTGATAAACATCTAAGCAAGATGCTGTAATGGTTATAATTTATTTTATATTATTTGTTTTTGTTTTGTTATCATTTGTCGTTTTATTTTCATTTATTATTAGTTATGTGTCAATTTATCATTATTTACTGTTTACCTGTTTGTTTGTTATTCAACTATACCTATGCATTTATCTATGTATTTTGTTTGTTGCATACATTATTATAGTTTTTTTTATTGTTATTATTCTATTATTATTATGATTTTTTCGCATCCGACCTAGATATGGACCAAAAGGTCTCCTGTTGGCGTCCTCCGCCTTTGTAATCCTTTGTAATCCTTTCCACTCCTCCCATCTCAGCTCCTCATGGATGACGGGTCATCCCTGCATCCGTCAACTGCCGTAAATCAAACACAATGCACAAAAGACAGAGTATGTCCACAGTCATTCTCCACTCACCACTATCTCCTGTCTTCTCCCTTCCTTGCCCAAAAGACATTTGTGTATACATATATATATATATATATATATATATATATATATATACATATATATATATACATATATATATATATACATATATATGTATATATATATCTATTTATGAATATACGTTTATATATATATGTATATATATACATATATATATATATATATATACATATATATATATATAGATAGACTCTGAATGTTTCACAGTGATATATTAATATATTTTATCAACCAGATATGTATACGCCTCATATACATGACGAATAGTATCGCCCAGTCATATCACCCACTCACTCCCTCACTCACTCACTCACCGGAACGATCAGGCGCCTGCTGACCAAACAATTTCCACAACCGCCACGGCCACGGCCGGGCGACACACACGCACGCACACACGAACACACGCGATCACTCAAGTAACCACACAGTACTAAAACACGTTATTACGTATACTGACGAACCTCCCCTGGATATATATATATATTTTAGCTGTTAGACTACATTATATAATGTAACCCCAAGATAGTAATAAGAAGAAATATTTGTAATCTTGCTCGCATAAACTCTTAAGCTTATACGAGCGTGGGACCTCCAAAAATGCTGAATCCTAATTTCCGGCCTTTTTAACGGGATGCAGAGAGCTCGAGAGGGAGTCGGTCCGATGATACGTACAAAGAAATAATATAGTGCATTGTGGTATAGAACCAGGAAGTGATTGACTTAGTGTAGAACCATAGAAGAAATTGTGAACCAATAAAGGAAAGGAACCAATAACGAGTTTAATATAGCCGCCTTAAGTTCAGTGTTATGTATCTACTCATAGCCAGTTGAGGATACACAAATCACTTTTAATTCCATGCCAACGAAGTCGAGACTGAAGAATCGCTCGATGGAGGCATCCGTTGGAAATTGAAACGTGGAAGAGCCGAGGATTCAAACCCAGCTAACCCGTAACAAAGTTACAGTGACTTAAACCAATACGCTGTGAAGAGAGATAGCGTATTGGTTGAAGTCACTGTAACTTTGTTACGGGTTATCTGGGTTCGAATCCTCAGCTCGTCCACGTTTCAATTTCCAACGGATGCCTCCATCGAGCGATGCTTCAGTCTCGACTGCGATGGCATGGAATTAAAAGTGATTTGTGATTAAAAAAGATATTAATTGATCACTGGGAACCATTCAGTGTATAAGTATATATATATATATATATATATATATATATATATATATATATATATATATATATATATATATATATATATATATATATACACTTATGAATATATACATATATACATATAATCTTTTATGTATATATGTAAATTACACATATATATATACATATATATATATATATATATATATATATATGTATACATAGAAACGTCTATAGAGATTGGAAATTGGTATGTTATAACACATTTGTAAAAGTTCACTATAAACTCACTATCGGAGAAATAATAACGGAAGTACAGAGAAACTGTATATTTCGACTACTATCTGTAGTCTCCTTCAGCAGAATGCTTACATGAAGTTAAGGTACAAGTATATATAAGGAAGTGAGGGGTACATAGAAGGGGATGGGGAAAGTGGGGGGGGGGGCTCAGGTTACATGCCCTTGAAATGGTTGGGTCAAGGAAGGAATGTGGGTGGTATTTTGTCCGACCGCTCTTGATATAATTTTGTTGACACTGTTAACAGTCAACAAAATCATGTCAGGAGAGGTCGGACAAAATACCACCCACTGTCCTTCCTTGACCCAACCATTTCAAGGGCATGTAGCCTGAGTCCCCCCACTTTCCCCATCCCCTTCTATGTACCCCTCACTTCCTGATATATACTTGTACCTTAACTTCATGTAAGCATTCTGCTGAAGAGGACTACAGATAGTAGTCGAAATATACAGTTTCTCTGTACTTCCGTTATTATTTCTTCTATATATACACTTGCATATATGTATATATATACATATATATATATGTATAAATATACACATATATACATATATATACATATATATGTATATATATATACACATATATACATATATATATACATGTATAAAAGTATACATATATACACACATACATATAATCATATACATGTACACACACGTAGACATACACGAACACACACACACACAGACACACACACACACACACACACACACACACACACACACACACACACACACACACACACACACACACACACACACACACACACACACACACACACACACACACACACACACATACAACATATATATACATATATATATATATATATATATTTTTTTTTAACAGAAATGTAGTAGCACATTTGTAAAAATGGGTTCGAATTTTATTCTTTCTCCGACTGTGGGTTCCTGTGTTATATATATATATATATATATATGTAAATACATATATGTATATGTGTGTATATATATATATATATATATATATATATATATATATACACTGAATGGTTCCCAGTGATCAATTAATACCTTTTTCAACCACAAATCACTTAATTCCATGCCATCGCAATCGAGACTGAAAGTCGCGCGAAGGAAGCATCCGTTGAAAATTGAAACGTGGACGAGCCGAGGAATCGAATCCAGCTAACCAATAACAAAGTTACAGTGACGTAAACGAATATATCTCTTGAGAGCGTATTGGTTATGGGTCAGCTGGGTTCGAATCAAAAGGTAAAGGAGGCAAAGAGGAGAGCAGATGTGAAGTGGGGTAAGAGTATGACAGAAAATTTTGAAAGTAATAAAAAGATGTTTTGGAAAGAAATTAAGAGAAGAAGAGGAGGCGAATCAAGTAGAGAAGAAACGGTAAAAGGTGCAGATGGAGAGATGATAATAGAAGAGAAAGCAGTAACGGGAAGATTGGGCAGAATATTTTAGGGAGTTGCTAAATGTGAAGGAGGATAGGGAGGCAAAGATAGTTGCAGTGGGAAATGCTAAGAAAATGACCGTGATGAGTGAGGAAAATTGAGGAGAAATAAAAAAGGATGAAGTGAGGACAGTTGTTAAGATGATGAAAGCAGGTAAGGCACCTGGTCTGGATGGATGCCATGCAGAATGTCTAAAGAAAGGAGGCACAGTGATTGGTGGACTGGCTGGTGAGGTTATTTAATGTTTGCTGGAGAGAGGGTAGAGTGCCGGAGGACTGGAGGAGTGCCTGTATAGTTTCACTTTACAAGGGAAAAGGGGACAAGTGTGAATGTAGTAGTTTCAGAGGGATTAGCTTGTTAAGTGTAGTTGGGAAGGCTTATGGGAGGATCTTGATTGAGAGGATTAGGAGAGGAAGAGAGGGAGTAATTGGTGAGGAACAGTGTGGATTTAGGACGGGTAGAGGTTGTGTAGATCAGATCTTTGTGGTAGGGCAAATATGTGAGAAAGCTATAGAAAAGGAGAAGGATGTTTTGTGGGCTTTTATGGATCTAGAAAAGGCTTACGATAGGGTAGACAGAAAGGCACTGTGGGAGGTTATGCAGATATATGGGATAGGAGGAAAGCTTCTAGGAGCTGTCAAGAGTTTTTATGAGAGTAGTAGAGCTTGTGTCAGGATTGGAAATGGAGAGAGTGAGTGGTTCGACGTAAAGGTGGGACTTCGTCACGGATGCGTTATGTCGCCCTGGCTGTTCAACTTATACATGGATGGGGTGGTGCGAGAGGTAAATGGAAGGCCAGTGGGTCAGGGATTGGAGATGGTTAAAGAAAATGGAGAAAAGTGGGAGGTGAGCTAGCTGTTGTTTGCTGACGACACTGCACTTGTGGCAGGATCGGAGGAGGGACTGAGGAAGTTGGTGACAGAGTTTGGGAGAGTATGTGATAGAAGAAAACTAAAGATGAATGTGGGTAAAAGAAAGGTGACGAGATGTACAAGGGGTGAAAGTGGTAGTAGACTGGAAGTGAGCATTAAGGGAGAGTGACTGGAGGAAGTGGATAGTTTTAGATACTTGGGTGCAAATGTGGCAGGAAAAGGTGGAGTGAAGGTGGAGGTAGAATGTAGATTGAGAGAAGCGAGTAAATGCCTTGGGGGATTGAAGAGTATAATGAGTAGAGCCCGGATTTCTAGTCCTAAAAAAGTGGTCAAAATAGCGCAAAAAATATGGTCAAAATAGCACTAAAAAAAGTTGATATTGCAGGTATCATAGCAAAATAGTTTTTATTTCTAGCAAAATAGTTCTTATTTGTAGCAAAATAGCACGTAAAACTTTGCTAGTTTTGGCTAAAATTCAGCAGTTTTCTTTCATGTGTAGGCAGCTATAAAAACTGAGAGAAAGTTATTATTCTAATCGGAAACCATATAGTTAAAAATTATAGAATAGATAACAAAACAAAGTAATACTTAATAATTAAACATTGTTACAAGAAATACATACATACATATACCAAGGCTTTTTCCCCCTTCCAAGGGAGGTAGCCAAAAAGGGAAAGGCATAAAAACACTCCCACCCATTTCATCCCTACATACACTCCACACCCCTCCCACCCTCCCTCTCCTCTGAGCACCTCCTGGATGACGGGTCATCCCTGCACCCTGCCCACCGCCCTGGGTCAGAAGCAGTGTCGCAAGACACAGCACATCCACAGCAAGGCCGCTTCATCCAATCGGCGACCCCCCCTCTCCGTCCCCCCTTGCATATAAGGAGAGGACGGGGAGAAATCCCTTCGGGCTGCGTCAAAAATTACTCACACATACTACCCCACCCCCCCGCCCATTCCTCCTCATGCAATCACAACATCATCCATATACAACCATTCTCCACTCACCTCTGTCTTCCGTCCTCTCCCTTCCTTCCTCAACAGACATTCCCCTCTTCCCCAAAGCCCCCTTCACCCCATCCATCCACCTCATCCTAGGACGTCCCCTCATGTTCACTCCCTCCACATCTGCCTTCCATACCTCTTTTACTAGTCTTTCTTCACTCATTCTTTCCATGTGTCCAAACCATCCTAATATTCTTTCATCAACCCTATCTCCCAAATCCTTTTTCACCCCTGTTCTCCTCCTCACCTCCTCATTTCTCACTCTATCCAGCCAAGAAATAATTAACATTTTATTTATAGTTTCCGTTGTAAGCGACAATCTTCTATCTGAAAGAATCATTTTCATTTTTGAAAATATCCGCTCAACTTCTACTGAAGTGACGGGAGCATACTTAAAGTATATTTCGGATACGCACTCCATCGGATTGCTTCACTTTTGGCATTTTATAGCAGGTTCAATCACTTGTGTAACTGGTAATGGCGTGACCACAATAACAGTGACTTGCACAATTCACGTGGAATGCAGATTAGGTACACACGTGACACGTGTTTATACATTGCTACAATGTATTATTATACATTACTATTATATGTAAACATAACCCATTTTTAATTTTTGTTGCTTATAATTTCATTAATTTGACAAAAAACCCACTTTTATCTTTTAATTATATTCTAAAATTTTCCTCAATTATATTTCTTGCGTTTTCTTTAATAGGAAAATTAAAGAAAGTTGAAGTATGGCAAACTTAGTTATATTAATTATTTATTCAGCGTTACTTGATAATTAAATTATTATATGTTTAATGGTACAGATGCGTACTACTACTTTGTGCAGGTTTTATAGTCATTTATTGCATAATGACTACTTTTTGCCTTTGTGTCTGGTCAAAATAGCGTATATAGTAAAGTAGCATTTTTTGCAATAAATGCAAATTTTTATTTTCATTTATAGTCGTAATAGCAATAATAGAATAAATGCTAGAAATCCGGGCTCTAATAATGAGGAATAGACATTTGGGAATGGATGCTAGGAGGAGACTGTATGAAGGAGTGATTGTGCCAACAGCACTGTATGGGGCAGAAACATAGAACATAAGAGAGGAAGAGAGAAGGAGTTTGAATGTGTTTGAGATGAGGTGTCTGAGAAGTATGATGGGGGTTACTAGGCTAGATAGAGTGAGAAATGAGGAGGTGAGGAGAAGAACGGGGGTGATCAGGAGTTGGGAGATAAGGTTGATGAAAGAGTATTGGGATGGTTTGGACACATGGAAAGAATGAGTGAAGAATGACTAGTAAAAGAGGTATGGAAGGCAGATGTGGAGGGAGTGAACATGAGGGGACGTCCTAGGATGAGATGGATGGATGGGGTAAAGGGGGCTTTGGGGAAGAGGGAATATCTGTTGAGGAAGGACGGGAGAGAACAGAAGATAAGGGCGAGTGGAGAATGGTTGTATATGGATGATGTTGTGATGCATGAGGGGGGTGGGGGTGAGGTAGTATGTGTGAGCAAAATTTGACGCAGCCCGAGGGGGGGGGAGAGTGGGGGTCGCCGATTTAATGAAGCGGCCTTGCTGTGGATGTGCTGTGTCTTGCGACACTGCTTCTGACCCAGGGCAGTGGACAAGGTGCATGGATGACCCGTCATCCAGGAGGTCCTAAGATAAGAGGGAGGGTGGCTGGATGTGGAGTGTATTCAGGAATGGAATGGGGTGGAATGATTTGATGCCTTTTCCTTTTTGACTACCTCCCTTGTAAGGGGGAAAAAGCCTTGGTATTTGTATGTATTTAAATCAAATAAATCTGATTTAAATAAATATATATGTATATATATATATATATATATATATATACATATATATATATATATATATATATATATATTTTTTTTTTTTTAAGAAAAAACAAAATCGCCAACCCTGGTGTCCACTAACCTCATACAATAATACCTTTACGTCCGGCTAAAATTGGCATTTCAAAGCATAACAGTGGCTACACTAGAAACCTTTACCTACTAGGCTACTTTTCCCAGTTCCTCGTCTTTCTCTCTTTTATTTCTCTCCGTAGTTGCTGTCGTTCCCTGGAGTGTCTGGCCGAGCAGTCCCGTCTCCCTGTGGAACGCCTCGGCTGGAACGGGGTTCTCTCCACAAGTCCTTTATATTGTGTTGTCGGCGTGCGTGATTGTGTTCAATGCAGTCTTCCATAATGTGTTGTATAGTATGGGGGTGAAGTGTTGCATCCTGGAAAGTTATCTGCGATGCGGTCATCCAGCCTCTTGCAGGAAACGACAACAACTACGTAGAGAAATAAAAGAGAGAAAGACAAAGAACTGGAAAAGTGGTCCGGAGGGATAAGGTTTCTAGTGTAGCCACTCGACCCTCCTGAGCGACCTCCTACAGCATTCAATGGAACTTAGGGGCGCCTTTCTTATCCCCTCCCCACCATAGGGCTATCACGCAACCTTGTCAATAACCATGGAAGGAAGTAAAGGACTAAAGAACACAGGAACTTAAGAATGGAGGAGACTGCAAGAGACCATAAGGCCGACACTACATATATAGGTAGGTCGATGTCCATTATCCCATCTGTAAAGATATCTAACCTTCTTAGAGAAAAATACAAAGAAATTAAAATTTCGAAAACGGGACGTGGAGGTCTGAGGAATGCAAATAATATATGGGGGGAGAGACGGAGAGAGAGAGAGAGAGGGAGGGGGAGGGCGAGAGAGAGAGAAGAGAGAGTGAGAGAGAGAGACAGAGAGAGAGAGAGAGAGAGAGAGAGAGAGAGAGAGAGAGAGAGAGAGAGAGAGAGAGAGAGAGAGAGAGAGAGAGAGAGAGAGAGAGAGAGAGACACGACGGGAGAATTTGACGACAACGTCGGGAGACTTTGACGACTCCTTTTGGAGACTGAAGACTACTTCGGGAGATTTTGAAGACTCCTTCGTAAATCCCGTGGAATTTCCACGGGTCCTGCTAGTAGTAGCAAATAGAATAAATAGGTGAATAGATAAAAAGTGGCCTTAGCCGTATATTGTACAAAATATACGAAGGACAAATGAAAGCTGGTAGACGGAAACAAGACAGAGAATACGTGTAATGGATTCCAGGAATGGTAATGAAGAAATAGTCCCTGAAGAAAAAGAATGATAATGGTACTGATAATGACGATAAAAAGACCTGAAGTGCTAATGGATGGGATCGTTTTTTATATACATTTTCGGCTGTCGCCAGACGATTTTATTCAGCTGAGGGAAATATCCCATTAAAGTAGAAATGTTTTGCCAGATACTTTAGGCTGTACTTTCGTCAAAATTAATCTTCTCTTTATGATTTAGTATAAGAAATTCATGAACTTATTTATAAGTTATTTTCTTGCATCAGCCTTGAGTCCAGGCATTTTCCTCGATGCTTGTAAGTGTTGCTCGTTCCTGTGGAGTTGGATTGAGGATTTTTTTGACAAGACCGAAGGCTTCTTCGGAGAGTGATTTCCACAGTCGTTCTTTGCGCATTGCAGAAGTCACCTTCGACATGACTGATTTGGACCAAATGCCGTACTTCGAGTCTTCGTCGAGGGCTCTTCCCCAAGGACATCGAGTAGTAAGGAGTTTGAACAAGATGATCCCGCAGGACCAGATATCGGCCTGGTCTCCCATGTAACGTCTCTTGAAGACTTCGGGAGCCATATAACCCGTAGTCCCGCATTTGCGGCTCAGGTACTGTCCTTCCACGAACTCACACGCGAGACCGAAGTCACCGATCTTTACAACGTCGGAACTCGACACAAGAAGATTTGCGGGCTTCAGGTCTCGGTGAGTGATGTGGAGTGAATGAAGGTACTTAACTCCTTCGATCAACTGTACGAAGTAGAAACGAACTTTGTTCTCGGAGAGTCCGTTTTCGCCAAGTTTGTCGTTTAAAGAACCACCAGGGGCATACTCAAGGAAGATGTACAAGTATTGTTCGTTGACATCTTCGCCCAGGAAGGTGATAATGTTAATGTGGTCCAGCTTCTTATGAATTTCGATCTCGTCTTGTTGCCAATCGATTCCAACGATCTTGATCGATTTTCTGGCACACAGAAATCCCGAAGAAGCATTTTTCAGAAGCTGGACCGAACCGAAACCACCAGTACCGAGCAAACCCATTTCTTTCCAGTTGCTCTGGATGTCAAAAATATCAGAAACTTTAACTCTCTTATTTCCCTTGGATGATTCTTCTTCTTCGGAATGGGAAATTTTTCGTTTCTTAATTGTCTCTTCGACCTTTTTTGAGACTTGTTCTTCATCGAAGTCGCTGATGAAGGATCCTATTGCGACTTCGATGTCCTTGAGTGTGTAACTCGAAGTGCCCTGTTCTTCCTCCGTGACGTCGCCGAAGCCAAGCAAATCGACGAAGTCGCTGGTTACCTCGTTGATTCTCATTTCCACAAAATTACAATAGAACTTTGGTGGAGGCGAGTTATAGAGCACAATGTGTCAAAAAAACCTGGATATATGATAAGCCCTTCCAACCACAAAGAGTCCCAAAATTTTTGAAAAAAAAAAGGTTCGGACAATATTTCTTCATCGCTCTTGGAATAAACAAATAAAGAATAAATAAACAAATAAATAAGCAAACAAAGAAACAAATAAATGAGTAGTGGTACAAATGAATAAATGAATGAATAATTAAATAATCAAACAAATGAATAAGTCATGAAACATATAAAAAATAAATAAATAATTCAATAAAGAAACAAATACAAGCAAATGAATAAATAAACATGCTAATTAATTAATAAATGAATAAAGAAAGTGATAAGTGAATAAATAGGTAGATAAACCAACAACAAAGTAATTATTTTTTACGAAAACAGACTTTAGTTACCTGTGAATAAGTATAGAACAAATATAGGCATGCCATCTGTAATGTCATTGGTTATTCCGGCTGAACTCATGATTCTTATAAGTTTCTTGAGAATATATATATATATATATATATATATGTGTGTGTGTGTGTGTGTGTGTGTGTGTGTGTGTGTGTGTGTGTGTGTGTGTGTGTGTGTGTGTGTGTGTGTGTGTGTGTGTGTGTGTGTGTGTGTGTGTGTGTGTGTGTGTGTGTGTGTGTGTGTGTGTGTGTGTGTGTGTGTGTGTGTGTGTGTGTTAGTGTGTGTGTTTGTGTGCGTATGTGTGCGTGTGTTTGCGTGTGTGTATGCATGTGTGTGTGTGTGTGTGTGTGTGTGTGTGTGTGTGTGTGTGTGTGTGTGTGTGTGTGTGTGTGTGTGTGTGTGTGTGTGTGTGTGTTCTATTCTATCTATACACCTAGAGCTCTTTCCCCCTTATAAATCAAGCAGGCCGAGGCATGAACCAACTCCCACCCATTCCACTTCCCTCCACCAGCCTTTCCACCCCTCCTATCTCAGCTCCTCATGGATGACGGGTCATCCCTGCATCCGTTAACTGCCGTAAATCAAAAACAATGCAGCAAAGACAGAGTACGTCCACAGTCAATTTCCACTCACCGCTATCTCCTGTCTTCTCCCTTGCTTGCCCAACAGATATGTATATATATATATGTATATATGTATATATATATATATATAGATATATATATGTATGTATATATGCATGTATGTATGTATGTATGTACGTATGTATGTACATATATACAATATAAATGTATACATATATATATATATATACATATATATATATACACATATGTATATATATATATATGTGTGTGTGTATATATATATATATATATATATATATATATACATATATATATATATATTATATATATATGTATGTATGTATGTATGTATGTATGTCAAGGACTACTATTACACAGGACGTGCACACCCAGATCCATGGATCAGCTAGCGGAGGCCATTGCTTTCTTTGTAACCTAACATTTTATATTGAACAAATATATCAAAACTAGAAACCTAACATTGTATATTGGACAACTATATCAACTATTGACTTATTCAATACGGTATAAGTTAATATAAACTTTTATAGTGAAATAAGAATCTATTTTTAAGGCACTGTTATGCTTTGAAATGCCAATTTTAGCCGGACTTAACAGGTATTATTGTATGAGGTTAGTGGACACTAGGGTTGGCGATTTTTTTATCTTTTTAGAAAATACAAGAAATCGATTTTTTATTTTAAATCAGATTTATTTGATTTAAATAGATCTTTTTTATAGATTTTAAGTATTGTGGGACTGCTGTCTGATATGCGATCTGATTGCTAAAGGATACTTTTAGCATATCAATATAAGGAGCAGTGTTATATAGACTTGCCACAAGTATACAAGGAACGGTATGAGCCTACATGTAGTATATATCACTGTGGAGCCCACAACAAGTTTCAACAAGATTCTTGTTGAAACTTGTTCTAGGTAAGCAGCTTCTCACTGAGTCACTTGCTGCTTTGGAATCAACCAGGAAGGATGTCTTCTAGACCTGGCAGAGTGGTTCCTTCATGCAGAAAAAAATTATCTGGCCTGGAATTATTTTGAAAAACTACCAACAACTTCTGGCAGAGGGTACTGAGCTAAATGCAAAGATTGCAGCCAGGAACTACTGGGCATTGTGTCAAGATTAAAATCTCACAGAGATAAATGCCAAGGTCAGACACACCATACAGAAGAAGAAATTGATGACCCAGGTAAATAATTTCACTTATATTGTGTGCATTTCTCCCTTTTCATACGCAACTATATAAATTTGGTGAACAATGGAGAGCATGTGCAATAACAATGTGAAGGCCTAAAGAGATGATACTTCAACCTCATTACTTCTAAATTTGGGTAATGACTTTATCACTGTGATATACTGTATCCACTCAACTATGGTGCCTAGATGATTGTTATTCATTTCATTCAACATTGTGTAATATATTTCATAGGTTCCATTGGAATTCAGCCCACATGGGATTCAGCCCAAAGGGATTTAGCCTAACCTAATCCAACTAACCCATTATTTTTAGTGAATTTAAAAGTGGACTGAATCCTGTGTGGGCTGAATTCCAAGCCCACCTATTTCATATCCTGTTAGTTATTTCCAAATAATTTAGTGGCTTGTGTGAATATGATCATTATCTAAAACAATAACTACTGTACTCAAAAGTAGCCTAAATCACACTGTATTCATTCATTTATTTATTTATTCATAAATTATGCAATATGCTCAAATTTTCTGTTTCCATTTCAGGATCTGTATCAACAGCTTCAATCCCTTCATCATCGGCTCCACTTGAATTATCTGCAAACCTGACTCCACCATTAAAAAGGTCACTATCAGACTCCTCCACAGGCGCCACTTCTGCTAAATCATTTTCATCTAAAAGAAAGTCATCAATATCTCTGGACCGATTTATCATAAAAACTTCAGCCTCTCAAAAGGAAAATCTCGACAAAGAAGTTGCAAGAATTATATTTGATACAAATTCACCTATCGTCTTGTTCAGCATCCTCAGTTTCTCAAGATGGTTCCGAACCTGAGGCCAGGTTATATTTCTCCATCCAGAAAATATATTGCTGATAAGTACTTGGATCTTGTGTATGAAAAGGAATATCAAAAGTGTGCAGATGACCTGAATAATGAAACTGTATGTCTTTCAGTTGATGGGTGGTCTAACATCCATAATGACCCCATAATATGTGTCATTCTAACAACATCCACTGGTCAGATTTATTTAGTTGACACAATAGACACATCAAGGAAACCTCACACTGCTGAATATCTTCTACAACTTGTACAAAATTCGATCAAGAAGGCTGAACAAGATTTTGGTTATCACATTGGAAGTGTTGTGACAGACAATGCAGCAAATGTCACCAAGATGTGATACAGTATATACATATATACATATGAACATATATATATTATACACTTATACATATATATATTTGTACATGAAGTAGTCTATTCATAATCACAAGGACTACTTCATTTATATGAATTATATAAAAGAAATTTAGCAAGTTTTTTCAACATCCTCTTTTCATATTTTGAATCTATTTCTATATAACTCTTACCTTTTCTCTCATCAATTGTACCCGAGATTCTGTACAAGACTTTTTATCTTTTGTGAATAACTTGTTTAGATCTATGAATGAATAATACTTTTTCTTTTTACAGTGCAATCTTGTCTCCATCAGCGACGTCTAAGGACGCTCATTTGCATCCTATCTCGCCACCATGTTCCGTTGTTCACTTGGTGTTCCTCAGGGCCATTTCCTCAAGCCGTTTCTGTTTTTCACGTTTGCGGCCATCGTGTCGATCCTGCTCACCCAGTATAACATTGACATGATTCCGTTGACCAAATCAGGGATCAATCTCACTCTCATTTATGAAACATCAAAGGCGAGAATGTGGCCGAAAACGGAATCCATCTTGCACCAGAAGCTCGAGGCTGAAGTGAAGGAGAGGGAAGTAGAGAAGAACATGAGCGCGCTTCCCTCTGCTCTGTCTGCCCGCGCCGACGACGGCCTGCAGACCAAAGGTAGGAAAGTGTGACCTCATTGAGGCAAGATATAGAAGGGATGGGAAGAATGGAGGATGGTCGTTGGCTAACATATGCCTTATCATAAAGACTAAAACAAAACAGCCAAAAGGTGGTCCCACACGTTGCTTTATTCTGCCTCAAATACTTATGAACTTATGTAGTAGTATTTTCCTTTGTTAACATTTTGTTGTTGAACAAAGCTGTACTGTCGTATTCAGACACTGGTCAGAATAACAATGAACTTCAAAAATACCATATTATATATAGGTACACTTGGAAACTTGGGGACTCTGCAATCTAGCCTTCTGCTTATATTGCCATAGATACTATGAAACTATAACATCGCCTGATATACCACCTAACATCAGGAGGCCCTAAGAACCACCATAGAGACGTTTGTTCATCATGCTAATTTAAAAAGGGAAGAGCTAGCAACCAGTCCCTGAATGCTCACTTCTTCTTTTCTACTGCTTTCTTCACTTCATCATCCCACCACTCACTACTCTTCCTTCTATTTCCTCCCATCCTCCTTGTTACACATACCATCTTGCACACCTTGTCACTCCTTCTTTGAAACATCCCCATTCTTCTTCCACTCCCCCTCCACTCTATCCTTTACCACCTCCCACACTTCTTTCACTTTCTTCTTGTACTCCTGCTCCTTTTCCTTCTCATTTAAGCAGTTTACTCTAAGCACCTCCCTACCTTCTGTCCTTTTCCTCTTTCTCCACCTACCCTCCACTCTCAACTTCCCTTCCACCAAAAAATTATCTGATATCCCTCCCCCATTCTCTCCCCTAAAGACATGGATATCCAGAACTCTTCCTACTATTTTCCTGGATACCGCTACATAGTCCATTAATGCCTTATCAACCAGCCTCCTATCCACCCCCCTCTCCCATGTGTCCTTATGTTTGACTTTTTTTTCTTAAACATTGTGTTAGCTTTCATCAACTCTTTCTAAACACATCTCCACCATTAATTCTCCACTGTGATCTTTACCTGGCACTATACATTTCCCAACCACTCCGTCTATTGGTTCACCCTCT
The DNA here is from genome assembly GCF_046742065.1 of Oratosquilla oratoria. Taxonomy (NCBI): domain Eukaryota; kingdom Metazoa; phylum Arthropoda; class Malacostraca; order Stomatopoda; family Squillidae; genus Oratosquilla; species Oratosquilla oratoria. The sequence continues at coordinate 52,497,430 of NC_134796.1, forward strand.
ACCTAGCATTGAGATCTCTCAAAACCACTACAGTGACATTCCCCCAAAATATCTCATAGCACTCATTTAGATCTATTGTATATTTATATTTATATTTGCATTTATATTTATGTCTATATTTATATTTGTATTTATATTTATATTTAAATTCATATTTATATTTATATTTATATTTATATTTATATTTATATTTATATTTATATTTATATTTATATTTATATTTATATTTATATTTATATTTATATTCATATTTATATTTATATTCATATTTATATTTATATTTATATCTATATATTCATATTTATATCTATATGTATATTTATATTCATATTTATATTCATATTTATATTCCTATCTATATTCCTATATATATCTATATTTATATCTATATTTATATTTATATTTATATCTATATTTATATCTATATCTATATGTATATTTATATTTATATTTATATATATATTTATATTCCTATATATATATATATATATATATATATATATACTGTATATATATATATATATATATATATATATATATATTCATATATATATTCACATTTATATTTATATTTATATACATATTTATATACATACATATTTATACATATATTCATATTCTTATTTACATTCATACTTATATTATATTTATATTTTTATATCTATATTTATATTTATATCTATATTTATATCTATGATGAAGGTGGAAAAAGAAGTCACGGGTCTAGTTCCGAGTTACTGAGTTTATTCCTGACCGGTTTCGCTCTATGCATAGAGCGAAACCGGTCAGGAATAAACTCAGTAACTCGGAACTAGACCCGTGACTTCTTTTTCCACCTTCATCAACTTGTCACAATGTACCAACATTATATATCTATATTTATATTCATATATTTATATTTATATTTATATTTATATTTATATTTATATATATATATATATTCATATTCATGTTTATATTTATATTTATATTTATATTTATATTTATATTTATATTTATATTTATATTTATTTTTATATTCATATTTATATTTATATCTACATTTATATTCATATTTATATTTGTATTCATATTTGTATCTGTTTTTACATTCTGTTTTTATTTTTATTTATATCTATATTTACATCCATACTTATATCTATATCTATATTTGCATGTATATTCATACTTATATACTCGTATTCATATTCATGTTCATATATCCATATTTACGTTCATATTCATATTCATAGTGGTATTCATATTTATAGTCATACTCATAGTCATATTAATCTTTCTAATTCCACATTAGATATTCCCGCCCCAAAGAAAGACGAGTTGAGCACAGGAACAAGATTGGAGACAAAAGACATCGCTATGCCTTCTGTCTTTACGGCCGGGGGATACACCTATGAGACGCCCCTCAATATCGATCTAAGGATTCAAGGTAACGTGTACGCGAGCTTCCGTCCCTCCTACATCCTCGTGGATAGCGTCACTGCAGCTAAACCTTTAGGGGTGGTTTCGGAGCGCCCCCACGGACTGGAGACACATATCAAACGCTTTTGTTAGAGTTTAGAAATATCTTTTCGTAATGGAATGATGATACTTTTGTATCATATTTGTACCATAGGGAGAAAGAATTCTGTTACATGTAAAAAGCGACTCAATGGGACAAAGTGATGGGACTAGGGATTCTGTGCTCTTATGTTCCTTCCACAAAAAGTCAAGGGATAGAAGCATCTGGGAGAAAGCCTCTAAGCAGAGCCCCAATAATTAGGTTATTAAATGTGCGCGGTTGTGGTTCAGGTGAGAATACAAGGGGAGAGATTGGTAGTTTGTTTGTGAGATGGAATATGAATATGTTAGCGTTAAATAAATCTAAGTTGAAAGGGAGGGGTAAGTCTGAGTTTGTGTGCGTAATGGAGAGGGTGTCGGGAGTGATGAGTGAGCAAGGGAGGGAAGGAGTGGCTCTGTTGGTATGAGAAGAAAGTGCGTGATGGATTGGAGGGAAACGTCTTCAAGGATAATGTGGGCAAAGGTGAAATTGGGATGGAAGATTGGGTCTTTTTTGAGTGCAAACGGCCCTGGTAGTGAGAAAAGAGAAGAGGGAAGGGAAGCTTCTTTAAGTCGATTGAAATGACTGTACAGATGGAGTAAGGGAATTCAAGGTTTCAAGTAAGAAATATCGTGAAGAGATAGTGTTAGAGATATGTTTAGAAAGGGAGTTGATGATATCAAATAATGTTTAAGAAGGGAGCCAAGCATAAATATACATGGGAAATGGTGGTGGAGAGAAGAGTGATTGACAGAGAATTAATTGATTATGTGGTAGTGCCCAAAGGAAGTATTGAAAAAGTTCTAGAAGTTTATGTATTCAAGAGAGAGAGTTGGAGGGTTTTCAGATAAATTTTTGTTAGGAAGGATTCTGGGAACTGAGGAAATGTAGAGAAGGACAATGATAGAGTGGGGCAGATAAGTGCTGTGAGCAAACAAATCAGATAATAAGAATATAGATAAAGAACACCAGGAGAGACCGAGAAAGACGTGGGCGTTGGTGAGGGATAAAGACATACACATTCTTCTCCTACTCTTGTTTCAACAAGAGTAGGAGAGGAATGGGTATGCTTCAAGGAGGAAGTGATAGTAGATGGCATGTGGAAAGGAGAGGATGGTAGGAAACGGACAGAGAGGCAGCGAATGGAATGCTGGGATGAAGATTTGAAGGCGATGGAGGAAGAGAAGAAATAAATATATGAGGATTGGTCATGAGCTAGAACTAGGGAAAATTATGAGAGGTACAATAAGGAAGAGAGGAGAAAAAGAAACATAATGTGAGGGAGGTAAAGAGGAAGGCATTTATAAAGTGGGGTAGGAGTTTAATGGAAATTTTGAAAAGAATGAAAAAAAGATGCTTGAAAGGAAGTGAAGAGAGCTAGGGGGTTGAGTCATGTAAAGAGGAAAAGGTAAAGGGTACAGATGGATATATGTTAATGGAAATAAAGACGGAAAGGGGAAGATCAGTGAATATTTCAGAGAAGTGCTGAATGTGAAAGAGATCAAAGAGCGACTGATTGTGGTAACATGAGAGTCTAGGAAAATGACTATAATAGGAGGAGGAAATGATAAGGTTATAAGAAAGATAAGAAAGAAAAAGAATTAAAAATCATGAAAGCTAACAAGACACCTGGATTAGATGAACGTCATACGGAGTGTCTGATGAAGGAAGTAACGGTTGTAGTGGATTGACTAGTAAGGGTTTTTTATGTGTGCCTAAGGGGAGGAAATATGCCAGAAGACTGGAGGAGTGTTTGTATAGTTTAATTTTGCAAAAATAAAATTTGGGACAAATATTAATGTAGCACCTCTAAAGCAGTGGTGCTTAACCTTTTTCAGTGCCCTCAGTGCCCCTTGACATAAAAAAAAAAAAAAAAAAACATAAATAAAATAATGATACAAACTTTATTTTGGTTTCTTTTGGTATCATGACTTATACACCTCAGGTTTAAGGTTTCATACCCCTTAGGGGTACAGGTACCCCAGGGTAAGAACCAATACTTTAGAAGGATCAGTCCATAGAGCGTAGTTATAAAGGCCGTTGATTGAGAGGATTAGAAGGGGGAAAGAAGGAGTAATTGGGAGAGAACAGTATGAATTTAGGATAGGTATAAGCTACGTGGATTTTATTTATTTATTTATTTTATTTTTATTTATTTATTCTTTCAAGTAAAGCAGATAGGCAAGAAGTTTCTGGCTAAAGGTAACGATGTCTTTTGGAATTTGATGGATCCAGAGAAGGGTTATGACACGATCTTCCTCTTAATTGCCCTCTACACCTGCAGAGAACGACAATGTGATCCCGACCTCGACGAACGTGACGCCCCCGGATGCGAAAGTAATGATCTACAACCGCGTCCCAAAGTGCGGGTCTTCTACGATGCAGGAGATCCTCAAAAGGTAAATTTTGTGTCATCAGGACCACTTGTAGTCCTTTCGTAAATCCGGCTGAGGTGACGCAGTCTCGTTCGTGTGAATAGGCTGGAGACGAGAAATGAATGGTTACTTTGATGGTTCAGTGTTGCACGGTAGACCTCTCTGCATATACATACACGCACAAATGCACGCATACATACGTAAATAGATGGATTGGCCAGTGGCGACTTGCATCCAAGCACGGCCAACGGGAGTCATTATTGCATCAATAGGCAATCTTTTCTTCAGCCCAAGACGCTTTGGTTTGAAATTTCTTGTGATTCTAGCACGAAATATGGACAGATTGTGTATATAGTGCTTGTGTTGTCATCCCAATGTGCCCAAAAATATGTGGGACACAATTAAGAGATCCCAATGACGAAGGATGTTGTAGACCTACTGTATGTGTTGTGCAGAGCTGCAAGAGGGTCTAACGGTCTAACGGTCTAACGGTCTAACGGTCTAACGGTTCGTCGAACGCGGTTCGACAGACACGTGTTTAAAGTGATGTGTGAACGTGTGAACGGGGTATTTGGGGTTTAACCAACGTGTTCGACAACCAAAACCCCGTTCACACATCAATTTAAACCGCGTTCGACGAACCGTTGGACCGCAAAATCCCCTCTAAGAATGGTAACGTTCACTCTCTTTGAATGTTTAAGTCGTGTACATTTTGTATATTGGTGAGCATAATAAGGTAAGATGAAATAGAATATAATCAAACAAAATTAAAAAAGTAAAATAAGATAGAAAAGAACAAAATGAAATTAAATAAATCAAAATAAATCAAAGTTAAATAGAAAAACTAAATAAAATAACATAAGATAAAATAGAACAAAACAAACTAAGATTAAAGAGAATAAGATAAACTAAAATAAGGTAAAGTAATATAGAATAGAAATAAATAAGATAAGAAAGATAAATTAATAATAAGATAAAGAAAAAAATGAAAATGAAAAATCTTTATGAAAAAATGTCTTACTGAACTCGCGTAGACTACAACACAATCAACTCCTAACTCTCCTTTCGTTTGGAAGTCTTTCTACTCTTCAACTGTTCCATTTCCAATCTATTGACGTTCTTAAAGAAATTTAGGAAAACGATACAGACACAGCATACTTTAATTGAGGAACACCAGTATATGGCTAATATTCTTGGGCCCTCCAATAAATCTTTCTGGGTAGAAACTTTAGATTGTTGTGTTGTATTATCATTATGGAACTCTTTCCTCATTACCAGCTAGCTTATAGTAGTAAAAGGCTGGAGTAATTACTGGTTGTCTATAAGGTATAAAGTCGATATAGACCAGCGGTTTTTTTTTTTTTTTTTTTTTTTTTTTAATCTGGGTGATGAAACTCAATTTTAGACGTTGCTGGCGGTACAATGTCGCTTCCACGTTATTTTTTTTTTTTTTTTTTTTTATCAATAATGATGCCAGTTGGCTTTACTTTTAAGGAGTCAACAGAATAAATTATCAAACAGTACTTCACTTAATTTTTGTGTACCCTTCTAGTTATCAGATGTTAGCCACAGTTATGGGATGCTTGACTAACTAGAGTTGAGATCGAATTTGTAAAAGATTCTAACCCCTAAGTCTAGACATAAATCATCAAAATGGCGGAGATTTTACCTAAATCCCTATGTCGGCGACCTAAATATTTATGTCGAGGTTATGTCAAGACATAAGCATTTAGGTCGCCGACATAGGGATTTGGGTAAAATCTCCGCCATTTTGAAAATTTATGTCTAGACTTAGGGGTTAGATTCTTTTATAAATTCGACCCCTGACTATTACATGGTGTCATCAGGATCGGAAGAGAGGACCGAGTCTCAGCCCCTCGGGCCTGCACCTTCAGATGAAGGTGAAGGTGTTGAGGGAGACGAACGATAGGGAGATGCCTCTCTCCGATGTCCATCTCGCAGGACAACCATTTTTAGGTATTTTTTGTCGGCTTCTTACAAGCAGAAATACAAGAAGTTCCACACAATACAAAAGGGGTTTATGAAGTTAAAAAATTCGGTTACTCAACTTATTTGTTCAAATTATACAAATTCGTATTGATCAGAATATAGAAAGTAAAGATTGAAAGAAACAACCAGACCTAGATTTCCATATAATTATGCCCATTTATGAGCGCATTTTTGGATTTCGTTCATTTTCTATAATCTAATTCATAAACGTAATTCAGCATTTTGGGTTTCTTTTCTGCTTGCAGTCAAGCCATAGTGAAGGGCTTTAACCACGTGTCCTCAGACTTATACTTCGACCACTCCATAAGTTACACCGAGCAACTTGATCTTCTGGCAAAGATATTTTCTAAAAGAGAGTGGCCCATAAAATACCCTAAAGGGGTTTACAGAAGACATAAAAGTACCCTACTGAGCTACGATCAACATTTTTTCTTCTTCAACGTGACAAGGTAAAACGATGATAAGAAAAGTATGGAATATCAAAGCGAAATAATTGGTTTTTAGTATTAGGTTAGGAAATTAGATTTAGCGACGGAAGATTAACCACTTTTAAATCACTTTGTTGTTCCATACATTTCTTTTTATTCATTTGCATACGTCAATCTACTCCCAAATTTTCAGTGAATGGAAGGTTAGAATACTATGTATCATCTTTGTCCATACACCGCAAATTATGTTTACCGAGTGATAAGATTTATTGACTAAAAAAATATGGACGCGTAAATGTATCAAAAGAAACACTACATGAAAAAGTCTTTATCAATTCGACGTTTCGCTTCTTACAACTTTATCAAGTATCATACAGAAACAGCGTATTCCAAGTTGGGGAGGACTTGATAAGGCAGTAACAAGTAAAACGTCTTCCTAAAGGTCCAGTTACACCGAGTGTACGACTTGTTTCCGACCACCACTTGGTCGCCGACCAGTTGCAGGTAGTCTTTGGAAGTCGCTGGTAGTCGGTAATAAGATAGATCAATAGATAGATCAATCGATAGATAGATAGATAGATTACAACACACACTGAATAGTCCCCAGTGCAGAGATTTCCATCTTATCAACCACATTAACTTTTTAGATTTCAATTCCTTGCATAGGTTTTGTGTCGCCGACCGATCGCTTGATTTTCGGTCGAAGGTGGTCGGAAACAGGTCGTAAGCTCGGTGCGACTGGGGATTAATAGCCTGTCCCCACATCGTGTTTATTTCGACAGACTTGTCGGGAATTAACAATTACATACAACACGTAAATGGTTGCACCTAACACCTTGTAGACAACTTTTTAGTTGTCCTTTTGAAATGCACAGGTTATTGCGAGTAAAGTTTTGAAAAGGAGTAGAGCTCAGAGGGGTACAAAATTTTTGTATAATTGAGGAAGAGACATAAGGAATGAACAAACACGGAAAGAAGACGAATTGAGGAGGAAAGAAGGAGAAAAAGTGTGATTACACTAAAACAAAACACAAATATTGTTTCAATGTATGGATGTGGTTCACAGTTCATTATTCAATTTACCATTAGTCTAGAATTCCACCCTCACCGGAGCAAAATCCCCTGAAATATACTACAACAAAATACAAATATTGTTTCTCTGTATGGAGGAAGAAGATCATAGCTCTAAAAATCTCTGCACGACGACGCGCCACATTTGCGCCCACGCTGTTTGCATTTCTTCCGCAGACACCACTACCCAAGTCCTATTTGGATCAACCTCATCCGGGAACCTACAGACCGATTTGTCTCACTCTTCTACTACGCCAGGAGCCTCAAGCGATGGAGAAGCAGAACACAGTGAGCAGAACACTAATATTTCAAGTGTTTTATCAATCTATTGTATAGGCTGAACTATTAGTAGGCATCATATATACTCGTAGCAATGAAAACAATGCACACACGTAAATACACTGTAAATTTATTGATAAATCAAGTATATCCTTTATACTTAGCTATACGCGTGGGTGGGTGGCCTTATATAAACTGAAAGGATCTATACTTTGAACATTTAGAGTTTAAGATAAGCAACTGTTTGAGTTCTGACAAAAAAAAAAAAAGGGGGGGGGAGAGACGAGACGTGAGAGAACCTGGTTCACTCATTTAGATTTATCCACTCCAATGATATTTCCAGTCATATCAAAGAGCTTGTCGTCCCACCCAAATCATGGTTCAACAAGATTCTGGACGTCTGCTTAGTCAACGGTGACCCGGAGTGCTTCCCCGCCCGAGGTCAAATGCGAGAGCTTCAGTTGACCTATTTTTGTGGACACCATCCTGGCTGCATGTAAGTTTGGACATTTTTGAGTGGTCGAGGGTCGCGCAATATGATGCTATTCACTTTAATGTTTGCATGATCTGAAAGGTCCATGACATGAGGGAAAATGGTGGAAACAGACTTGATGGGAATAAATATGGCCTCTTGACTACAGAGAATGTATTACAATTTAGGTAAACTACAAGTCATAAACAATGTCGGGTTCATTTTTCTGAGAAATTAGAAAAACCTGCTTCTTCTTTTTGGGGTTCCGTTCCTTGGGTTATGTCGCACTCACAACACTTCGTTTGGCTGCATCCTTGGCTAAACAGATAGATCTCTCCTTGTGATTTGTTTAGCCAATTATACAACCAAGTGAATTGTTATAAGTGCGGCACAAACCAGGAACAAACAGGCCCTCCATGTTACAAGAAAAGGGAAAATGGCGTCGGTTATAACCTGTTCTTTACATTTATACACCAAAAAATAACGTCTAACGTCTAATCCATATCCCTTTACCGATCATAATTGACCGAAGTTGATTATTAAATAATATACCAGCTTTTCTTCAAGTAACGACACACAAGCTCTTCAATCTCTCTATTGTTCAGAAAAAGGGAAGTTTACGCCTCTTATGCTCTAGTGTTAATGATCATACCGTGCGTACAATTTATATTTCAAGTATTTGTTTTACGTTATGTTTATTACATATATGATATTCAAACTTATAACACATTTTCAGAGAAAATTAAAATCAGAGATGAAGTAATCCTTATATTTCGACCACTAACTGTGGTCCTCTTCAGAACATAAGTACTTATCCTCTGAAGAGGACCACAGTCAGTGGTCTTTAAAGTTGTGGTCGACAGTTAGTGGTCGAAATATAAGGATTACTTCATCTCTGATTTTAATTTTCTCTGAAAGTGGGTTATAAGTTTGAATTTGACTTATGTGCTACTACATAACGGTACTCTAATAGGTATATGTATATGTATTTATATGTATATATACATACATATATATGTATATATATATATATATATATATACATACATATGTAAATGCATTTTTACACACACACACACACACACACACACACACACACACACACACACACACACACACACACACGCACATCACACGAACAATATCTCGCCCACAACTTCAAAGACCAACAAATATTTCTATTTTACTAAGATTTATTTCCTCTCCGATTTTCTCTTAATTTACGCTTCATTTCAGTATGCCCTCCCCCTTAACAACCCGTCTCTCTGTCTATCTGTACTAATAAATCTCCAACACATTTCTCCACGTTTTTTCATATTTTGAATAAACGCCAGACACTTTCGTTTTTCTGAAGCACTTCAAAGCCACAACATTGGCCATAAAATGTAGGCTGTACCTACCGCTCATTAGACCATAACTGTATCAATCTTCGTAACTGAGCCAGGTAAAATGCCCCACAAATAATTGCTTTCGTTAGAAAGTTGGCCATCACAAACTCGAAAGGAGCAACTTACTTCTAAACTGATTCTCACACTCCAAGCACCCAGCGTTTTAACCAGCACAAACACACTGCGCTCCAGACATCTTGACAGACTTCATGGTAAGCACGAACATCTAATACGACACATAACTCTCAAACCTAACCGCACAGGCTATATGTTTTCTGCTCCCTAACCTCCCACCTACCTTTATGGACGATAATTCTTGACTAATTTGTATCCTCTTACAAATCTTGGTTGACCTAGGTTGATTGTCAAATAATGCTCCGTAGCTTTCCTCCAAGTACCGCTACATATTTTCCTCTAATACTTTCAGAGGTTGGATTAGAGATACAATTGAATTATGATATGGCCTGTTTCAAAACATGTGGATAAAATATTAGAAAATATCTAAAGTTATTGCTGACTCTACTATTTCTGTTGTTTTTCCTTATTTCATAATCCATGTTCTTGATTCCTCTTTTCCAGTTGTTATTATTGTCGTTCTTTAGACTGACTGGCTGAGATACCATTTCTCCCTGAGGAACGTCATAGCTGGAACGAAATTTTTCCATAAATCCCTCATAGAATCTGTTGTGTTGTTAGCGTGCGTAATTGTGTACAATGTAGTCTTCCAGTTTAGTATTCTGTTGTTAATTGCTACTTGAGAATGATCGACATGATTTATGGTATTGATAACTTTGTGGTGAGAATGTGGGATGTCATTTCGATCGTGTGATCCTGAACATTGTCGAACTGTCATTATTCTTTGGTCTGATACTTCTTATCCTTTATTCAGTTGTATTCCAAATTGTATTGAGACCTCCAGATAAATCAGACATTCATGGACACAACATTCACTTTCGACACAGCCAGTGAAGAATCGCACATCTCAGGTCTAGATTTTTTCTTTTTATCAAGCTCAGATTGTTCCTAAAATTCGTTGTTATTTGAGACATGTAACATAACTCTCGAGAAATAATACATTGTATGACTTTTGGTACAGGCAAATTGGTAATAAGGGAGCAATGCAACGGGCCAAACGACACGTGGAGATGTACTACAGCGTGGTAGGGCTCATAGAAGAGTTCCCACTTTCTATGAAAGTTTTGCAAGAGTATGTCCCGAGATTCTGGTCCAACGTCACGTCCTCTAAACTAAGCACAGGTCTGTTCTAATCCTGAATTTGTACAATCTAAGTGTTCGTCTACACTGAGTATACATACTTGCACCTTCTGTTCCCGCAGAGTGTATACACACGTGTCTGTGTGTGTGTGTGTGTGTGTGTGTGTGTGTGTGTGTGTGTGTGTGTGTGTGTGTGTGTGTGTGTGTGTGTGTGTGTGTGTGTGTGTGTGTGTGTGTGTGTGTGTGTGTGTGCGTGTGTGTGCGTGTATGTGTGCATGACTGCATGACCCATGTAAACCTTATCCCTTACAGCTGCAAAACAGACCCGTCCGTTAGACAGAGATTCATGCATCACCGAATGCTAAACTCATTCTTTTCTCTCTGTCCCTTCTTCAGGAAAAATGAAGAGGAACAGAGCCTCTGCCCATCCCGACGTGTCCCCTGACACCCTCAGGAGGCTACGCGACCTTCTACGGGAGGACCTCGAGTTCTACAGTTTTGTTAAACAACGTCTGCATAAGCAGGCTGAAGCCCTGGGTTTACGCTGACGTAAAGCGTTCTGTCGTGTCTCTTTCCTTTAGTTTGTCTGGAACAGTGTATCGCCAATAGAAGTTAAACAAGGGATGAAGCCAAGATTTAAAGATAGAAAAAAAAAAAGAATATGTATATATATATATATATATATATATATATATATATATATATATATATATATATATATATATTTACTCTTTTCATCGCAATCTAATCTTATCTTTTGATTATCTTCATTACCCTATTGCCCCGTTCTTGTATCTCTCTCACTTATACTTGAGTATTCTTTTACCAATTCACACATTTACACACACGCGCACGCACATGTATATATGTGTGTGTATGTGTGTGTATGGTTGTAGTTATTGTACAGGGTGTGGCAACATAACTTCCTTTTTCCAAAAGGCAATAAAACAAGATGTATAAATCAGAAAGGTTTTAATTTTGTTTCATAATTATAGTACATATTTAAAGTTTTGTTTCACACAGTTTTGAAAATCACAGTTTTGTCCGATTTCGGGTGTTTGCCATGACCCTCACCAGCGTATCAGCGGGTATATTGGCAATTTCTTCTCGGATGTTGGCCTTCAAGTCTGGTAGGCTTCTCGGACGGTTGACATAAACACGGGATTTCAAATATCCCCACAAATAAAAATCACAAGGGGACAAATCGGGGGAACGGGCTGGCCACTCCAAATCGCCCCTTATTGAAATGAGGCGCTCCGGAAAATGTTCCCTCAAAACAGCCATCGATGCCCTTGAAGTGTGAGCCGTTGCTCCGTCCTGTTGAAACCAAATATCCCCTAGGTCCAATTCTTCAATTCGTGGAAAAAAAATTCCTCCAACATGTTTACATACCGGTCTGAATTCACTGTCACTGTGACCTCATTTTCTTCAAAAAACCAAGGACCAACAATTCCAGTGGAGGAAATTGCACACCACACTGTGACTTTAGGTGAATGCAAAGGCCTTTCATGCAATTCATGGGGATTGGTGTCAGCCCAGTAGCGCATGTTTTGTTTGTTGACGCATCCAGTCAAATGAAAATGTGCTTCATCACTAAAGTAAACAATAGCGTCTTCAGGAACGTTTTCGAGAAGTGCCTCACATGCGTTCCTTCGTGAAGTGAAATCACGTACGGAGAGTTCCTGCACAATCGCCATCTTGTAAGGATGGTAATGAAGGTCATCGTGAAGTATTCGCCTCACTGAACGATCAGAAAGTCCAAGGGCAGAGGCATGTTTGCGCGCAGAACGCCGTGGGGATTGCAAGACTGAAGCTCTCACTGCCTCAATGTTCTCAGGTGATCTGATGGGCCGAGGTACTCCAGTTCTTCGTCGTGTAGTACTCCCAGTTTGCCTGAACGTAGTGACCCATGTAACAATTGATTTCCGGTCCGGAACAGGGCCTCTCGGGGCTACATTGAAACGATTTCGAAAGGCGCGCTGGGTTGCAATAACAGACTGACGATTCGAAAAGTAAGCTTCGACGGCAAACGCACGCTCCTCACTACTCCAACGCATGATAGCGACTGACTGTATTTCCAAGAAAACTTTCAGAACGGCCCTGTCAAATGAAACCACGCCCACCCCGCTACTACTTCTACAGCCAGATTGCCACGCATTATAAAAAAGGAAGTTATGTTGCCGCACCCTGTATTTCACTTATGATCTGTATATGTACAACACAATAACTCAGTACACCAAAGACAATGTTAGATTACGACCAATACTTAGATGAACCTCATTTTGAATGGGATTGCGTGCCTTTCAGTCGGAATGCAAGAAGTCTCCATCAACCTGGATGAGTTTCAGATTGTTAGAAAGATTTTGCACAGAAATAATGACGAAGTTAGCGACGTCCTAGTTCCTAACCCCACTAGTGTTACTAATCTTGCGCGACCGATTTCGTGGGCAAGATGCCTGCCTTGACGACCTTTGAAGGTCACAGTACAAATTGCAATCCTCGCGGTCACACCCATAAATAAATAAATAAATGAATTTTATTTGGCATTGAATTAATATACATGAAGTGCAGATAATGAAAAAAACACAAAGTTCGAAATAACAGTTACAAATGCCGAGGACAACACAATAAAGCATGTAAGTTTGTTTCCACTGTAGTCTCATCTATGGAAAAATCTTCAGGAGTAAACCTGGAGGAAAAAATCAGGGGTCGAAGTCCCGTAGGCCGTTCGCTGTTGTATGATAACAATATCGCTCGGGCAGCTCCTGCAACGGCGTTGGTACCAAACTGTAACAGCCTAGTCGTTCTCATGGATCCGTGAGTGACGTGGGGACGGAAGATCCTGCAGCCTGGATGAATCCAGGTCCTTCATATCATCTCGCCCTCGAAGGCGCATCTTCCATGGTCGACATCGACCTATGGAGGCCATCGTCATCTCGAAGAGAGATTCTTCAGTGCAAAACTATTCCACACCATCTTGAGACAATATGAGCCAGTATGAGCCAATGGGATATTATCCCCTTTGATAGTGGAGGACGCGGCAGTGTATAGTATGCATTGACTCCTTCCAGGAGAAGGGTACAAAAATACGGTAGCTTCCAGTCTCCTAGATCTATTGTTCTTTCAACGATAAGCATGAGAATAAAAAACCGGTATTGTTATCCCTGGCCAGGGAAGTATGAAAAAGAAGAGACAGAATTCTAGGGCTAGTAGAGATATAAGGACAGCATAAATGAGGAATAGTAAAAGTAAAAGATAAAAAGTGTCTCAGGATATCATTATGAGTGGAAATCACACACACACACACACACACACACACACACACACACACACACACACACACACACATATATATATATATATATATATATATATATATATATATATATATATATATATATATATAATATATATACTGCGTGACTCGGGTCCTTCGGGGCGCCACAGAAGTACCTTTATTATATGATTCTGTATAACTATGTAGTCGATATCTCACTTCAGTTGAGCAATGCCATTTAAGCCTCAGGAGAATGACAAAATAACAGAATGAACATAACAAGTATATATCAGATACCTAATTAAGGTCTACTTTTTTCTTTTACATCTTACATAGTAAAATATAACACTGCTAATCAATTCTAACATACAGGTTACATCTATTAAGCTAGATTACATCTTACTCTAGTTGTCATGAACAAGTGCATGAGAAATAGTGCACTTATTGAAAATGTTGAACATGACCACAAAAGTATATTTTTGAATGCAAACGAGTTAGTAGTTTATTATAATCAAAGTAGTCTTAAAGCATTTGCTTGCTTGTGGAGCCGCTGCTTGACGAAGTCGTAGAACTCCACATCCTCCTTCAAAATGCTTCGAAGTATATTTTTGGTGTTGTTGGACACGGGCGGTTTGGAAGTAAACTTAATTTTCACTATTCCTGAAAAAAGTATTCGACAAAAAATAAGTATATTCGTAGTATAGAGAATGACAACCTTACGCGGTAGGATTTGTTAAAGTCACCCTTCACTTTTAGCAACACATGTATATATATATATAGATAGATAAATATATATATATATGCCTGTATATATATATATAATATATATATATATATATATATATATACATATATATACATGCATCAATGTATATATATATACAAAATATATATACATATATATATATATATATATATATATATAAATAGTTTCTGCAAGAAAGATATCAACAGTATATGCGTGTATGTTATGTAAGTTTTATTCTTTATGAAGAAGACGAGAAGCCTACGCCAGGAGGCGCTGAGTGCCTGCTTTTAGGACTGTTGGGGCCGGTAACACACAGTCACTGCCGGAAATAAGAGAGGGGTGTGGGATTCGAACCCAGAGCAGATCAAATGCGAGACCAGGATGTTTCCGACTACGCCACCAGGGCAATCTATGTAGGAAAAGAAGTCATCAATAGATGTTTTTACGTGAGGCTACAGCATTACCAGATTTAGTCGGAACAAACATCTGTTTACAAAGGATTACAAAGGCGAAGCATGCCGACAGGAGACCTTTTGGTCCATAACTAGGTCGGATGCGAAAAAAAATATATGATAATGATAAATAGATAAAAAAAAATGAATAAAAACAGACACCGCGGATATATTTTCCTACCTGAACTGAGCTTTGCAGACGTGACATTGGCGAAGAACCGTGGTACATATTCTTCGAGAACCTTCAAGGAAAGTTGATATTCCTCTAGAAGACCCACAACGCTGTAGTAATTTTCCACATGGCGTTTGGCTCTCTGCAAAGCTCCATAATTACCCACTTGTCTTTAAGAAAAGAGAGAAATCGTATTGTAACTGCCAGATGAGCTCCTGGAGGTAACATTGTTATTAATGAGATGTGATTCGAAATGCATCTTGTTTGGTATCATTAATTCTGTGAAAACAGAATAAAAGTTTTGAGGTCACCAAGGAGGTCTGTTTTACATCGTGATAGCCATTTCCTTTTCCTTAGGAGATTGTTTTGCTAAATTAAGGCAAATTTGTAATCATTTCTGAAGGCTTCAGTTAGGTTAGGTTGGGTTAGGTTAGGTTAGGTTAGGTTAGGTTAGGTTAGGCTAGGTTACGTTAGGTTGGGTTGGGTTGGGTTGGGTTGGGTTAGGTTGGGTTGGGTTGGGTTGGGTTGGGTTGGGTTGGGTTGGGTTGGGTTGGGTTGGGTTGGGTTGGGTTGGGTTGGGTTGGGTTGAGTTGAGTTGAGTTGGGTTGGGTTGGGTTGGGTTGCGTTGGGTTGTTTTTGGCTGGGTTGGGTTGAGTTGGGTTGGGTTGGCTTACGTTGAGCTGGGTTGAGTTGGGTTGGGTTGAGTTTGATTGGGTTGAGATGGGTTGGGTTAGGTTGGGCTGCGTAGGGTTGGGTTAGGTTGATACGTTTTGTGTTGTAGTGTGTTAGGTTGAGTTAGATTAGCTTAGGTGAGATTCAATCATATATATTATTGACGCATTCACAAGATCAGGCTACCACAAACAATTATTATCAGTGTCATCACTAACGAAAGCTTAAATGACCAAGTAGAGAAGTAAAGTTTTTGATATGGAGAAGCTAAGCGCATGTTAGTTAGTGGTTCCCATCTCCAAAAACACCAACACATTAATGTATACATATATATATATATATATATATATATATATATATATGTATGTGTGTGTGTGTGTGTGTGTGTGTGTGTGTGTGTGTGTGTGTGTGTGTGTGTAATAATAATAATGATAATAATAATAATAATAGGTTTATTGAGATAGCAGTGATACACTGACAATAATACAATTGAGTACTTTTATGAGTAATATAGTAATTATAAGAGTGATATGCTTAGTCTAAAATTTATAATGAGTTTATTGTGCGGACAATGGATGGAATGGCACTGTTCTTGTATCGGTCAGTCCTCGGCGCTCTGATGGGCTTGATTTTGTTAGAATGCCGAGTTGCATGGTGGGTGGTTGTGGTGTTAGGTGGGAGGAAGTGACGGTGACGTGGGTGTAGCATTAGGTCCTGTCCAAACTTATTCATTGCCTCACTGTGTTTGTCGAACAATCTTGGCAAGCTGAGGGTGGTGAGGGCGTGCTCGTATCCCTCATACTGACTACCCAAGATAATTCTGCACGCTCTTCTTTGTACTTTCTCTAATTTGCTCCTCTGTGTGATGTTGAGTGATGATGACCAGGCTGGGGAGGCGTACATGAGGGTGGGGAGTACGAAGGTGGTGTAGACTCCCTTTAGATCTGGTGATGGGGTACCAAGGGACTTCAATCTGCGCAGCATGAAGAGTTTGTAAGAGGCCGTCCTGATGATGTTGTTGATGTGCTGGTTCCAGTTAAGGTGGTCGTCTATTGTGATGCCTAGTAGCTTGGCACACTGAACCACCTGAAGGGAATGGGTTCCTAATGACAGTTGAGGTGGTGCCACCGCCTGTTTGGATGTACAAACATGCATGACCACGGTCTTGCTGTGGTTAACTGTCACATTGCTGCTCTCAGTCCACGTTTTGAGGTTGTCTAGGATGTTTTGTAGTGAAGAAAAGTCAGGCTGCCTGGTGTTGATGGGAATGCCAACTGTGCAGTCATCGACGTATTTCCATCTATGTTGGGTGTCCATTAATGCGTCATTTATGAGGATGAGGAAGCATAGTGGTCCCATCTTGGTCCCTTGAGGGACCCCACAGGTCAAGGGGAGGAGGGAGGATGTCGTTCCCTGGTACCTCACTGCCTGTTGACGTCCGGTCAGGAAGTCGGCTAGCCATGCTACCAAGTGTGGTTGGATCCCCAGTTGTATGGCTTTGGAGATGATAATGTTATGGTCAACAAGGTCAAACGCTTTCTTGAAGTCAATAAAGGTCAAGGCTAGAGAAGTATTGCGCTTGTCTAAGTGGCTGTGCAAGAAGTCCAGAAGATTAACAAGATAGTGAGTTGTGGAGGAGGATTTCATGTTGCCATACTATTGGATATCGATTTGAGTGTGTGTGTGTGTGTGTGTGTGTGTGTGTGTGTGTGTGTGTGTGTGTGTGTGTGTGTGTGTGTGTGTGTGTGTGTGTGTGTGTGTGTGTGTGTGTGTGTGTGTGTGTGCAAAATTACCATAGAAGAAAAGAAACTTGAAAACCTAAGCACCACGTTGGTATAATTACGTCCTGAGACGTATGACATAGGACAAGGGCGTGAGAGGTCATCCATAAGATCAAAAAGGAGCGCGGACGTTCCAAAGAGTGAGATATGAGTGACTTTACCTTCCTCTCTCTGCCTGATACCACAAATCTAGTCTGACGAGTACGTCTTAACAGTTAAATAATCTAACATTTTATCACAGTTGAAAGATCCATAAGTCATGTTCACAGCCCATGTATGTATATATTGTATTTCTTTTACCATAATGTATTATATCTCTGAAGAAGCCTGTTGTGTGCAATCCTAGTAGGGAATAAACTTGTATGCCAATTCTTGTCTTCATTGCCCACAATTTCTCAGCTTGTCACAATGCCTGAATACACACTGACACGCACACACTCACGCACAAGCACACACACACATACACACCCACACACCCACACCCACACCCACACCCACACACACACACACACACACACACACACACACACACACACACACACACACACATATATATATATATATATATATATATATATATATATATATATATATATATATATATATATATATATATTCATTATATCCCATGAGATTTTCCCCTTTATAAGGAAGGTAGCTAAGTCAGAGGCACGTACCTATTCCCACCCATTTCACTCCCTTCCATCACCCCCTCCACCCCGTCCCATCTCAGCTCCTCATGGATGACGGGTCATCCCTGCATCCACCAACTGACCTGGGTCAAACGCAATGCAGCAAGATACAGTACATCCACAGTAAGGCTGCTTCACTTAATTGTATATGTGTGTGTGTGTGTATACATACATACTTACACATTATATATATATATATATATTAAATATAATATATATATATATATATATATACGCATTCAAAATATGTGTTTGTTTACGTAACTGGAGCATAAAGGAAAGGAGATGCACTTGTTGAGTTCTGTCTCTTATAGTAAAAAAAAAAAAAAAAAAAAAAAAAAAAAAAAGTCGGAGGCCTTTGACTCAATTAAACCAGTTCCCATACATATTTGCCCCCGCCCCCCTTTATATAGCGGCACCATACATAAACTCCAATCTCCGAAACACTTATTTTCCTTAGGGATGTAGACATACAATGAACAATCTCAACAGTTATTCCAGTATTCATACTCAACCCAAACATTCCACATAATATCCATTCAATGCAGGTCCCTTTTCAACTTTGATGTCTTGCAATCCCACTTGTATCTTTTCCTTTATTATAGACTCAACATTCTGTTCGTTATGGTTATCTAAGTGTTCATTTGAAATTGGTTCTATAATTTCAACTGCATGAATCTACCTAATCATTTTGTTCAATTTCTTCACATAAACTTTATTCTGATTGATTAACTAACTAGTATGAATCTAAAACCTGGACTTGAACTATCAACAACTGCCTCAGACACAAATTTAGGTTTTGGACCCTAAACTGGACTTGGACAGTGTGGAATTGACCTTGCCCTATTGAATTGAGCATAAGAACATAAGAATGTAGGAGACTGCAAGAGACCATAAGGCCTATAATAGGCAGTCTCATGAATCGACTACAAACCGCATATATGGGGAATGGGACAACTGTCCGCAGGAAACTAGCCGCCACATGGAACTTGGTAAAAAAACAAAAGAAGTATTATTGGCATGTTAGGTTAGGTTAGATTAGGTTAGGTTACGTTACGTTACGTTACGTTATGTTACGTTAGTTTAGATTAGGTCCTACGTACACATGGCTGCCAGTTTCCCGCGGCCAGTTTCCTGCAGTCCGTTTCCCGCGGCCAGTTGTCCGCGGCCAGTTGTGCTAGACTCGTAAATATGTGTGTATACTATGAAAGGAAAGGGAACTCACAGACAGCCCAGGTGTTGTCCGCAGAAGTAAGTGAGCATAAGTTCCCTTAGTTTACCCCGGACAGGCAGACACTCCGGATCACCAAGACCTACACATGTATCCAGATTCTTCTCAAACCAAGACTTTGGAGGCAGATCGCTCGAATTCACCGCCCTGAAAAAGAAAGTATCTGTATTCCAAGTTTCTAGTACTTTAATCGTTTGATAAGAATACCAAAAAGGTACAGGTAAAGTTTCTAGTACTTTAAGTATTTGATAAGAAAACACCAAAAGGTAGATAAAGAATCTGTGGCCAGATATGAATTCATCAAGATCACCAAAAATCACAGACATGTGACCCGAGCTCTTCTAAGACTTTAATAAGAATATCACAGAAGCACGAATGAAGTGCACGGTGAGGAGCCTACGCCAAGAGGCGCTTAGCTGTGACCTAGGCGGTCACTTTTGTCCTATGCAATTGGACTGCTGGGGGCAAAGTGACAGCCACTGCTGGGAATTGGAGAGGAATGAGAGACTCGAACACATGACTAAAGGATATGTGAGGCCCGCATGCTTCTGACTACGCCACCACCACACGATCATCATAATATATTGTCATTTGAACATCCACCTGACACAAAATGAATGTTACACTAAGTCGTAATGAGATACAATGATAAAGCGTGCCGAAAAAAGAGACCTTTAGGTTCATAGCAAGGCCGTAAGCAGAGGAGATTAGTAGAAAGAGGGAACAAACCGGTTGCTTCTCCATCTGCGTTCACTTCTGATGTAGTAGAAGTGGGAGATGAATCGCTCGACAGGGTCACGGATGAGGTTCACCAAAACGGGCCGCGGGTATCCTAACCTGCGGAAGGAATTTCAAGCATAGCTTACATGATCAAAAGATAAAATTCCAGTACTTGGGGAAACTCTGAGTCACCTAGAGAAGAATCCCAAATTTCCCGCCCCGCATGTGGACCCTGACTGCATGTTTCTATAAAGTCGACATTTCAGGGATTTTAGTCGCCTTTCTTTAGAGGGGATCTACACGGTCTAAAGGATGAAACGCACGAGAGGCTGTTTAGCCGCTCAACCGCTGCGGCTGTTTAGCCGTTTTTATAGAACACACTACTTTTAATGGAATTGCGCGCATTAGCGGTTAAGTAACTAATGCGCGCAATTCCATTAAAAGTAGTGTGTTCTATAAAAACGGCTAAACAGCCGCAGCGGTTGAGCGGCTAAACAGCCTCTCGTGCGTCCGTAGCCTAAGTCGAACGCGGTTCGACAGACACGTGTTTAAAGTGATGTGTGAACGTGTGAACGGGGTATTTGGGGTTTAACCAACGTGTTCGACAACCAAATACCCCGTTCACACGTTCACACATCACTTTAAACACGTGTCTGTCGAACCGTGTAATCACCCTCTTAGACCAGAGTTATACACCATTCTTCTATGATTGGATACTAATTTTCGTTCAAAAAGGGATTCTAAACGCTTTTGACTTTTGCTATATCTCCGTTCTACTATCCTACTTAAATATTTCCTTTACCATCTATATCAGCGTTTCCTAACATTTACCGACAATAGCACCCCCTATTGTCATGTCTAAGCAGTCCAGCACCGCTATCTTGTTATTGGAAGGATAAAAAGAAAATGAAATGTACTGCTTGATGATTTATTTGATTCCTTAGAAGTGAAACAAATTGACAATATTGTTAGTAGAAGAAATAAGAACACCCTAGAAAAATAAGATAGCATGGAAAAATTCAAATATGCACAACTAGGTAATCAATGATACATACATTAATGTGATTTTTGTGAGAGTCACTTTCCAACACCGCCTATGATGACTTAGGGCAACCCCAGGTTGGGAAACGCTGAGCGATATGAATGCGCCTCTTTAGTGTAATGATGTTCCCAGTGATTAAAGGGATGGTTAGCGCTGACAAAACACAACTTTTTTCCCCACGTGAAGAGATCATGAAATTCTAAACTTAAATATATACTCTACGTAGCAACTTGATTCTACGGCCCTACGGAATAAAAGTTACAGAACCAATGATGATTACAACAATGATAACAACAATAATTATTATTGTAATGATAATAATAGATATAATGATACATATACCAAGGGCTTTTCCCCCCTTACAAGGGGGGGTTAGCCAAAGTCAAAGAGCTAAATCCACTCCCATTCACCACCCCTCCCTCCCTCTTATGCCAAAATTCCTCGCGTGCCAACGAAGTAAAATTATAGGCCTACATACGAGTATGGGCCCCCCACCCTCTCCTCCTCCCTTCCCCTCCCAGGGCGCCGCCTGCGATTATCAATGGTCATACAAAATAATCTGGAAATTTATTTATTTATTTGTTTATTTATTTATATATTTATTTATATATCTATTTGTTTTTTTTATCTAATTATCTGGAAAATTATTTATTTATTTATTTATCTTTTATTTTCTATTTATTCATTTCATTATTTATCTATTTATTTATTCATTTATTATTATTTATCTATTTATCTATTTGTTTATTTATCTACTTATCTGGAAATTTATTCATTTATTTATTTACCCATTTATTTATTTATTTATTTATCTACCTATTTGTTTATCTATCTACTTATTTGTTTGTCTATTTATATATTCTTTTTTCTAAAGTGCACACCCCACCCCTAAACAAATTCTGTTATGTTTAAGTCCAAGGGATTCGCTTCAGTGGATAAGATGTCTTCCTCGCGGAGGGGTGACGTCACTCTAGACCACCTCCTTCATTCTAATTAACCTCAGGTGACCTTATTCAACTGAAAGTCTTAAGTCTTGCACCGCCTATACCTGGGGTTCTCAACCTATTTTCACGTATACCCCGTTCTTATGCAATGCTGTTATCTAACCTCCTGGAGATGACTTCAACACTAAATTTAATCCTTCATTCTAATTAACCTCAGGTGACCTTATTCAACTGAAAGTCTTAAGTCTTGCACCGCCTATACCTGGGGTTCTCAACCTATTTTCACGTATACCCCGTTCTTATGCAATGCTGTTATCTAACCTCCTGGAGATGACTTCAACACTAAATTTAATCGTTTTGCATCCACTAACTGCTCGTAGCTTTCGGCTGGCGGCCACACTTGTGAACTGCCGTAGCCCAATAAGGTTCCATGAACCACAGGTTGAGAACCACTGGGCCCCTACACCACTGTTTCACAACCCTATGGTCGCCAAGCGTTTTTCCTGGGGTCGCTAAGACATCTTGTATGTTTTTTTTTTCAAAATTATATGAATTCAATACCATAACTATGATGATGTTAACACATATACAGATAGATTAGTGGGGTAGCGCTCATATCATGGGAATCATATTGGGGTCACCTAAAAAAAAGGTTGGGAAACATTGGCCTATACATAATAGTCAAATCCATCTCAGGACAAATGAAGACTTTGCTGTAAATCATCGTGTGTGTTTTTAGTTTATTTTTTCTATTACTACAAGCAAAATACCCCCAAAAAAGATATTCTGACAAAACGCATCAATGCAATCGATTTAGAATAAAAAGTAGACATTATTCTTAAAATATGGAGCCCTACATAGACTGTTTACGAAATGAGAGCGGCTGGCGTGACGACATGACGAAGGCGCGCATGCGCACAAAGGATTACAAAGGCGGAGCATGCCGACAGGAGACATTTTGGTCCATATCTAGGTCGGATGCGAAAAAAATCAAGATAATGATAAATAAATAAATGAATAAATAAAAACTATAATAATGTAAATAATAAATAAAATACATAGATAAATGCATAGGTATAGTTAAATAACAAACAGGTAAATAGTAAATAATAATAAATTGACATATAACTAATAATAAATGATAATCAAGCAAATAATAATAAACAAACGGACAAATGATAACAAAACAAATAAACAAGTAATATAAAATAAATGATAGTCATTACAGCATACTTGCTTAGGTGTTTATCTAAATGATTCTTAAAGCTTCGAACTGAAATACATTGCACTACCTCTGCAGGAAGTTTATTCCATTCATTAACTACACGGCTGGAGAAGTTGTTTCTACCCACTTCCAAATTAGATCTATTTCATTTTTTCACCGCTGTTGTATAAACACTTACTAACCTGCTCACGTTGAAGTAGTACATGTGTCTGTCGTAACCTTGAGCTCCATTGGAGGTTTGTCTGTAGACTCCGGCTAATAAAGCTTTCTGGGCTTTGATGCCTAAGTGACGCCTGCCATAGATACCAGATGATCC
>NC_134796.1:52531476-52533976 GCF_046742065.1 Oratosquilla oratoria
TACGTCTACATTTATAAACAGGTTATGTAAATGTCGTAAAGAATACTGATCTGATATATTTATGACTTTTCCCATTAAAAAAGAGGCGAGGAAAAATCAATTTTCGTTACCTGAGCTGTCATTTTCACTCTCGTAATGACACTAATTCATTTATACGATTTTTCTGTATTTCAACATTCATCATCGGTTTTCATCTTTTGAAAATAATATTTAAACTTTATGGATTCCTTTATCTGCTTCCATAAGAACTCAGAATATAGAACATAAGAATGGAGAAGAGTGCAAGAGACCATAAGGCCTACACTAGGCAGTTTCATGTCCGTAACCACCTTTTATTCCCATCCATAAAGCTATATTATCTTCTCTTAAAAACAACCTATAGTTTCAGCGTTCAATACATAGTTACTAACTCTATAACATTCGTTCTTCCCTATTTCCTTTTTTTTTTTTTAGCATTTTATCTTGTACGGCCCTAGTCCAAATTATTGTCTTGTACATTCTATTTTTATGTTTCAAGGATAGCCTGCAAGCCCATTTCCTCGTTACTATTGGTCGGGCCAAACCGATGTAACTGACCTTGCGGGAGTAGGTGGGGTTATCATTACTACGTGTTCTAGCTATCATTATGCCTGTTTTTAAGAGGAATGTATCTTGGTGTGAATTAATATTGGAGTTTGGAACTGTGATATATAGGGCTTCTTTGTTGCATTTATTATTATCTTTACGTGTCTTACTTATTTCTTTATTTATTTTTTTTTTATTTACACAGGAGACCTTTTGAATGTTTTAGTTCGTCGAAGAAGATACAGTTATGTTGATGGCATTATTGTAATTGTACCTAAAGAAACTAATATTACCAACAAATTAAGAACATTAAACAATATTAATGAAAACATTTTACAGCAGAAATAGAGAACAACGGAAAGTTACCCTTTTTAGACACTTACGCACAGAGTAAAATTAATCCGGTTCATAAGCGTAAGATGCTGGTGAGGCTGAGACACACATTAGGCTTCATCTCTCTTACTGCAGTACATGCCCCTATTGAGGTGTAAGACCTTGAAGAGATGTTCTATGTCAAACTTGGTTCTATAGTTGACCAATCCCCACCACAAGACACACACATTCTCTGGGCGACTTCAACGCTGTTACCAGCGCCGACAGAGCTGGCTTTGAGGTATGTACCTGCCCTCATGGTCCTGGAACCAGGAACAGCAGCAGTTCTCTCCTGAACTTTGCAAAGTCCAGAAGGCGAAGGATTGACGGTTCTTGGTTCCAGAGATGAAAGCCACATCGATGGACATGGTGTAGTAATGCCAGAGGCGTGACCAAGGAGATAGATCACGTACTTGGCAACACTCGTTGGAGGATCCTGCAAAACTTCAGGATTTACTGAGAACGGTTAACTTGAGCTTTAAAATGAAGTTCTGTGCGATATCTTAAAGCAGATGATTTTATCAACTTATCATTTCTGTAATCTTAGTTTCGTACTCATGAATGAAAAAACCTTAACGCGTAATACTATTAGAATCATGTGTTACTTTGAGCAAGATTTTACTCATTTCCATAAACATAAAAAAGAGAGATGATGTATAGAAAATCTCAATGTCAGACACCAAACTTTTAAGGAAATAAGAAATTAAGTTACTGCGCCGCAAGTTTTTTCTTTTTCAAAAATTGTACCAAGGAAATAGAATTAGCAAACGCTACTACTATTTTAGAAAAAATAAAAATAAAAACAGGTCTCAGAACGCCATTTAAGCCACAGTCACACCAAGCTTACGACCCGTTTCCGACCACCTTCGACCGAAAATCAAGTGATCGGTCGGCGACACAAAACCTATGTAAGGAATTGAAATGGAAAAAGTTAATGTGGTTGATAGGATGAAAATCTATGTACTGGGGACTATTCACTGTGTGTTGTAATATATCTATCTAATTATATATCTATCTATCTATCGATCTATTATTTATCTATCTTTTTATCGACTACCAGCGACTTCCAAAGACTACCTGCAACTGACTGGCGACTTCAGACGAAAACGTATTTCTACAGCCCGTCACGCTACGGTACCGAGTTCGAACCCCGCTCATGACTCGAAACTCCCACTACACTGCTAGCAGTTACTCTTCTCCTTGAACAATTGACAGATGTGTGGGGTGTGTAAAGTCACAGCACTAACTATAGATTGGACTATATGACCTTTAAACTCTCACCCGTAAGGGTAATAGTTACCGATCACGGGTCTAGCAAGGGGTTCAAGACCATATTAAAGCTCAGTTAAAACCACACAGGTGCGCGTTTCTTTTGATCTGCTTTTTATGGGCCCGATCCATCTTGTTTCGAAATTCATAACCAATTTGAAGATAGATTGCCTCATCAAAGGCCAAGTGGGGAAGAATCGTGATGACGAATGTCGTTTCACTGCGCGGCGAGTGAGTGAATATGCGCTGTAGCATTTGGTAACAGACTCTGAGGCAGTGGTTCCCAAACTGGGGT
>NC_134796.1:52541476-52553976 GCF_046742065.1 Oratosquilla oratoria
ACAGGTGGTATTTCGGTGACACTTTGTCCTAAAAATATTCTTGAAAAAGCGCTTGGGTAAGTCGGGGTCAGGTGGTATTCTTCTTCTTCTTCTTCGCGTTCTTCTTCGCGTTCTTCTTCTTCTTCTTCTTCTTCTTCTTCTTCTTCTTCTTCTTCTTCTTCTTCTTCTTCTTCTTCTTCCTCCTCTTCTTCTTCTTCTTCTTCTTCTTCTTCTTCTTCTTCTTCTTCTTCTTCGCGTTCTTCTTCTTCTTCGGGTTCTTTCTTCTTCTTCTTCTTCTTCTTCTTCTTCTTCTTATTCTTATTCTTATTCTTCTTCCTCGCGTTCTTCTTCGCGTTTTTCTTCGCGTTCTTCTTCGCGTTCTTATTCGTGTTCTTCTTCGCGTTCTTCTTCCTCGCGTTCTTCTTCGCATTTTTCTTCCTCGCGTTCTTCTTCCCGTTCTTCTTCGCGTTCTTCTTCCTCGCGTTCTTCTTCCTCGCGTTCTTCTTCACGTTCTTCTTCCTCGCGTTCTTCTTCGCGTTCTTCTTCGTGCTGGGGATCCCGTGTTGGGGATCCGTCCCGAGGCCGAGGCCGAAGGGGAAAACGAGGGATTAGAGCGCGGAAAGCTGCGCGCTGTTTGCGCAGCCAAGCACGGAGGGCAAAGCCCGCGGCTTGTATATATATATATATATATATATATATATATATATATATAAATATATATATGTATATATATATATATATATATACCTACATGAATATGTGGTTAGGAATGAAAAAAAAAATTAGAAAAGGAAACGGGACCCAACGAGCGTTGCTCCAGTCCCGTTAATTCAGCGATCCGTGTTCGAGCCTCGCCCAGGGCTGAAAATTTCAACATCTTTTGCGAGACAACACTCAATTACGATGGGCAAGGAGTTTAGGGTGTGTATGTGTAAGGTCACAGGATATCCTATAGATCGGCCCATATATGAGCACTGATTTGGGAGCTGTCGTGTCACATGTGATCGACACTTGATGAAACGGACGCACGAGCCTATATATCAAAGTAGTTTGGAGTTTCTACGGTGATAGTTCATTCCCACCTACTTCAAACTCCGCACTTGTGCACGATTATTTATTAATGCCATCATCTATGCCCATTCAACATGTAATTTTTTTCCTATGAACACTTGTACAGATGTGCATGATCATATGTGTGCGTGCTGTGCATCATTTACGGTTTCTTCGCCTGAAAGAGGTAAACACAAACATGCAAAAAAAATACAGTCAGGGGAAAATATTACTATGGTTTTCATTTAATAAAAGAGAAGTGGCAAGATATGTCAAAGAACTGTCTAGCCACACATGACAATTGAAAAAAAAATCTTTACTTTCTTGTTCTTGCAAATTCCTGAAGCACCATATCAAAATCCAATTCAATTTGTGCTCAAAGGGCAAAACGGCCAAATTTTCTCAAACGAAGATCGTTCATTACAGATCTCAGGTCAATCTTTACGAATTTCAGCTTTGAACAACTTCTCTCAAGTGTAGCAGCACTCACAACAAAACTCAAGAAAATTCATGCTGAGTATGACAATTTTGGGGCACTGATTTCTCCAGTTGGGGTTTCTGAATCAATAATAAAAGACGAAAGGTCCTTCGTTTACTCAACCCACAGTGATCTCCTACTTCAACAACATGATAAGAATGCTTCAATCTTTTTCTTTCAGTAAGAATTTTTTCTTTTGTCCTTCTCTAGACGCGTCATCACACAGCTCTTTTTCTCCACCTTCAGGAATACCGCTCATTTCCATATTTTTTTTCCGCCGTAAAACCACTATGGTAAACTATTTTGTTTTCTCAACAATATGCATAGAACGTCATTTCATTTCCCCCCCAGCATATCAGACTTCTAACCGAAAGATTCGGACTACAAAACTACTTCAACAGCCGGAGAAAGATAGTCTAATGTGATAACCCCTCAAGTGACTGACTTAAGTGCGTTAAGTCTAGGTGTGCATTTGTTTTTTTATGTTTGTGATGTGTTGTTTGAAAGACATGGATGTATCGTATGTTACACCAAGAATTTTCGGCGTGTTTGTGTGTGGTATTAGAGTGTTGTTGATGTAGAGATGAGGTATGTATTCGTGTTCTGGAACAACATTTGGACAAAACAAAGAAACTAATACAACAATATACAAACAATGCATACGCTCAGTGATGAATTATGCGAGTCCTGCATGGGCTCCTAATCTCAGTGAGACACACCACAACACCCTTCAAATCATACAAAACAAAGCCCTAAAAACAATTACAGGCTGCACAAATACAACACCTACAGACCATTTACACCATGAAACAAAAGTCCTCAAAGTCAAGGACCACCTCGACATGAGAGGCACATAAACACTTGCCGCAGCCACCACAAACATATCACACCCACTACACTACATAGCAGAACACCCACACACACCAAGAAATATTAAAACAACACCCAAAGACCTGTATCACACACAGATACTCTCTTCTCTTCCTCCACAACCACCAAATACCAGCCTCCGGAAACATATTCATAATCATATCACTCACCGCTCCATTAACACACTGAAAGACAACACACTGCTATATGCCAGACCCCCTGATATCCACCCTTCTGAATCCTCTCTCCCACGAAAGGACAGAGTCCACCTGGCCAGACTGCGGTGCGGCCACCACCCAGCACTTCTAAGCTACCAGAAGAGGCTGGATGAACGCATTGTGAACAGCTGCCCAGGATGTAACACTTCACCCCATACCATACCACACATAATGGAAGACTGCATTATACACAATCATACACGCAAACAACAAAACATACACTCTATAAAGGATTTGTGGGAAAACCCAGTTTCGGCTGTGGCATTCCTTGGGGAGACAGAACTGCTCGGACAGACAGTCTAGGGAACGACAACAACAACAACAACCCCTCAAGTGATCCAATTGTCATTTATAATAACATGGCATCCCTACTTGGTACTGATTGGATGGAACGAGAAATCCTGTTTATATAAAACTTCACAGAGCATCCCAGGAAACAGAAGAACATAAGAACATGAGAACATGTGAATGGAGGAGATTGCAAGAGACCATAAGACCTACACTAAACATTCCCACGTACTTCACCATCTTTTATCCTTATCCATAAAGTTATCTAATCTTCACTTAAAACAACCAATTGCATAGACACTCACTATATGGTTACTAAGTCCATTCTCTTGGTAAACCAATTTTCGTCTATTTCCATTTGAAACCTAAATATGTCCAATTCAAACAGTTTAGATGCTTATAAAAAAGTTGTGTTGTGCTAGAATTTTATAAAATGATCCTCAGTAATCAGCAAACTAAGAGAATATCTACTTAAATTCCAGAATATTTCAGAAAGCTGCGTGACATTACAACTGAACGATAATATGATAGACTAGCAATTGCACCGTAGAGGTACACAAAAACGCAATGAATAGTACTCATATCAATATTCTACATTATGATTTACTGTTGGTTGTGCGATAGTGGCGTATTCGTGGGGAGAGCTGGTCTTGCCTTCACTTATTTTTGTGTTCGAATCCCGCACCCCTCTCCGATTCGCAGAGGTAACTGTTTGTTATCTGCCCCAAGATTCCCTAATGCGCATAATTGGGCAAAGGTGACGGCTTCGGCCGCGGCTACTCAGTGCCTCCTGGCGTAATCTCCTCATCACGACCTTACTGTTGGTTCAAATGGAATTTTTATATTCAGTATTCAAAAACTAATAATCAGTGTCTCAGGAAAAAAAAAAAATAACCTACTTACAAGTGGGGCCCAGGTCGGGGTACTCCCGCCACCATGCTACCTCGCTGATAATTAGTATATGTTCAGCAGAATACACGTGCGTTGTACCAGCCATGTACTCTCGCAAGAACTTGTAACAGCTATAGCAGAGTCATCTCACCAGACCCGACTCGGACAGTTAATGTCCCTCTTGCCTTAAAAGGTGCCCTAAATGAGGCAATGCCCTAAACGAGGTAAATGATGTCCGCGATGGTTGGACTTACAAAGGATTACAAAGGCGGAGCATGCCGACAGGAGACCTTTTGATCCATATCTAGGTCGGATGCGAAAAAAAAATCATATTAATGATAAAATAATAAATAAAAACTATAATAATGTAAATAACAAATAAAATACATAAATAAATGCATAGGTATAGTTAAATAATAAACAAACAGGTAAATAGTAAATAATAATAAATTGACATATAACTAATAATAAATGAAAATCAGACAGACAAATGATAACAAAACAAAAACAAATAATATAAGATAAATTATAATCATCACAGCATCTTACTTAGGTATTTATCTAAATGATTCTTAAAGCTTCGAACTGAACTACATTGCACTACCTGTGCAGGAAGTTTATTCCATTCATTAACTACACGGTTGGCAAAGTTGTTTCTACCTACTTCCAAATTGAATCTATTTCCGGACAGTTTGAGACCATTGTTTCTTGTCTGATTCTCATTCAATGTGAAAATTTTGTCACTTTTGATGTTGTCAATTCCCTTTAAAATCTTAAAGACCTGTATCAAGTCACCTCTGAGTCTAAGCTTTTTTAGGGAAAACAGATTCATATGTTTTAGTCGATTTTCGTATGATTTATTTTTTGATGTTTGGGATCAGTTTTGTGGCTCGCCTTTGTACTTTTTCCAGTCTGTCAATGTCTTTAATGAGATTCGGTGACCATACGGAAACAGCATATTCCAAATGTGGACGAACTAACGATTTATATAGCTTGTTAACGAGTGATGGACTTTTGAAATCAAAAGATCGCGCAATCAGTCCCAGAATCTTATTTGCTTTCTCAGAGGCTGAAATACACTGCTTGGATGATTTGAGGTCGTTACTGATAATTACGCCGAGATCTTTTTCACTATCCACTTTTGTTAACGAATTTCCAAATAACTTGTAATCGTACTTGCTCTTATTTTTACCTATGTGCATTACCTTGCATTTACTTGTGTTAAATTTCATTAGCCACTTTTCAGACCATTGCTGTAATTGATCTAAATCTTCTTGAATATCTAATTGGTTTGAGTGATCATTTGCCACTCCGCACAGTTTTGTATCATCAGCAAATTTGGAAACAGTAGATTTTAGTCCATGGTCTATATCATTTATATATACTATGAATAGAAGTGGCCCAAGAACGGAACCCTGAGGAACTCCACTTGCAACACTTTTCCATCCAGAAGTTTTTCCATTTAAAACAACTCTCTGTTTTCGACCATTCAACCAATTACTAGTCCAACCTAATAGGCTACCACTTATTCCATGCAAAGCTAATTTAGTAATTAGTCTTTCGTGTGGGACGGTATCAAAAGCTTTTTGAGGTCATTCATTTGTAATGCAGATTTACAATCCAACTTGTTCAATTTAAGAAGATGCACATTAAATAATGCCCCTACAGTAACTGTAATGTAAGATTAAATTGTATTGTTACATGTATAATACATTAACTGCATCCAGTTGAATTATCTACTGTCTTTATTATAAATATTGGCGAGTAACTGGTCTAGGCAATGAAATGAATATAAATCTTATATTAGAATATGATATTCAGAAAATTCTTCTTAGCACAAAATAATAAAGATGACCTTTGCAAGTTCGAAAATTTCATGTCACATAGAAACCACGGTTACGAAAACTAAACATCGTATAACACCTACGTGAACAAAACTAACTGTATTGATGCTGATGCAGATAACTAATACAGTTCTGAAATGTAACTCCGCCAAGCTTAAGCAAGATCAACAAGGGACACTTTGGGCTCTCCGTCGGGCACATGCAGACAGTAGCTTGACGTTTGAGGATTTTTTTGTTTATTAATTTTAATATTTGGTAGCTCCTATAGCGCTCGTTGAAATAATAATTCTAAATGACCACACACACAGTTGATGAATGAGAGAGAGACAGAGAGAGAGGGGGTGGGAGAGAAATAAGCAGACAGACAGACAGATAGATAGAGAGAGATATGGCGGGTGGGGGGAAGAGAGAGAGAAATATGGCGGGAGGAGGGATAGAGAGACGAGAGAGATATGGTGGGGCGGAAAGAGAGTGGGGGAAGGATAGAGAAAGAGAGAAAAATAAGGCTGAGGGAGCTATAGAGATAGAGAGAAAGAGGTATGAGAGGGTAAGAGAGAGGAGGGGTTAGAGAGAGAAATATGGCGCGGGTGAGGGATTGAAAGATACAGAGAAAAAGAGAGAGAGATGGATGGCGGGGGTGTGGGAGGAATAGATATATATATATATCCCTCTCTCTCTCTCTCTCTCTCTCTCTCTCTCTCTCTCTCTCTCTCTCTCTCTCTCTCTCTCTCTCTCTCTCTCTCTCTCTCTCTCTCACTCTTTATGTATCTATCTATACACACACAAACACACACACACACACACACACACACACACACACACACACACACACACACACACACACACACACACACACACACACACACACACACACACACACACACACACACTCACAACACATACACACACAACACACACACACACACACACACACACACACACACACACACACACACACACGCTCACACACACGCACGCACACACACACACACACACACACACACACACACACACACACACACACACACACACACACACACACACACACACACACACACACACACACACACACACACACACACACACAACGGCATTGGGTAAACTTTTGCTTCGAAATGTACTGAAATTCAGAACTCAACTTATTCAGTTCTTACTTCGAGTTTCACTGACTAGAAACCCGTAGCCCCGCGGGAGATGGAAACGATCCTCTGGCTCTTCCCATAAATCTCTCGAGTATAAACCTTGGACTGATGTCTGCACTGTATCGGGCCCTGTTCACACTAGCGGTTTGAACCGCGGCGATTCAATTGCAATGTAAGTCAATGTAGGTGTTCACACACAACTGTACATTTTTTTCTTGACTATGCTCTACCGCCGCAGTTTCTGCTCGGTTCAAACCACTAGTGTGGAGTGGACCTTAGTGTTGGAATCTTTTTATGTCACCCCCTGAGAGTAATGGAACAAGGGGATCAGTCGCCGGTTGTCAATTCTCTTCGTATCTAAAGGTGGAGGAACTACAAATACGTCGGTAAATAGATTTTTGGCCAATTCCACCCTCCGGGTGGCACCATTGTATAGCAGTGAAGAAATTGACGGGGACACACCAGGGAGGTGACTCTCTCTGACGTCCTCCTTGTAGGGTCACATCATACAATTTTTGGACTGTTTTTTTTTTTTTTTTTTTTTTTTTTTTTTTTTTTTTTTTTTGTCACTTGTGCTCCTTCAAGAGGCGTCTCGACATCTTTGGCACCAAGTGTCTCTTCAGATTCAAAGAAAATATCTGGGATGAGTTTGTATCTAGCTGGCGATTACTCCGTGAGACTTAGTTAAGTTCTCTGAACAGCGTAATCTGTAAACGTCAATTCTGGGTGTATGGACATGTAGTGCACTTCCCTGATGTTGATCAAAAACAAAAGAAATTTTGCCATCCAATACGGACGGGGGTTCAGTCCTCGAAACATAACCTTCAAGCCTCAAAACATGACCTTCAAGCCTCAAAACGTGACGTTCAAGCCTCAAAACATGACCTTCAAGCTTCAAAGCATGACCTTCAAGCCTCAAAACGTGACGTTCAAGCCTCAAAACATGACCTTCAAGCTTCAAAGCATGACCTTCAAGCCTCAAAACATGACGTACAAGCCTCAAAACATGACGTTCAAGCTTCAAAACATGACCTTCAAGCCTCAAAACGTGACGTTCAAGCCTCAAAACATGACCTTCAAGCCTCAAAACATGACCTTCAAGCTTCAAAGCATGACCTTCAAGCCTCAAAACATGACGTACAAGCCTCAAAACATGACGTTCACGCTTCAAAACATGACCTTCAAGCCTCAAAACATGACGTACAAGCCTCAAAACATGACCTTCAAGCTTCAAAGCAAGACCTTCAAGCCTCAAAACGTGACGTTCAAGCCTCAAAACATGACCTTCAAGCTTCAAAACATGACCTTCAAGCCTCAAAACATGACGTACAAGCCTCAAAACATGACGTTCAAGCTTCAAAACATGACCTTCAAGCCTCAAAACATGACGTACAAGCCTCAAAACATGACGTTCAAGCTTCAAAACATAACCATCAAGACTCAAAACATGACGTACAAGCCTCAAAACATGACCTTCAATCTTCAAAACACGACTGAATTCCTCTAAATGGGGACTCTGAAAGAGCATATATCCGAAGATTTTCTTAATTAAGCTGAGTAAAATTCCCAGGCGGTTGCTAAAATAAAAATTAGAATCGATATAATTATAGACTCCAAGAGGTCTTCATCTTTGTCATAGTTCCAATTGAAGCCTCTTTCTCACTCACCATTCTCTTCCCTTTTCCCTTTTTCCATCAGTGCCTTTATGTCTATATTATGTCGTTCCATATCCACACGTAATCTCTCCGATTGCCTTGCTAACCCTCCCTAGCACACTCTTTTCCACCCTCATCGTCCGTCCACAATATTTTCCATCTGCTCTCCTTCTTCCTCCTCCTCCTTCTCTTCTTCTTCTTCTTCTTCTTCTTCTTCTCTTCTTCCTCCTCCTTTTCATTTCCTCTTCCTCCTCCTCCTCCTCCCATTTTTCTTCTTCTTCTTTTCCTCCTCCTCCACTTTTTCTTCTCTTCCTCGTCCCCCTCGTCCCCCCCTATTCTTCACACTTCTTCTCTTACTCCTCCTCTTCTTCCTCTTTTTTTCTTCCTCCTCCTTTTTTTCCTCCTTTTCCTCCTCCAATTCTTCTTCTCTTCCTCTTTTTCTCCTACTACTACTCCCCATCTTCCTCTTCTTCTTCTATCTGTTCCTTCCTCATTCTCCTTTCTTTTCATCCTCCTCCTCCTCCTCCACCTCCCCTTCTTCTCCTTTTCCTCTCTTCCTCCTCTTCTTCTCCTTTGCGTTCCTCCTCCTCTCCTCTTCTCCTTTCTTTCCTCTCTCTTCTTCTTCCCGTCTCTTACAGCTCATATTCTTTCTCCTTCCTCTCCTTTTCCTTCTCCTTTTCACTCTCATTCTTCTCCTTTCCTCACTTCTCTGTCCTCTTCTCTACTGCTTTTCTTCATTTCCCTAATCCAGACCTTCATTTACACCAACCCAGTACTGCATACATTACACCCTCCTCCACCTCCTCCTCCTCCTCCTCCTCCTCCTCCTCCTCCTCCTCCTCCTCCTCCTCCTCCTCTTCCTCCTCCTCCTCTTCTTCTTCCCGGGTAAACTTGCTTCCCACCCTTCCCTCTTCTTCTTCCTCCTCCTCCTCCTCCTCCTCCTCCTACTCCTCCTCTTCTTCCTCCTCTTCCTCTTCGTCTTCCTACTCCTCCTCCTTTTCCTCTTCCTCCCCTTCTTCTTCCCGGGTGAACTTGCACCCCCACCCTCCCCTCTTCCTCTTCCTCTTCTTCCTCTTCCTCCTCCTTCTCCTCTTCCTCTCCCCGTCCCCCTCCTCCCAGCCGGGAGCCGAGTGGGTGGGAGGAGGGGGGAGGGGAGGGGAGGGGAGGGGGAGGAGGAGGGCCTGCGGGGGATTACAAGGGAGCATGACGACAATGAGGGATTTGGCGTGTGCGGGAAGGGACTGGTAGAGAGAAGGAAAGGGAGGCAAGGGAAAGGGAGAGAGGGAGTGAAGGAAGCTGTAGAAAATGAGATAGGGAGGGAAGGGAAGGGAAGGGAAGGGAAAGGAAGGGAAGGAAAGGGAAGGGAAGAGAAGGAAAGGGGAAAGTAGAGGAACGGAGGGGACTAGTAGAGGAGGGAAGGGAAGGGAAGGGAAGGGAAGGGAAGGAAAGGAAAGGGAAGGGAAGAGAAGGAAAGG
Organism: Oratosquilla oratoria; assembly: GCF_046742065.1. Classification (NCBI taxonomy): domain Eukaryota; kingdom Metazoa; phylum Arthropoda; class Malacostraca; order Stomatopoda; family Squillidae; genus Oratosquilla; species Oratosquilla oratoria. The sequence goes on from NC_134796.1 coordinate 52,551,367, forward strand.
GAAAAATAGAGGAAGGAAGGGGACTAGTAGAGGAGGGAAGGGAAGGGAAGGGAAGGGAAGGGAAGGGAAGGGAAGGGAAGGGAAGAGAAGGAAAGGAAAGAGAAGGAAAGGGAAAAGTAGAGGAAGGGAGGGGACTAGTAGAGGAGGGAAGGGAAGGGAAGGGATGGAAAAGGAAGAGAAGGAAAGGGAAAAGTAGAGGAACGGAGGGGACTAGTAGAGGAGGGAAGGGAAGGGAAGGGAGGGGAAGGGAAGGGAAGGAAAGGAAAGGAAAGGGAAGAGAAGGAAAGGGAAAAGTAGAGGAACGGAGGGGACTAGTAGAGGAGGGAAGGGAAGGGAAGGGAAGGGAGGGGAAGGGAGGGGAAGGGAAGGGAAGGAAAGGAAAGGGAAGGGAAGGAAAGGGAAAAGTAGAGGAAGGGAGGGGACTAGTAGAGGAGGGGAGGGAAGGGAAGGGAAGGGAAGGGAAGGGAAGGGAAGGGAAGGGAAGGGAAGGGAAGGGAAAGGGAAGGGAAGAGAAGGAAAGGGAAAGGTAGAGGAAGGGAGGGGACTAGTAGAGGAGGGAAGGGAAGGGAAGGGAAGGAAAGGGAAGAGAAGGAAAGGGAAAAGTAGAGGAAGGGAGGGGACTAGTAGAGGAGGGAAGGGAAGGGAAGGGAGGGGAAGGAAAGGGAAGGGAAGGAAAGGGAAGAGAAGGAAAGGGAAAAGTAGAGGAAGGGAAGGGACTAGTAGAGGAGGGAAGGGAAGGGAAGGGAGGGGAAGGGAAGGGAAGGAAAGGGAAGGGAAGAGAAGGAAAGGGAAAAGTAGAGGAAGGGAGGGGACTAGTAGAGGAGGGAAGGGAAGGGAAGGGAGGGGAAGGGAAGGGAAGGGAAGGGAAGGAAAGGGAAAAGTAGAGGAAGGGAAGGGACAAGTAGAGAAAGGGAGCTGATGGAAGGGAAAGGGAGGGGAGTGAGGTGAACAAGAGGAGATGGGAGAGGAGGGAAGGAAAGTAGAAGGAAAGGGGGGGGAAAGGGAAGAGGAGTGAAGGAAAGGAAAGGGGATAGGGGAGAGGGAATGGGAGGGAGGGGAAAGAAAGGAAAGGGACGAGAGAAAAGGGAAGGGGTATAAGTGAAAGAGGAGAGAGAGAGAGAGAGAGAGAGAGAGAGAGAGAGAGAGAGAGAGAGAGAGAGAGAGAGAGAGAGAGAGAGAGAGAGAGAGAGAGAGAGAGGAGGGAAGGGGAGGTTAGAAAATGATGAAGGATGAGATAAAGAACCAGAAGATAATTATTATGTTGAAGGGAGAGACAGAAGAGGAATAAGCAGAAGAAAGGAAGAAGAAGAAGGAAATGATGAAATAGTGAATGGGAGAAAGGATGAAAATGACGTGAATCTTAGGAAGCAAAATCAAAGAACCTATTAATGACATTAATCCTCTAGAAACCAAGGCTCCCCTTTCTAGATGAGCTGGGTATGAGTTAGAATCGAATCTATATCTTGATGCAATCAGCATTTTAGGACAAAGACACCTGGAACATGGTGACACTTGGATCTAATTCAGACAAAAGATCTCTACCACCAGATGAGACAAATGCAGATCCAGATGAGGATGGTAGCTAGTAACGGACATGGAACTGCCTAGAGTAGGCCTTATGGTTTCTTGCAGTCTTCTTTATTCTTGTCTTCTTATGAACAGAAGTAGCTAGCCTAAGGGGATGTCAGCGGTGGTGTAAGATAAGCACAAAATAGCACAACAAATGAAAAAGAGCTAAAAATGTGGAAGGCGCAAAACAGCCATCCTACGCAGATGCCAGCGGTGGTATAAGAAAAGCACAAAATAGCACAACAAGTGAAAAACAGCTAAAAATGTGGAAGGCGCAAAACAGGGATGTAAGTGGTACGAAGGAACTTGGAAAAGGTCTGCAACAGGAGCGAGGAGGCAGAAGGAGAGGCAGGCGGGAGGACGGTAGGCAGAGGCTGAGGCATTTGGTGGTAGTGGGGCGGTGGGTGGGGGAGGAGGAGGACGAGGAGGAGGAGGAGGAGGAGGAGGAAGAGGAGGAAGCGACTCTCTTGGGGATTGGAAGTCGGGCGGGATGCTAAGGGGGATGACGTCATAATGGTAATGGACATCAGAGGGAGACGAGGCTTTTAGGGGAGATGCACAGACAGACTAGCTAGTTCACAGACAAGATGCTGTATTGTGCTGTACTGTACTGTACTCTACTGTACTGTACTGTACTGTACTGTACTGTACTGTACTGTACTGTAATGTAATGTACTGTAGTATACTGTACTGCTGTGTGCTCCGCTGTGCCGACAGACAGATATAAGCTTTTAGGAAAGGCAAACAGACAGACAAATAGACAGACATATAAACAGACAGACAGATAAATAGACAGACAAACAGACAAACCAGTTCATGGATGAGAAATTGTGTTGTACTATTCTGTGGTGCACTGTGCTGTACAGATATACAGACAGATAATTAGGTAGAAAGCCGAGACAGAGTTCCAATAATAATGCTAGACAGCAGCAAGGTTAGAAATGAAGCTTATGGTGACAAGAGAAACATCTAGAAATAGATTGTGGCCTACTGTATGAAGATGTAATTAGAAGACTGATCCCACGTTTCCTTTAATACACA
>NC_134796.1:52576476-52581476 GCF_046742065.1 Oratosquilla oratoria
AATCTATCTGCTTAGCTAGGTGTTGATTTGTATCCCTGTACGTTCTTTTTTTTTCTAGCAGAATATTTTTGACATCAACATTCCACCATATTGGTTTAGCATTGCTTGATGGTCGTCTATCGCACATTGGAGCACATTCCTCAACGGACTTTTTTAACATATTAAGGAATATATCTCAAGTTTGTTCAACATCCTGTATTTTGTAAATTTCTGACCTGTCGGTGTTTCGAAGTATGCCTCCCAGTTTTTCTAAGTCTGGTTGCTGGAAGTCTGATATCTTCTCGATATTTTTGTTTTACGACTCGATGTTACATTCGATTACTGTGGTCACTGGTGCTGAATTTCGGTCCTACATTTACATCCGTTATTTGGATATCGTTAGTGGAAAGAACAATATCGAGAACATTCTGCCCGCGTGTTGGCTGGCGAATGTGTTTCTGTGTAAGGAACTTTCCAAAATATTTGAACTCCCATGACCGGTGTGCGAATTAAATGTCCCACCCCATACAGTTATTGGTAAGTTGAAATTTCTAATAATAATTTATCGTTCTCATTGCACATATCTAAAATCTGCTCGTATATTTCATGATCAATATTCTGATTTTGAGCTGGTGGTCGGTAAATAAGACAAAGAATAAGTTTTTCGGACTCTGTGCGAATTTACACATATTTAGAATTAATGTTCGAGTGTGTGTGTGTGATTCACCATGGTCTTGGATCACGTGTTGGACTCGTGATCGAAAGCTATTTCCCTCCCAGATGAGAGCTCAGAACTCGTATGACCGATCTGTGGGTACTACTGTGACCTTACACGCACACACACCCCAACTCCCCGCCCACGAGAGTTAGAGTAACGATCCGCAGCGCAGCGATACTGAAATTATTTCAGTTCTGGACGGAATTCGAGCTTGGACCGCGGTAGCAGCAGTTGCGAACGCTACCACTGCGCCGTCGAGTGTGTGTGTGCTTGTGTGACTTACCACCATGGTCTTGGATCACGTGTTGGACTCGTGATCGACAGTTATTAACCTCCCGGATGAGAGCTCAGAGCTCGTGCGACCGATCTATGGGTAATACTGTGACCTTACACGCACACACACACACACACACACACACACACACACACACACACACACACACACACACACACACACACACACACACACAACTCCCCGCCCACGAGAGGTGGAGTAACGACCCGCAGCGCAGCGATATTGAAATTATTTCAGCCCTGGACGGGATTCGAGCTCGGACCTCCGTAGTGGCAGCCGGGAATTCTACCACTGCGGCACTGTGTGTGTGTGTGTGTGTGTGTGTGTGTGTGTGTGTGTGTGTGTGTGTGTGTGTGTGTGTGTGTGTGTGTGTGTGTGTGTGTGTGTGTGTGTGTGTTTAATTCATTATGAACTATTTTAAAATGAATTAAAAATAAGTAACACAGATAACACGTATCCCCACTACCAGTCAAAAGAGTAAGAAAAACACGGAGGTGAACATTTGAATAGGAACCGATCGAGTTGAATACAGCAACCCTAACTGCAGGTAAAAACTAACAAAATAACTAAAATTAATTGACCAACAAACGACATCAAACAAACAACTCAAGAAAGACGAAAAAGACGAAACGAACCTGCAAGATGATGACGGACCGAACATGCAGGTATCCACAAATACGAAACCAACTACGAAGATCAAGTTCCGCGTCAAGGCAGACACATCAACAGTCACCAAAGTAAATAACAAAAACAGCAAGTGGGTCTGCCCCACATCTATTATTATAACCTCAACTTCCTTCAATTTCATTCTTGCCCTGTAGTAGTAGTAGTAAACGCGTCAGGAAAACTCCGTGGATTCTCAAAAAGCTCAGAATGTGAAAAAATGAACAATAACATTGTACAACATCGAAAGTGGTGATGAAAATGGCGGGAAGGCTGGAGGTACGCGGGAACAGATGTATACCTAATTCTTAGATTATTTTTTTCGTTCTTTTTTGTTCGATTTCTGTACTATCGGAGATATGATTCCTAATCATAAATCTTGGATGTGGCTTAAGCACATACTTTGATTTCAAAAAACCATTTCCATTACTGAATGACAATGTATCGCAGTAGAAATAGTGTTGCCTACTACCATAGTAAATCTCATTGTGGCATTAAGTCACTTAAGTCACGCAAAGGAAACAATGAAGAGGATGCCAACCTTGCGAGGGAATGTCAGGTAACATCGTCAACACTTCAACCGCGCGTTGATGGCTAAGGCTGCAGCAAAGCAAATGTGGAATTCTTCTTAAACGGGTCCTTTCTTCGAATGGTATATATATATATATATATATATATGTATGTGTATATATATATATATATATATATATATAGGTGTGTGTGTGTATATATATGTCTATATATGTATGTATATATATATATGTGTGTATATAAATTTATATATATGTATATGTATATATATATATATATATATATTCCATACATTCCAAGTGCCGTGACGGCTTTTCGAGTGTATCGTATGTTAAAGATGGTAAGGGTAGGGTAGGGTATGTTAGGTTTGGGTAAGTTAGGTTAGGTTAGGTTAGGTTAGGTTAGGTTTGGGTAGATGAGGTTAAGTTAGGATATATTGGGGTAGTTAAGATAAATTATGGTAGGTTATCGTGAGTCAGGGTAGGGTAGGTTAGGTTAGGTTAGGGTAGGTTAGATTACGTTTGGGTAGGTTAATTAGGGTAGGGTAGGGTAGGATTGGGTAGGGAAGGTTAGGGTAGTTTAAGTTGGGGTATGTTAAGTTGAGTAGGTTGAGTTAGGGTAGGGTACTATAGATTAGGTTAGGTTACATTAGTTTAGGTTAGGTTAGGTTAGGTTAAGGTATATTAGGTTTGGGTAGGTTAAGTTAGGATAGTGTAGGTTAGGATAAGTTAGACTGGGGATTGTTAGGTTTGGATAGTTCAAGCTAGGGCAGGGTAGAATTGCTTAGGTTAGGTTCGGATACGTTACGGTAAGTTTGGGTAGGTTAGGGTAACTTAGGGTAGGCTATGTTAAGTTAGGTTACTGTTGTGATTCCTAATTCAGGAAAAGGACCCGTTGGGAAATTATTCTATTTTTTGTTTGTAAAATGTTATCTACGTCACACAAGAGACACTTGATCGAACGTATCAGACTAGACTCGAATGTTTAAAAAATAAACAGATACATAAATAGAAGAATAAATACAAATAAATAAATAAATAGACAATAACAAGGCCCCTCCATCTGCTAGTGCAGTGGTCAATGAGCGAAAGGGATCGGCAAAGGGCAATGACGCCGCAGCCCTACTCATTTGTGCATTTCCCAGGGGCGTCTGTACCACGCGCGGACACGGCCTTGTAGCGTAGCCATGGGAACTAATGATGACGTAATTGATGGCCCTGAGCGTTTCTGCCCCCCTCGATACCCTACCCATCCCCAGCACGCGCGAGTGCACACGCGCGCGCACACACGGCTTGTTGGCGTCGTCCTATCACTTTAGCGATCATGGCAATAGAAAGCATCACACCAAAGTCACCATTCCGCTCTATTGGCCAACGAGTTTTGTGTGTGCGTGCGCGCGTGTGTGAGTGTTTACCTAATTGTAAATACACATACATGAAACTCTTGAATGTGTTTGTACGCCACTAGCAAGGTTTCAGCATTATTCATACATCGGGCCACATGAGCAATAATCTCATGCGATGCGTTCAAGAAATCAGTACGTGATAAGGAATCGTGGGAACACGCGCATGCACACACACACACACACACACACACACACACACACACACACACACACACACACACACACACATACAATGTGAAGGAGGGTAATAAATGTCCAGCAAGTCTGTGATCCATAACCATGGATCCATGTCTCCCCACTATCTTCCCGATCGCGGATTTAGTCTGATCTCTTTTGTTCGGATCCCTGCGCAGTAGCTTTATTCGCATGACATTGTCCTAACTAACGCTAGTTCTCCACATAACTACAATGACATTTATTTTTTATTTCTATAAGTTAATATATTGTTAAGAAATAATAAGAAAATTGAAATAATTTAAACCTCAAGGCAGTAACACTATAAAACGAAACCCAGTCCGGTTTCCATGAGAGTAATGAAACACGGTGACAGTTGACGGCGACTGGTGGTCAGATGACTACCGAAGTGAATGAAGTTACTAGGGAAAACACAATTGCTACTTTTAATTGGGGATTAATGCGAAAAAACAAGCTGTGCTCCTGTTAAATAGATCATTGGTCGTGAATCAATATAAGATATAATGTATATATAGATTTTTTACAAAATTATTTGTACCAGCATACGATAGGTTTTTAATACACATCAAAACGACATTTGTACAGATATGTGTGTATATGTATAAATACATATACAACGGACGTTACTTTTGCATTTGTAACTTCTGGTGCATGTCTGTAAATAGATTTTACCAAATTGTGATATTTGACGAGTAGATCTCGTGGTATTTTTTATATCACTTTTACGAAAACCACAACACTAAATGAACGATTTCATTACATCTCATTTCAAGAGAATTAACACAAATATCTTTATCTTTTCTCCACATTTTCCTTCAAGATAATATGCTTCTTTTCAAACTATTTATCAACTCATACGCACTATCCAACGTGATCTACCTTCCCTCAGTTAAAAAAAATATCACGATTACTAATTGATCCACACCTATCTGACTCCATGAATCCTAAAAGGTTCTCGAAATCGACGTGTTATTGTCATAAAGGATAGAAGGACTGGTGAATTGTCTGCGACAAAGTACCAATACCATTGTTAGCGTAAATACTCAACTCAAAGCGCGAGGGAGAAAATTGTAACCCGTTGTAAGGGAGGTGGCGAGCCTGGTGGTGATATTGACTCGGGTGGGGGAGTTCTGATGAAAAAGTCAGAAGACCTGCGTTTGAAATTCTGTATAACGATGGGAGGCTCCCATTGGCCGTGGGAGGATCCCGTCACG
>NC_134796.1:52588976-52638976 GCF_046742065.1 Oratosquilla oratoria
GGGGCGAATGTGCCGGGAAAAGGAGTGGTGGAGGTAAATTGTAGATTGAAAGAAACTAATAAATACATTGTGGGAATAAAGCATAACGAGAAATAGACATTTGGTATTGGATGCTTAGAGGAGATTGTATGAAGGGATGATTGTGCCAACAGCACTGTATGGGGCAGAAACATGAAAGATAAGGAAGAGTTTAAATGTGTTTGAAATGAAATGTCTGAGAAGTATTGTAGGGGTTACTAGGCTGGATAGATTGAGAAATAAGGTGGTGAGGAGGAGAGCGGGGGTGGAAAAGGAGCTGGGAGATAGGGTTGACAAAAGAGTATTGGGATGGTTTGGTCACATGGAAAGAATGAGTGAAGAAATATTAGTAAAAGAAGTGTGGAAGGAAGAGGTGGAGTGAATATGAGGGGGCAACCAAGGATGAGATGGATGGATGGGGTGAAAGGGGCACTGGGAAATAGGGGGGTGTTTGTTGAGGAAGGGAGAAGACAGAATATAGAAGTGAGTGGATAACGGTTATGTATGGATGATGTTAGGATTAGAAATGGAGAGAGTGAATGGTCTGAGGTAAAGGTGGGACTTCGTCAGGGATGTGTTATGTCACCCTGGCTGTTCAATCTTTACATGGATGGGGTGGTGCGAGAGGTGAATGCAAGGGTAGAGGGCAGGGGTTGGAGATGATTAAAGAAAATGGAGAAAAGTGGGAGGTGAGCCAGTTGTTGTTTGCTGACGACACTGCGCTTGTAGCAGGATCAGAGGAGGGATTGAGGAAGTTAGTGACAGAGTTTGAGAAGGTGTGTGAAAGAAGGAAGCTGAAGATAAATGTGGGTAAAAGTAAGGTGATGAGATGTACAAGGGGAGAGAGTGACAGCAGGCTGGAGGTGAGCATTAAGGGTGAAAGACTGGAGGAAGTGGATAGTTTTAGATATTTGGGTGCGAATGTGGCAGGAAAGGGAGGAGTGGGGGTGGAGATAGAATGTAGATTGAGAGAAGCGAGTAAATGCCTTGGTGGATTGAAAAGTGTAATGAGAAATAGACATCTGGGAATGGATGCTAAGAGGAGGTTATATGAAGGAGTGATTGTACCAACAACACTGTACGGGACAGAAACATGGAACATGAGAGAGGAAGAGAGAAGGAGTTTGAATGTGTTTGAGATGGAATGTCTGAGAAGTATGATAGGAGTTACTAGGCTAGATAGAGTAAGAAATGGGGAGGTGAGGAGAACAGGGGTGAAAAGGGAACTGGAAGATAGGGTTGATGAAAGAGTATTAGGATGGTTTGGACACATGGAAAGAATGAGTGAAGAAAGATTAGTAAAAGTATGGAAGGCAGAGGTGGAAGGAGTGAATATGAGGGGGCGTCCTAGGATGAGATGGATGGATGGGGTGAAAGGGGCATTACAAAAGAGGAATGTCTGTGGAGGAAGGACGGGAGAGGACAGAAGATAGGGGTGAATGGAGAGGGGTTGTGTATAGATGATGCTATGATGCATGAGGGGGAGTGGGTAGGGGGTGGGAGGTGGGGAGGTGTGTGAGAAGAAAATTGATACAGCCCGAAGGGATTTCTCCCCGTCTTCTCCTTTTCTGCATGAGGGGACGGGGAGGGGGGGTCGCCGAATTTATGAAGCGGCCTTGCTGTGGATGCGCTGTGTCTTGCGACACTGCTTCTGACCCAGGGCAGTGGACAGGATGCAGGAATGACCCGTCATCCAGGAGGTGCCAAGATAAGAGGGAGGGAGGAGGGTGGAGGGGAGTGGAATATATAGGAAATGGAATGGGTGGGAGTGGTTTCTATGCCTTTTTCTTTGTGGCTACCCCCATGTAGGGGGAAAAGCCTTTGGTATATGTATGAATGGATGATGTTGTGATGCATGAGAGTGTGTGGGGGATGGGGAGGGTTAAGGAGTACGTCTGTACATCTTTATGCTGCCCGAAGGGCTTTCTCTTCATCTTTTCTTTTTCTGCATGAGGGGACAGAGAGGGGCGAGTCACCAATTAAATGAAGTGGCCTTGCTGTGGATGTGCTGTGTCTTGCTGCATTGCTTCTGACCCAAGGTGATGGGTGGGATGCAGGGATGACCGGTCATCCAGGAGCCAAGAAGGAGGGAGGGGTGGTGAATGGATATGGGGAATGGATGTGGGGAGTGGAGTGGTGACGAAATGGGTGGGAGTGGATTTATGCCTTTTGACTTTGGCTATCTCCCTTGTGAGGGGAAAAAGCCCTTGGTATATGTACATATAACACATATTTTTGTAGGAATAAAAAAAAAAATAAATAAATAAAAAAAAATAATAATAATAAAAAGTGGGGCGAGGGGTGTGTGCGGGTATGCTGGAAGCAAAATAAAAAGGGTTGTCATACGAGTTTTGGAACTACTGTTCTAGAGGCACAGGTGACAGAGGTGTACAAATTTATGTATGGAGACGACAGAGGTGTACAAGTTTACATCCGGAGTTCTCGCACCATATTAGTGATCTCTTGCTGTGGTTACTCATGTGTACCGGTAACTGTTGTCGTTTCTTTTTTCTTCCAACAGATTATGGAGCTTCCAGATATTTAACACCGGGTCTCATTATTCTGAATTGCGCTCATCTTCGGGCTTCTCTGAAGCTGATGTATCCCAAGTCTCTAAGGTAGTCTATTATTCTTTAAATTGGTGTACTATCCATTTAAGGATGATGCAAGATGGTTTTGATTGCAATTTGTAATTTTAGCTGGGTTTGAGCACTGGGTACCATGTGCAGGGACTGAACAATGTACACACATGCCTCTTAAATGGTGACATCTTTGTCTAGTGTGTCCAAAACGTTGGCAGTTGAAGCAGTTGGGTGCATATAGAAAGTACCTCTCCAGTTCATATCTTAGGTAACCTACAGTTAGGTAGGTTGTTGTTGTTGTTCCCTAGATTGTCTGTCCAAGCAGCCCCATCTCCTCAAAGAATGCCACGGCCGAAACGGGTTTTCCCACAAATCCTTAATGGAGTGTGTGTTGTGTCGTTTGTATGCGTGATTGTGTATAATGCAGTCTTCCATGATGTATTGAATAGTATGGGGTGAAGTGTTACATCCTGGGCATTTGTCCACAATGCAGTCATCTGCTGGTAGTTAGGTAGGTTGGAAGTTGTGGATGACTGAAGGTCACTATTATCATGGAGGTATTAGCCTTTGTGACATTTATAGTTTTCCTAACTCTGCATACTTTTATTACTTTTGATCATCTTGCTTTTCTTTACATTATTTCTCTTGTGTTGTATCAGTGTTGGAATTTAAACTACTAATGCATTGGTGTTAAATGCAAGAAACAAGGCAAGGGGGTCTAAAAGACCAATCACTATTTACCACTAAAATGACCTTGAAATGGTAATAAAAAAAACAGCTTTGAACAAATGCAGATTTATTAAGTTTATACAACTTTCATCATGAAGCACCGTAAAAGCAAAATTCTATTCACACCTTTGTACAATAAAAATACACAGATCTTGTTATGCCCCCCTGGAGTACCTCCTCATCATTAGGTACTTCCAGTTCACCAACAATCCCGACAGTTATGCTATCCGATGGCTTTTCTTGCATTTGTTTTCTGGTAGCTGATGTGGATAGTCATTGAATACATCCTATTGTACATCACATGCATACTTTCAAACACCATCTTTTTTGGCCTTAGTGAAAAATAAATAATATGATAAGAAGCAACTTAACACTGACACTGGTGTACAATGCTATTCTTATGGACAAGAATCATCTGACCATAACCAGAGATCAAGGAATGCCAGAGGAGATCTTAAGTGAGAAAGAACCAATAAAATGGAAATACCAGCTAAGCAAGGTTAAAAAACGTGTGCATTGGACATGATGGGAAGACATGATAAACACACACACACCATCTTCCAAGAAGATACGATTTGCTTCAAGGATATGGGAAGAGGGGAAGATCCAAGATACTTATGGGGGCAAGGCCATGAAAGAGGAAATCAGGAGCTATGCAACAGAAAGAAAACAGAAGACCAGAAGAGGATGGGAGAAACATAGAGAAAGATATGAAAGGGAAACGTGCAAGGATAAAAAGAAACAAAGAAACTAAACGAGATGAGAAAATCAGGAGGTATGCAACAGAAAGAAAACAGAAGACCAGAAGAGGATGGGAAAGAAATATAAAAGAATAGAAAAAGAAACATTGAGAAAGATATGGAAGGGAAACATGCAAGGATAAATAAAAAAAAAAATATGCGAGATGAAAAATGAAAGAGATTGCACAAAGGACAATAAAAAAATATATAGCAAGGGAGAAGCGAGGAATATGGCAAGAATATCATACATAAATTAACACAAGGTGATAGAAAGGTCTTAAAAGATAGATATTAGGTCAACAAAGGGATATATCTTTCTGGGCCGGGGAGGTAGACGCACACAGGAGGTATAAAATTGGGTAAAGGAACACTTGAGATGCTGCAGTATGAAAAGAGGAAGTAGGGCATCATGTTAGGAAGACTCTAGTCCACCAAAATTTAAGGACTGGTACCACAGTACCTCCCATTTAAACAAAGGCTGATCATGATTGGGCGACTCAAGGACGAGTTTACAAATTGTTTTCTCTTCTTTGTACATTTTTATCAAATTCTAATATTCTGATTCATATTTCTTTTCATAAAGTTCTCAAATACCACAATTCATAGTCTACCAGTGCTACAAATTAATGAAAACCTTATTATAAACATGACATTTGATGCACATTGTAGTTGGCCATAATATCAGACTGGCATGATATCATCCATGTCGAAGTATTAAAAACATTCTTATATTTACTTGCAATATACCAAATTACAAATACAAGAGGAAATTTTATTACTTACTCTGAACATGAAAACTCCTTAATATCCTCAATTACCTCAATGTAATGAACTGCACTTCCAACGTGATGATTATAAATACACAATGCAATGTTAACATCAAATCTTTTACCCATACTCTCATTCCAACACATTTAATTCAAATGAACTTTGCTCATAATAAAAAATTTACGGTGCACACATGGGTGGCCTAACTATGAGGGAGACCTTAATATATCACAGAAACAGCCGCCAGCTCGAAAATGCACCATCTCCTTTAGCCAGCTCATCGTAACCCTTCCTCTAGTTAACTTCACAATAACATTTATCTGCTCATACCTATTCTCTTTCCCTATTTACCTTACACACAAATGCACACATACATACAAATGCACAAACATACATACACACACACACGAAAAGAAAAATGTACAAAAAGTAGAGAACACATAGAATGATAACCAAAATGCTCCCAAGCCTAGCTGATAAGACATACGAGGAGAGAATATATGAATGGAGACAACCCACACTATAGGAGCAAAGAGAGGAGATATGGTAATGACAGACCAAAAACAAATTGCTTACAAGATGTCAGGAAGCACAGCTTTCCATATAGATTCATCAATTTGTGGAATAAGAAGATAATCCAGGCTAACAGCATAAACAAATTCAAGGCAAAGATTGACAAATGGAAAAAAAAAAGACAGGACTTCAATAAGCACACACATGCACATACACACACACAGGTTCCTCAACAAAAGAGACACCAAGAGCTTTCACACATCACTATCAATTTAATTTAAATACAAATGATTACACCCTTAAGTTTGTTTAACCCCTTCAATACGGGCCAAAATCTCGCAGGCAGCATTAGCTGCCAGACGTGCGATGTTGCGTCATAATACTTGCATTATCAAAAATAAAGTTACCGCTGTATTGCTCGTTCTCTTTCACCCGTGAATTTTGATAACCATAGAAAATATGATGAAGCCAGTTTACAGAGTATGGGGGTCACGCAGGTACAACTACAATATATATAATCAAGACGCCGACATCGGCATCCTCGCGTACCCACTTGCTCCTCATGACGCCTACGTAGGTGTCATCGTATCGAAGGGGTTAAAATGGACATTTGGACACACAAAATAACTTTGTTTATGCTTTTCACAAACAAATATTTTAAACCCTGTGAGGAGCCTTCGTCTCAAACTCAACATCTGTACAAGCTATGACCTAAACCATAGGGAAACCATTGGAAAAATAGGAGTAGATACCTATGAGGTTAATTTTCCTTTGGCCTAATGGCAGATTAAATGAATATAGGCAGTCACTTTCTTCACCCAGCAAATACTCTTTATCAACAGAGAATTGGTGAGTGAATACTGGTTGATGTTGGGTAGCCCTCGCTGTCAGTACGTAATGACACTGGAGTTAAAGAGGAAATCAATCACCCTCTAGCATTAATGCACTACAGTACCTCGTATAGGACAGGAGTGCTAGTGAATTGTTGGCAATGAAATATAAAAGTTCCTTTACACACTCGCACAAAAAAAGTATCAAAGTCCAAATAACAATTACACAACAAACATCTAACCTTCACTATAAAAACAAAATCTATACAAAGTCAATGAAGCTGCAACCCATCCCTTATCTCGTAATTCTAAACTGTACCTGGCCAGCCTACTTGTTGCCTGCAACCATAGTGGCACATGTGAGTGGTTTTACACTTGACAATGGCATGTTCTGAAATGACATGTTCTGAAGTGGTATGTTCCAGTGATGTATTCCAGGATTCTTAAGGAGGCACAGTGGTACAGTATATGGAGGTCTTTACGTGAGACAAGCACAAACACAAGATTCTAATTCTTTTCCAGCTGTCAATATAAATAATGATATGCAATACATTTGAGACAAAATACACATACACATGTTGTGGATCTTCATTTTGTATATATTGCTTTGCAATAGTACCACAACTGCCATCATCATACATGTTCTGGGGATTCAAACACTTTAGAGGCCCCTAAGTACTGTCACATGATCACAACAAAAGAACGGAACAGACCACCATACCTGTTGATCAATGACAACTGGGGCCACATAACAATAATGCCCTACTTCTCAGTAAACTACTGGAAAGAGATATGGAGAAATACTTAAATAAAAAATAAATAAACAAAAATAAAAATATAATCAATAATAATAGATAATCAATTAATAATAATAAATACTCTATAATAATATAATCAACAATAATATCAATAATAATAACAGTAATAATAATAACAATAATAGTATTAATAACAATAATAATAATAATAATAATAATAAAAACAAAAATAAACATAACACTAGTAACAATAACAAAAATAATACCAATAATAATCATATATAAACAAAGTAATAAATAATGAATAAAGATCCTAAATCTCTTATTTCTCCCTCACAACTATTTCTCACAAACTAAGGCAATTTGGGGGGGCATGGAAAAAATACATACATAAACAAAAAAATAAATAAATAAAATCAAGTAAAGTAAAAATAAAAAAAAATTGAAAAACATCAAACTTTTCAGATCAAAACTGAGTATATCATCTTGAATTAACACAATACCAACAAAAACAATAACACAAAGCTGGAATGACTGAAAACAACAACTCTTCACAGCACAAACAAATGAGACTTTATCAACATAACCACGAGCTCGAGTAATTTGACATCCAGGCACTGTCAATATTTTCCTTCATCAAAAGAAATCTCTGACATAATCAGTTGTGATAACTGTTACACCAACCACACAAATGAAACGCCCACACGCCCCTGTAACTACAATGGGAGGCAATGGGAGAAGGTTGTTTTGTTTTGTTTACACGCCCCTGTAACTACAATGGGAGGCAATGGGAGAAGGTTGTTTTGTTTTGTTTTTTTCTTTCTTGTTACCCTGAGGTTTGATTCATCTCTACAAGTCTAGTTAATTTGATCCTTGTCACTGAGTTATACAGGAGCAGCAGCACAAATAAATACACGATTCACCTCAAAGTTAAAAACTTCAAACTTCAAGCTGCTCCCAAGTGTGCGTCAGAACCAACACTATAACTTCTGATGTCAACGTATGTTTACGTGAAAATGGACAACCACCTTCCTCGTCAAATTCTTGCCTGTGCTATGGGAGATTCCTTTTTTCAACCACTCCACATAATCTACCTCGATTGGAAGGATTGCTGGACACTTTAGGATGTTTAGAGTGTTCCCACACCTGTATCATCTTCATAACATGCACTGCTGTCAAAGTCTATCTTTTGATGTATTTTGTTCACATCAATTCCGGCCAGACAACGTAACACCTCGACAACAGCAAAACCACATTTACACCCAATGCAAGATGACATACATGACTAGGCTTGAAAAAGTGCAATAAAGAAATCTTAAATTGTGAAATATATATGTATACATATGTATATAAAAAGTAATAAAAAAAAAGTAACGTCATGACTGAGAAGGTAGCGAAATAAACATAACATAACCAATTCCCAACCTTATCATACTGAAAGCAACAGTAAAACCTACAGCTAAACATTTATTATTTTGCTATCAATATACATCCACTCCATCCAACCACATACATGTACGCATTACAAATCACACATCACATATGACACACACACACACACACACACACATACACACACACGCACACAAAGAATACTTTGTGTCACCACAGTGGAAAAATTAATGAAGTTTCTGTCAAGCAGTAAACAACCATGATTGGAATTGGAAAGAACTTTAAACCATCCCCCATCAATCACTACCCCGCGATGCTTCTTCTTTGGAGTTGGACTCATCGGGTTTGACAATCTGGTATGTGATGAGGTATTCTGGATATGCCTGATGGGAAAAAACCATACATGTTAGTCTACTTTCCAAAAGTCAACTTCAAGTGTTAGTTTTGAAACAACTTATACTAGGATCTATTTACAACAACTTATTGTTTATGATACGGGTGAGTGCTCTGATTCAGCAACACCCCTGCTAGTAAAATAGAGAGTCTCAGGTATATACGGTATATTTTATATATTATATTACATGTGTTGCTATATGTGTTGTTCTATAAGGGAGGTATATACATACATACATATACCAAGGCTTTTTCCCCCTTACAAGGGAGGTAGCCAAAAAAAATAAAGGCATAAAAACCACTCCCACCCATTCCATCCTTAACACACTCAACTCCCCTCTACCTTCTTCCCTCCCTCTTATCTTGGCACCTCCTGGATGACGGATCATCCCTGCATCTCGCCCACTGCCCTGGGTCTAGCCAAGTCAAAAGCGTGCACCCACTCCCATGGGAGTGAAATGGGTGGAAGTGGGTGTGCCTTTGGTTTGGCTACCTCCCTTATAAGGGGGGAAAGGCCCTTGGTAAATAGAATACAATAGAATATTACTTATTATACCATATATACATTGTCCCCATGTTGGAGTAACATGCAGCCAACACTTTAGGGACTGTTTTGGAGTGCCCATATGGACCAGAGCAACACCTCATTGATCAATGTTAGTTTAAAATCTATACTCATAAAGGAATGATGAGACTTTTGTACTACTGCTGTTTCTCTAATGTTGTTCCCTTGAACCTGTACTTAATACTGCCTCTACAACACTACCTCTTCCTGATTATTGGGAACCATGCTACAGAAGTGTAATTGTGGGTAGTCGTTATGAATTGTTTAACTTTTTCAATACGAGTCAAATTCTCGTATGAATTGTCTCACTTTTTCAATATGAGTCGAATTCTCGCACAGTGTCAAATGCCTAATGTACGATGCATCACACTACTCGCATCATAAAATATAGTTACTGCTGTATTTCTTCTCTTTCACTCTGATTCGGGAGTCACTCAGCTACAACTACAAAATAAATATAATCAAGATGCCAACGCTAGCATCATTGTATACCCACTTGCACCTCAGGATGCTTACATAGGCATCATTATATGGAAGAAGTTAAAGACAGTGTCATGGGTTTTCTTCTGATGCCCAAAGCTTATGCTTGAGATGGATTGTAAAGGTTTATTTTCTTGTTGATTTTAATGGTCAGATCATGTGAGGACTTAGGCCACACAAGTATCAAAAGTAAGACCTAGAATTCTAGGTCTCTTTTTTTTTTTCAATAGATGGTTTAGCCATCTAATTTTACAGTATGGAATTCTATATCCATTGTTCCTAATTTGTCTATTTAGGCTTAGGTGTTCTTAACTACTAATTTGTAGTTTCTATGCAACGGTAAAGTGAACACACAAGTGCACTGGTACAAGTTCTGGATACTGAATAACATAGGTAAGAGCCAATGTTCCTGGGGACTCAATTTTAATTTTTTTTTTGTCCCATAAAAAACAATGTAATGGAGTGTAGTATGTATATATATACACAGTATTATATGTACAATATGTGTATATATATTATACATACTGTATACTGTCTACAACAAGCCTAGCAAACCAGTGGACGTAAAAATTATTCTGCTCGAGATACTCAGGCCCAGCCTCGGAATGGACACCTACCACTGACAGGCAATACGCCTAACAGGAGTTTGGCGAGAATTTGGTGAGAACTGTATACATATACACACTACACTGTTCCACTCTCACTCTTTCCAGACAGCAACACCAAATGACTTAAGGACTCAACTAGTGGCTGTGACTGGTTTCCTAACGCCCCGGTCAAACACACCCAACTCAAGTAATTTTGTTTGAGTAGAAACAACTTCATTTACAATTTTTTATTTTTCAAATCTCCAAATGTCAAATCACCTTTGTATCATGTATTGAGAAGCTGAATGATGAACTAAGAGAAGTTAAACCTATACGAATATTAGACACATTGTTGAATTGTCCTTACATAAGTCTAGAATACTACAAGTGAAGTCATCTTGCTGTTTTTCAAATTCAAAACATTTGAAAAGAATTGTGAATGTGCAACTAGGGCTTCAGTCAAATTTTATTCAAGAAAGAACTGGGGCAAGAGAGCGACTGATTGATATACATGCATCATTTGTATACATACACATGTGCATTAACTTGACAAACTTTAAATGGACTTATTCATACATACATACATACATATACCAAGGCTTTTTCCCCCTTACCAGGGGGGGTAGCCAAAAAGGACAAGGCACAAAAACATTCCCACCCATTTCATCCCCGAAAACACTCCACACCCCTGATGCTGGAAAAAAATTCTTGCATAAATCTATTAAATTCATCATGGATAAGATCTTCTCTTTAATTTTATGCTATGGAAGGAACAAAATATGGAAAGTTATGATAGTAAACTTAAAACAATAATTTGAAACCATGAAAGGCAATACTTACTTGTTCTCCGCGATATACAACATACTCTGGATAACAGAGACCCCCTGCACTTGGTCTACCCACAACAGAATGGTGACCAGGTGGTGCATGTGCCATCTTCATAGCAGAAAATTGTAAAAAGGATTTACCAAGTGCCACTCTACACAACACCAATTGCCTGCATCAGAAAAAACAAAAAAAACAATCAATCAATAATCATAATAATAACAATAATATTAGCATCTTCAATGATGCATCACAATACATGATATGGTTTAATGTCACAAACTCCCCTCTATCAGAAAGCTAGGATGGTGCCCCTCACAGAGGGCTTTGTAGCATGGAATCTAATGAACCATGCCCTTGGTTCAACTTCGCTGGTGGCAGGATTCAAACCGCCATCCCCTCAACCTTCGCCGCAAGTAACGATGCTCTAACCCACTCAGCCAGCAAGCCCAAAATATAAAGTTACTGCTGTTATACTTGTTCTCATTCACCCTGTATAAATATAACATCACAGAAAACGTCTTCTCCTTTTATGCATGGGGGGACGAAGAGGGGGGGTCGCCAATTTAATGAAGCGGCCTTGCTGTGGATGTGCTGTCTCTTGCGACACTGCTTCTGACCCAGGGCAGTGGACAAGGTGCAGGGATAACCCGTCATCCAGGAGGTGCTAAGATAAGAGGGAGGGTGGAGGGGTGTGGAGTGTATTCAGGGATGGAATTGGTGGGAATGATTTTATGCCTTTTTGTTTTTGGCTACCTCCCTTGTAAGGGGAAAAAGCCTTGGTATATGTATGTATGTATGTATGTATGTATATGTCAATTCATTATCATTTACTATTTACCTGTTTGTTTATTATCTAACTATACCTATGCATTTATCTATGTATTTTATTTGTTATTTACATTATTATGGTTTTTATTTATTAATCTATTATTATGATTTTTTTTTGCATCCGACCTAGATATGGACCAAAAGGTCTCCTGTCGGCATGCTCCGCCTTTGTAATCCTTTGTAAACAAGCCTCTTCACAGAGTACAGGAGTTACTCAGCTACAACTACAAAAGAAATAAAACCAGGAAGCCGATGCCGGCATCCTCATATATCCCACTTGCAGTTCATAACATATGCATAGGCATAATCATATTCAAGAGGTTAAATAAAATAATTAATAAAATCAGTAGAAAGCTCGCTGGCTGAGCGGGTTAGGGCGTCGTTACTTGCGTCGAAGGTCGAGGGGATGGCAGTTTGAATCCTGCCACTGGCGAAGTCGAACCAAGGGCATGGTTCATTAAATTCCATGCTACAAAGCCCTCTGTGAGGGGCACCGTCCTAGCCTTCTAATAGGGGATGTTTTGTGACATTAAACCATATCATTTAGAGCCAACATGAATAAAAGTGTAATGGGGAATCTTGCGGTGTGTCTCACTAAGTGTACACATTTTTCAAACATTTGCACTTTTATTTTCTGACTATGCATTTTGCTCTGACCTGAGCAGTGGGTGAGGGACAGGAGTGACCCCTCATTCACAAGAAGCCGATATCAAAGGGACAACAAATGGGTGTTGGATATGTAAAGGGTGCCTTGGCTGGCTAGCCTCCTTACAAGGGGGAAAGTACTTTTTGGTATCAGTATGGTAGCAGTATGTCTATCTATTTATCTATTTATCTATCTATATACCAAGAGCTTTTCCCCCCTTACTCGAGAGGCAGCCAAGTATGTATATTGATTGATTGATTGATTAATATGGTTTAACGTCACAAACTCCCCCCCCCCTCCCCCAAATTGGGAAGCTAGGATAGTGTCCCTCACAGAGGACTTTGTTGTGTAGAATTTAATGAACTATGCCCTTGGTTCAGCTTCACCATTGGCAGGGTTCGAACCGCCATCCCCTCGATCTTCACCGCAAGTTAAACACTCTAACCTGCTTGGCTAGCAAGCTTCCCTAAGTATGTACAGTATGTATATTTTCGGGTTCTGATATCTGCCTTGACTTCTTATAGGATTGGGTTAGAGAGCATGATACCTAGTCCCATCATTCTGTCCTACTTTAGCCCTTTTTTATGACCCACAAGGGAAACTCCATGGCAGAAATCTTTCTTCGCCTAACCAAAGATGATAAGAGGTGAAAAATGGAAATATATACTCAAAGAAGTGGTACAAGACAGTTTCAAGAGGGGACAACATAACAGAGGGACAATAATAGTACATTAAAATAGTAACATTTCTCTAGTAGAGATTTTCTCCAACATAGACAAACTGATGTGTGGCTCTGGTCCATAGGGGCACCCCATATAGTCCCTAAAGCATCAGCTGTAGGATACTGAGCAATTTAACCTCTTCACTCCGGGGCACATCGCACGTCTGGCAGCATTAGCTGCTCGACATGCGATGCTGCGTCATAATAATCCCATTATAAAAAATAAAGTCAGTGCTCAATCGTTCGTTCTCTTTCACCCGTGAATTTTGATAACCATAGAAAATATGGTGAAGCCAGTTTAGAGAGAATGGAGGTTACGTAGGTATGACTACAATAATTATAATCAAGACGCTGACGTCGGCATCATCGCGTACCCACTTGCTCCTCGTGACGCCTACGTAGGCGTCACCATATGGACGTGGTTAAACTTCATAATAACATGCAGCTAATACCCCATTACGGAGGATAGGGGAGGGAAGTATGGAGTAGTTGTGTGTGAATACTTTGACGCAGCCCAAAGGGATTTCTCCCCGTCTACTCTATTTTCCACATGTGGGGGCGGAGAGGATTAAGTGAAGTGGTCTTGCTGTCAATGTACTGTGTCTTCCTGCATTGCTTCTGCCTCAGGGCAATGGGCAGGAGACAGGGATGACTCTTCATCCAGAAGGAACTAAGATGAGTGGGAGGAAAGGGTGGTGGCTGGATGGGAGTGGAATGGGTGAGAGCAGGTGTGTGATTTTTAACTTGACTACCTCCCTTATAAGGGGGAAAATATCCTTGGTATATTGACAGATTGATAATGTTTGCTATTTCATATAAGGAAAGTACAAGTTTCCAGCAAGAATTCTCTTCACAGCAGGGAAGGAAATCAAAATAAAGTAAAACTTCAAAGATCCAGATTAACTAAGGGTTTAACCCTACCTGGATCTCTAAAAATTGAGATCTTTCTAAAACTGTAAACATGCCCCAACCTATCTCTTTAACGCTTTAACTAACAAAACATCCTGGGCAGCTGTTCACAATGCAGTCATCCAGCCTCTTCTGGTAGCTTAGAAGTGCTGGGTGGTGGCCGCACCACAGTCTGGCCAGGTGGACTCTGTCCTTTACCAGAAGAGGCTGGATGACTGCATTGTGAACAGCTGCCCAGGATGTAACACTTCACCCCATACCATACAACACATAATGGAAGACTGCATTATACACAATCATGCATGCAAAAAACACAACATACACTCTATAAAGGATTTGTGGGAAAACCCAGTTTCGGCTGTGGCATTCCTTGGGGAGATGGGACTGCTCGGACAGACAGTCTAGGAAACGACAACAACAACTAACAAAACAAGTATCTAAGTAATGCATGTCATACTAACTCACATCACAGCACTATAATTTTATGGAGTGACTTAAAATATGATCATGATTGATTACAAATTATCATATAATCAACGTTAAACAAAAAACACCTAAGCACTGAATATAGTGTGTAGTCTCAGTTTCTTTTCATTTATTTTTTTATTAAAGTTATACCCTGTGAATGAAAGGACAAAGGTGTCCATGTAACAGATCTGTTGGACTCTGATATATAGTGTTGTGTCTTGCTGTATTATTTATGACTCCTTCACTCCATCATCTACAAAGCTACACACACCTTCAATAATAGCAACATGTGTGTCCTATCCAGTCCCTAACCAAAAATTATGAAGATGATGATGATATGGTTTAATGTCACAAACTCCCCCCCAATCGGAAGGCTAGGGTGGTGCCTCTCACAGACGACTTTGTACCATGGAATTTAATGAACCATGCCCTTGGTTCAACATCACCGGTGGCAGCGTTCAAAGTGCCATACCTTTGACCTTTGCCACAAGTAACAACGCCCTAATATTCTCAGCCAGCGAGCTTCAAAAAACTATAAAATGTTTAAAGTTTTCATTTCAATGAGCAAGATATTCTTTCTCAATCCAGGGAATACACAACTTGCCAATCTAAAATCAAGACAGGCGCGGATACAAGGGGGGCCTAGCCCCCCCCCCAACACCCCAAGTATGAAAAACAATGGTAATGGTCCATTACCTTCACTCATCTTGAGTTTGATGCTCCTTGGATAAACACTTTTTAGTGCAAATTTATGATTTGAATTATATTTGTGAATTATATATGATTTTACATACAATTACGAGCAAAACAGACTTAGGTTTCTGGACCAATCTCCAAGCCAACAGCATTATTCTTGGGGTTAAAATATCAGCGTGTTTCAAGTATCGGTTATCGGTTCGGGCCCCCCCCCCCCCATATAACATTCCTGGATCCTCGCCTGAATCAAGAGTAGTGTAAAACTCAACCAAAAGATATAAAGAGACGAACATACCTAAAACAAGAGTAGCAGGAGCGGTCCTTGTGCGCAGGACAACCAGTTCCTCCTCCGATGCCATAAACGTACTGGTTGCTTTTCGAGGAATGCTCAGCAAAATAGATCCCTTTGAGACAGAAAAAAAAGTTTTAATAGTACTCAAAAAAGAAGTAACTCTTCCAAAAATGTAATTACTACACTATAGTTTAGATCTCTCTATAACTAAATATGATAAAATAGATATAGATGGAGATTACACACTATTTCCCACAGAACAAATTACTTAAACATGAGAGAAAAATCTTCATTACTTTTATTCCTATCTCATACATCTGTTTCATTCTCTCCAGCTTTCAATTTAATGTGTGTGTATGTATTTACCTAGTTGTATCTTACAAGAAGGGGAGCTAAGCTCATGGTGTTCCGTCTCTGTATCTTGCAGTGTCTAAATTGCTCTTAAATTCATGTTAGTTAAACCAATCCTTGACTATGCAGTACAGTTTTTGGTCTCCGTCTTATAGAACGGACATCAATTCACTAGAATCAGTACAGAGGTGAATAACCAAAATGATACATGGCCTCAGAAATTTACCTTATGAAGAGAGGCTAAAGCCGGGTCAACACTTGTTGCATTTCCAAGTATTGTATCATCTTTGCATACCACCTAGTGATACGATAGGGTACAACAGGGTATTGTACCCACTTGTTGTGTATCCGCCTGCTGTATACATACGGATACGCAACAAGTGGGTACAATACCCTGTTGCACCATATCGTATCACTAGGTGGTACGCAAAGATGATACAATACATGGAAATGCAACAAGTGTGGACCCGTCTTTAAGCACCTTAACTTACACTCTCTGGAAAAATGCAGAGTATGGGGTGATCTAATAGAGGTGTTCAAGTGGATCAAAGGCTTTAACAAGGGTGATGCAAACAAAATAATCATATTATGACAACAGGGCAGGACTTGCAGTAATAGATTTAAATTGGACAAATTTAGATTTAAGAAGGAAATAGGCAAGAATTGGTTTACTAATAGGGTGGTCAATGAATGGAATAGACTTAGTAACCATGTAGCGAGTGCTGAAACTATTGGTTGTTTTAAGAAACTGCTACACAACTTTATGGATGGGGATAAGAGGTGGTAATGGACATGGAACTGCTTAGTGTAGGCCTTATGGTCTCTTGCAGTCTCCTTCATTCTTATGTTCATATGTTTGCAGATTCTTAGTTTTGTCCCATGATTATTTGCAGTGATATGAGTTTTTCTACTGGACAAAACTAGTCCATGCTACAGACCTAAGTACATCAATTTTTTTGTCTATTTTCACTTGCAGATCCTTCATGTGTGAGCTTGAGGACATATGCATATCAAAAGTAAGACCCAGGATTTTAGGATTTTTGAACAGTAACAGAAATTGGCTATTTAATATCTAATCTGATTGCTGGGTATCTCTCAGGGATGAGCAATGTTACTTATAATTTCTATGGGGAAGCTGCCATTTTGTTTTGTCTATGCCACAATTACAGATTGTCAAGGTATATTCATGTGCTTCTGGCTAACTGTTTTGTGGTTGTTATGCTGGGCTATGATAACTCAACCAACACCACATACATCAAAAGCCCCTTTCACAACAACAATCTATTTTATCATCACATTTCCTTACGAGCCCGCTCCATCCACTTTTGCTTTCCACCTTTACCAATCTTTCTTCATTCATTCTTTCCATAAACTACCTCTGTTAAAATACTGTGATTACTATACATGGAATAATAAAGTAGTTAATACAGTAAAACCTCGATATAACAGATCTTGGTATACTGGATATCAGATATAACGGACAAAAAATCTGAACGGACAAACCCTTGCTATAACGGATTTTCATCTGTTATAGCAAGGAATCCTCTGTTATAACGGATCTTCGGATACAAGGCCAGACCCCTGTTCCCATATCATCTGTTATAACAAGAGTTTACTGTAATTTCTAATCCTACTAATTTCTAATACCAGACAAACTTCGGGATATAACGGATCTGTCCGGTATTTCCATCAGATATAACAGATCCTTGGTTATAACGGATCTTTGGATATAACAACAGACTCCTGTCCCCATATCGTCTGTTATATTGAAGGTTTACTGTATATGAAATACTTCTCCATTGTACGACTTACCAGCACCAAACATGCCTCCTATATATGCATGCCTCTCATCAAAACCCTTCTGTACAATGGCCGAAATAAAGGGGGATCCATGGAAAAGCATCCTTTCGTTAGACTGCCCGTTGTTCTCCTCACCAATTTCTTCCCGTCTGTGTGAGTATCTGTCCCAAAGTCGTCTGTTTCTTACTTTTTGAATCTGCAAGAACATCAAATTCAAAACATCAAAATTTAACATACATACACACATATACTAAATGCTTTCCCCCCCCCCTTATAAGGGAGGTGGCCAAAAAACAAAGGCATAAAAACCACTCCCACCCATTCCATCCCTAACGTACTCCACTCCCATCCACCCTCTTCCCTCCCTCTTGTTTTGGCACCTCCTGGATACAGGTCATCCCTGCATTTCAAAAGACACAGCGAGAGGTATGAGAATGAGGCAGGAAATGACATGTACTCGTTTATCAAAATACTCTATCATAGAGGGACAGTGACTATGGTTTCCCAGTACTCAGGGATTTTTGGGGCACCGCTTCATGCTAGAGCCACACATTAAATTAAAATCACTAACAAAAGTATTGACAACATGATTATTTATTTATTTATTCTTTTTTCCTACAAGGTCACATGTGCTGCAGTTTGAATGGTACATATACAACTGGTCACCTCTTCCATTGGTTTCCCTTAATCAAGGATCACTTTAACCTAAGAATGGATATACAACTATCAGGTTTTTATCTTTATCTCATTTTCAATTTTTACTTAGTTTCAGTTGTTTTTTAACTTACCTTTGAAATTCAAAACTTGCAACAACCTTGTCCAAAATCTTTTGCAATATCTAGATCTTTGAAGTCTATCTATATATCATGGGCTCCTTCCCCCTTATAAGGGAGGTAACCAAAATCAAAGCACACACCCACTCCCACACGAATTTAAGATCAAATTTGACATGGTGAGATACAGAGATGGGACACCACCAGCATAACTCCCCTTCCTGTAAGATACAACTATCTAAATACATTCCACTCCCATCCACCATCCTGGTTTCCCTCTTCTTTTTTTTTTAGTTCATCTTACTGAATGGTATTTTTTCTTTTATTCTGGCTTCTGCTGGGCTATCTTGTTCATCTCTGAGGCACTCCCTTGTTAACAATGGGGTTAAGAACTATCAAACAACATGAAACAATTCTACGTACCAAGAGCTTTGTCACCCTTGCAAGGGAGGTACTCTAGTCAAAGGCACTTACCTACTCCCAATTCCACTCCCATCCACCTTTCCCCCCCGCTTCCCATCTTAGCTCCTAATGATTGACGGGTCATCCCTGTATCCTGCCCACTGCCCTGGGTCAGGTGCAATGTAGCAAGACACAGTACATCCACATTAAAATATAATACGTACCTTTACGACGTTGTACTTCGCAAAAATGCCACCAGCGTGCCCATTATCACGGTGTTCCCTGATGGTGGCTTGCATTTCCTCTTCTACAGCAATGAACTCACGATCTTCCCGAGACAACTCGATCAAAACTGTGTTGGAGACTAAATTATTTGCACTGGTGGCACTTGCACAAGCATTACCCAGCATTCCATCTGGTTAGAAAAATTGAGAAAAAATCAATATATCTATGCAAAAATAAATACACAAGTTGATAGAAAAAAATATATATATAATGATAATAACTATGCAAACATTTCCTTTATCAAACAGCTTATTTCAAACACATTCAAACTTTTCCTCTCTGCCTCTCTCAAATTCCAAGTCTCTGCCCCATACAGTGTTGTCAGTACAATCATCCCTTCACATAATCTCTTCTTTGCATTCATTCCCAAATGCCTTTTTCTCATTACACTTTTTAGTCCCCCAAAGCATTTACCTTCTCTCAATCTACAAGTTACCTCTACCTCCACTCCTCCCTTTCCTCACATGCGATCCCAAATACCTGAGGTTATCCACCTCCTCCAGCCTCTCTCCTTTCAGACTTACCTCCAACTCACTGCCATCCTCCCCCTTACTTTTACCCACATTTACCTTCAACTTTCTCCTACTCCACAACCTCCCCAACTCCATCACTAACTCCCTTAATCCCCCTGACCCTGCTTCATGAAGCAGACAAAAAAAAAATAATAATAATAATAATAGTAATAATAATAAAAAAAAAAAAAGGACAGTTTTGAAAACTTACTATGTTGATTAATGAGTTTTTCCACACCCTTCAGGAGCTTGTGTCGATGTCCATATGCATTGACGCCAATAGTTTTAAGTTCTTCATGGCCCATTTCTGCTAGAATATCTAGTGTAATATCTTCTCGCTCAAAAATGTCGAGAAGATGCTCCAAATTTAAACTGAAAGTGCAATCAAGGGAATACAGTTATTAAAACTAAATCATTCTGGGTCTCACTATGATCAAACAATAAAAATAAGACTAAAGAAATTTTTGTATCTAAACAAATAAATGCCATTACACCTATGAGGAGATTATGGAGAAAAGCGTACCTATTTAGAAAAGCAGTAATAGTCATATTCATTGGAGAATCCCTCATGGATTCACAGGGAAGATGATCACAGCATCCATCTCCAATAGATGGTGTACTACTTCCCATTGGGGCAAAGGTTAGACTTGCACCCGAGGGCATTACTACCGTATCGACTGAAAAATAAAAGTAACCAAATATATGATATGGTTTAACGTCACAAACTCCCCCCTACCGGAAGACTAGGACGGTGCCGCTCACAGAGGGCTTTGTAGCATGGAATTTAATGAACCATGCTCTTGGTTCAACTTCGCCGGTGGCAGGATTCGAACCACCATCCCCTCGAATTCTGCCACCGGTGAGGTTGAACCAGGGGCACGGTTTATTAAATTCTACACTACAAAGCCCTCTGTGAGGGGCATCATCCTAGCCTTCTGGTAGGCTATATATATAACAAAATAAACAAAATAAAATAAGGATCATTGTTGTCAAACCATTCAGTCAATTATTCAATCTACTGCCCCAGCTCCCTCTTGTAGGAAACCTGGGGAGCAGCAGGAATGATACCTGGCAGCAAATGCTGAGTAAATTAATCTAAGAGACCATACCTTCGGTCATGGTAGTTGTGATGGAAAGCAACGACGGTGCTGGGGAGACTGTGCGTGAGTGTTTGGCAGGCGTCGTAGGTGGTTGGGGAGAAGCAGGCGAGGTAGGAGGAGTGCCTCCACCAGGCGCTGCTAAGGTAGGTTGGCTCATCATGGCATCCTGTAGGAGGCACCGTACATCCTCGGCACTGGCGAGATGAAGAGGCGTCTGGCCCTCCTGGACATGGGAAACCACGTCATTAGGTCACATTGTTGTAGGGTGGCTAATGAGATGAATTTGAATGGAATATCTAAATTAATCAACAAAACAAAGACTTGTGTGTGGCCACTTTGGAGGCAGAACCAAGGCTGCTTTTGATGCCAAGCTTACTTAGCGCGGGAAAACATACACGCCTGCATAGTTCTTTCACAAATTGGCACATATAACACAATCAATACAACAGTTTCAATAAATCAATATAAATAAATTACATATCATTTATATACAAAAAGGGATAGCATGTATGACAATCATACAATGCCATCTGCATGCATATACACCACAACAATATTGCTATTGTTCATCTTTCAATCCATCAATCTGTTGCTCCTCATCTCTCTTGCAGAGGACCCGTGGCCTCCAGGAAGCCAGCAACGTCCTCCAGGTGGGACCATACATCATTAACAGAAAAGATGTCTTTCACAACTCCAACCTACAAAATATAAATAGCCACCAATTCCAAACCTCTGCCTAGCATTCCTACTACCCCCTAAATCCACTCTCCACCCAACTCCACTCCAACATCAACCTTTCTGAAAAATCCCTCCCAAGGCAAAGAAGAGCCATATTGGTACAATATGGAATAGGCCTGGCAACACTCAAATTGACCCAGATGCAATCACCACAGAAGACAAAAAACACCTCATCCTACACTGTCCCAGTTACACCCCACCCAGACAACACTTCTTCCTTGAGCGAGTTGTATGCCAATCCAATGGCCTTTCTTAGTTACCTTGGATACATGGTTCCTCTGCAAGAGATT
Organism: Oratosquilla oratoria; assembly: GCF_046742065.1. Taxonomy (NCBI): domain Eukaryota; kingdom Metazoa; phylum Arthropoda; class Malacostraca; order Stomatopoda; family Squillidae; genus Oratosquilla; species Oratosquilla oratoria. The sequence continues at coordinate 52,610,971 of NC_134796.1, forward strand.
TTGGGCAATGGTTTAATTGATCATGCATCCATATACACTGTACAGACCACACAGCACACATTGTGTTGACCCCACGGCCCTGCAACCTAACTCACACACCTGCCAGATCAGTGTGACAATGCGACACCTGTGTGACCCGAGGCTAACCTAATCTAGTACAATTATACATAATTAGCATCACAGGGGCTTGCCCATGCAATATATGGTCTTGGGTCACATGTAAAATCAGTTCAGTTCTGCTGATGACGATTTGGCTTAACATCACAAACTACCCTCTATCGGGAGGCTAGGACACTGTCCCTTACAGTGGACTTTGTAGTGTAGAATTTAATGAACCATGCCCTTAGTTCAACTTTCCCAGAGCAGTATTCAAACTGCCATCATCTCAACATCCGTCACAAGTAACGACACCCTAACCCGCTCAGCCAGTGAGCATCCTGTTCAGTTCTAACCTCACCAATAAAGGGTGAATACCATAATCCTCTTTCCTTCTCACTGTAGCACACCCCCCTTGGCTACAACACAATAAGTAACTATGGTATTCTCACACAACCCTGACAAGATCCCCTCATTCAACTCAGACCTTTTACTTTTTCCAATGCTAATTGACACACACAAATGCACTCACACATGGGCATGCAACCACACGCACATATATAAATTATCAAATTGAAAAATGTGTTTATACCTGATTCTTCAAATAGGAATCAGCTCCGTGAGCCAAGAGAAGAGCACACAGCTGTGTTCGACCTTTCTGTGCTGCTTCATGAAGTGGAGTGAAGCCCCAACGATCAGTAGCATTGACGGCTGTCTGGTAGCGGATGAGCAATGCAGCAATATCTAGGTGGCCATAGGAAGAGGCATTGTGAAGAGGAATCAAGCCACCCTGATGGAAAAAGAAAACTCATTAATCTATACCTGAGTAATAGAAAGCAGATTGATTGATTGACAATTTGATTTAATGTCGCTAACTCCCCCTATCAGGAAGTTAGGACAGTACCCTTTACAGAGGACTTTGTGGCATGAAATTTAATGAATAATGCCCTTGGTCCAACTTGCTGGTGTATGTTTCGAATTGTTCGTCCCCTCTACCTCTGCCATAAGTGGCAACATTCTAACCCACTTGGCCAGTGAGTGTCCAAAAGAAAACAGAATAGTTAATAATAATTTCTGCCTTATATTTTAATGATCGGAAACATACAGCCTGCACCTCTTCTATTTTATATTACAAAACAGCCATTCCAAGACAGACCCCCAAATTTCCTTCTCCATTGGACATCAATCTAAATAAGAAATTCTTTCCAAGTGATTTTACGTAGCTACAGATCCACTTCACTAACCAAAAGGTTAACCACTTCAGTACAATGACACCTATATACGCATCATGAGGTGCGAGTGGATGCACAAGGATGCCAGCTTTGGTGTCTTCATTATATATGTATTCTTCTAGTTGTACACGAGTTATTCCTGATTCTGTGAACGGGTTTGATCATGATTTCTGTGTTTATTATTACTCAGAGTAAAAAAGAACAAGTAATACAGCAGTGACTATATTTTATAATGCAAGTCATGTGATGCATCATTCATATGGCAGACGATGCTATGTGCGAGAATTTGATTCATACTGAAGTGGTTAAATTGCCCCATTTGTGGCACAGCAATGTTCATGCCACTTTTTCCTTTAAAAAAGCTATAGTCAACAGGTTAATAAGCATACATGAACTCCTATGAATGCAATATGTTTCAACTATCTTGATGGGAAACCTTGTATCTAACACAACCGAGTGACCAATTTGTAGGCATATCGTTCTTAACTATTTACCATTTTCTATTTTTGTGTTAATTTCACTTACGTTACCGAGACTGTCACTTCTATCAGCTAATCTTCCCCAAAACTTACGAGTATCATCAAGTTTGACTGAGGAAAGTACATTCCTGAACAATGATTTTATAAATCATACAAGAATGATCTTCAACCTATGATAAATATTTACCTTATCTTGAGCATTGACATCTGCCCCATTTTCTAGGAGGTACTCAGCCACTTCCAGGTTGTTGTAACCTGCAGCTAAGTGCAGGGGGGTTGAGTTTCTGCCCTATTTGGAGAAAATTAACAGTATTAGTTGTACATACATATACCATACATATACCAAGGCTTTTCCCTTACAAGGAAGGTAGCCAAAAAGGAAAAGGCATAAAATCATTCCCACCCATTCCATCCCTGAATACACTCCACACCCCTCCACCCTCCCTCTCATCTTAGCAACTCCTGGATGACGGGTCATCCCTGCACCTTGTCCACTGACCTGGGTCAGAAGCAGTGTTGCCAGACACAGCACATCCACAGCAAGTCCGCTTCATTAAATTGGCGACCCCCCCTCTCCGTCCTCCCATGCATAAAAGAAGACGGGGAGAAATCCCTTCGGGGAGCGTCAAATTTTGCTCACACATACTACCTCACCCCCCATCCCCCTGCCCATTCCACCTCATGCATCACAACATCATCCATATACAACCATTCTCCATTCACCTGTCTTCTGTCCTCTCCCATCCTTCCTCAACAGACATTCCCCTCTTCCCCAAAGCCCCCTTCACCCCATCCATCCATCTCATCCTAGGACATCCCCTCATGTTCACTCCCTCCACATCTGCCTTCCATACCTCTTTTACTAGTCTTTCTTCACTCATTCTTTCCATGTGTCCAAACCATCCTAATACTCTTTCATCAACCCTATCTCCCAGCTCCCTTTCCACCCCTCTTCTCCTCCTCACCTCCTCATTTCTCACTCTATCCAGTCTAGTAACCCCCATCATACTTCTCAGACACCTCATCTCAAACACATTTAAACTCCTTCTCTCTTCCTCTCTTATGTTCCATGTTTCTGCCCAATACAGTGCTGTTGGCACAATCACTCCTTCATATAGTCTCCTCTTAGCATCCATTCCCAAATGTCTATTCCTCATTACACTCTTCAATCCACCAAGGCATTTACTCGCTTCTCTCAATCTACATTCTACCTCCACCTTCACTCCACCTTTTCCTGCCACATTTGCACCCAAGTATCTAAAACTATCCACTTCCTCCAGTCGCTCTCCCTTAATGCTCACTTCCAGTCTACTGCCACTTTCACCCCTTGTACATCTCATCACCTTACTTTTACCCACATTTATCTTTAGCTTTCTTCTATCACATACTCTCCCAAACTCTGTCACCAACTTCCTCAGTCCCTCCTCTGATCCTGCCACAAGCGCAGTGTCGTCAGCAAACAACAGCTGGCTCACCTCCCACTTTTCTCCATTTTCTTTAACCATCTCCAATCCCTGACCCACTACCCTTGCATTTACCTCTCACACTACCCCATCCATGTATAAGTTGAACAGCCAGGGTGACATAACGCATCCTTGACAAAGTCGCACCTTTACCTCGAAACACTCACTCTCTCCATTTCTAATCCTGACACAAACTCTACTACTCTCATAAAAACTCTTGACAGCTCCTAGAAGCTTTCCTCCTATCCCATATATCTGCATAACCTTCCACAGTGCCTTTCTGTCTACCCTATCGTAAGCCTTTTCCAGATCCATAAAAACCCAAAAAACATCCTTCACTTCATCCTTCCTTATTTCTCATCCATTTTCCTCACTCATCACTCTCATTTTCTTAGCATTTCCCACTGCAACTATCTTTCCCTCCCTATCCTCCTTCACATTTAGCAACTCCCTAAAATATTCTGCCCATCTTCCCCTTACTGCCTTCTCTTCCATTATCATCTCTCCATCTCCACCTTTTACCTTTTCTTCTCTACTTGATTCGCCTCCTCTTCCTCTCTTAATTTCTTTCCAAAACATCTTTTTATTACTTTCAAAATTTTCTGTCATACTCTTACCCTACTTCACATCTGCTCTCCTCTTTGCCTCCTTTACCTTTTGCTTTACTTCTCTTTTCTTTTCTTTGTACCTCTCATATGACTCTCTCGTCCTACTTTGTAACCAATCTGTGAAAGCTCGCTTCTTCTCTTCTACAACCTTCTTTGTTTCCTCATCCCACCATTCACTACCCTTTCTTCTATTTCCTCCTGTCCTTCTTGTTCCACACACCATCCTTGCACTTTGACTCCCTCCTTGAACCATTCCCGTTCCTCCTCCACACCTAACTCTACTCCATCCTTCACACCCTCCCACTCCTCCTTCAGCTTCTTCTTGTACTCCTCCTCCTTTTCATTTAAAGAGTTCCCTCTAAGCACCTCCCTACCTTTTGTCCCTTTCCTCTTTCTCCATCTATCCTCCACTCTCAACTTACCTTCCACCAAAAAATGATCTGATATTCCCCCACCCTCTCCCCTTAGCACATGTACATCCTTAACTCTTCATATCATAGTCCTATTTACCACTATATAATCCATCAACACTCTATCTACCACCCTTCCATCCACCACCCTCTCCCATGTGTACTTATGCTTGACTTTCTTCCGAAACACTGTATTTGCTATCATCAACTCTCTTTCTAGACACATTTCCACCATTAACTCTCCACTACGATTCTTTCCTGGAACTCCACATTTCCCAACCACTCCATCAATTGGACCATTTCCTACATACTTACATATAACAAGGCTTTTTCCCCCATACTAGGGAGGTAGCCAAAAAGGAAAAGGCATAAAATCATTCCCACCCGTTCCATCCCCGAAAACACTCCACACCCCTCCACCCTCCCTCCCATCTTAGCACCTCCTAGATGACGGGTCATCCCTGCACCCTGTCCACTGCCCTGGGTCAGAGGCAGTGTCGCAAGACACAGCACATCCACAGCAAGTCCGCTTCATTAAATTGGCGACCCCCCCTCTCCGTCCCCCCATATAAAGAAGAGGACGGGGAGAAATCCCTTCAGGCTGCGTCAGAATTTTGCTCACACATACTACCGCATATCCCCCCGTCCATTCCACCTTATGCATCACAACATCTTCCATATACAAGCATTCTCCATTCACCCCTGTCTTCTGTCCTCTCCCATCCTTCCTCAACAGACATTCCCCTCTTCCCCAAAGCCCCATTCACCCCATCCATCCATCTCATCCTAGGACGTCCCCTAATGTTCACTCCCTCCACATCTGCCTTCCATACCTCCTTTACTAGTCTTTCTTCACTCATTCTTTCCATGTGTCCAAACCATCCTAATACTCTTTCATCAACCCTATCTCCCAGCTCCCTTTCCACCCCTCTTCTCCTCCTCACTTCCTCATTTCTCACTCTATCTAGCCTAGTAACCCCCATCATACTTCTCAAGACACCTCATCTCAAACACATTCAAGCTCCTTCTCTCTTCCTCTCTTATGTTCCATGTTTCTGCTCCATACAGTGCTGTTGGCACAATCACTCCTTCATACAGTCTCCTCTTAGCATCCATTCCCAAATTTCTATTCCTCATTACACTTTTTAATCCACCAAGGCATTTACTTGCTTCTCTCAATCTACATTCTACCTCCACCTTTACTCCTTTTCCTGCCACATTTGCACCCAAGTATCTAAAACTATCCACTTCCTCCAGTTGCTCTCCCTTAATGCTCACTTCCAGATTACTGCCACTTTCACCCCTTGTACATCTCATCACTTTACTTTTATCCACATTTATCTTCAGATTTCTTCTATCACACACTCTCCCAAACTCTGTCACCAACTTCCTCAATCCCTCCTCTGATCCTGCCACAAGCGCAGTGTCGTCAGCAAACAACAGCTGGCTCACCTCCCACTTTTCTCCATTTTCTTTAATTATCTCCAATCCCTTGCCCACTACCCTTGCATTTACCTCTCGCACCACCTCATCCATGTATAAGTTGAACAGCCAGGGTGACATAACGCATCCTTGACAAAGTCCCACCTTTACCTCAAACCACTCACTCTCTCCATTTCTAATCCTGACACAAGCTCTACTACTCTCATAAAAACTCTTGACAGCTCCCAGAAGCTTTCCTCCTATCCCGTATATCCGCATAACCTCCCACAGTGCCTTTCTGTCTACCCTGTCGAAAGCCTTTTCCAGATCCATAAAGGCCCAAAAAACATCCTTCCCCTTTCCTATAGCTTTCTCACATATCTGTCTTACCACAAAGATCTGATCTACACAACCTCTACCTGTCCTAAATCCACACTGTTCCTCACCAATTACTCCCTCTGTTCCTCTCCTAATCCTCTCAATCAAGATCCTCCCATAAGCCTTCCCAACTACACTTAACAAGCTAATCCCTCTGAAACTACTACATTTACACTTGTCCCCTTTTCCCTTGTAAAGTGGAACTATACAAGCACTCCTCCAGTCCTCCGGCACTCTACCTTCTCTCCAGCAAACATTAAATAACCTCACCAACCAGTCCACCATCACTATACCTTCTTTTTTAAGACATTCTGCATGGCATCCATCCAGACCAGGTGCCTTACCTGCTTTCATCATCTTGACTGCTGCCTTCACTTCATCCTTCCTTATTTCTCATCCATTTTCCTCACTCATCACTCTCATTTTCTTAGCATTTCCCACTGCAGCTATCTTTCCCTCCCTATCCTCCTTCACATTTAGCAACTCCCTAAAATATTCTGCCCATCTTCCCCTTACTGCCTTCTCCTCCATTATCATCTCTCCATCTACACCTTTTACCTTTTCTTCTCTACTTGATTCGCTTCCTCTTCCTCTCTTAATTTCTTTCCAAAACATCTTTTTATTACTTTCAAAATTTTCTGTGATACTCTTACCCCATTTTACATCTTCTTTCCTCTTTGCCTCCTTTACCTTTTTCTTTACTTCTCTTTTCTTTTCTTTGTACGTCTCATATGACTCCCTCGTCCTATTTTGTAACCAATCTGTGTAAGCTCGCTTCTTCTCTTCTACAACCTTCTTCATTTCCTCATCCCACCATTCACTACCCTTCCTTCTATTTCCTCCTGTCCTTCTTGTTCCACACACCATCTTTGCACATTTTGTGATTCCCTCCTTGAACCATCCCCATTCCTCCTCCACACCTACCTCTACTCTATCCTTCACTCCCTCCCACTCCTCCTTCAGCTTCTTGTACTCCTTCTCCTTTTCCTCTTCATTTAAAGAGTTCACTCTAAGCACCTCCCTACCTTTTGTCCCTTTCCTCTTTATCCATCTGTCCTCCACTCCCATTCCCTACCCTAGAATTAAGGTCTCCCAGTACTATTACGTTGACATTTCTCCCTAAATCCTCTATGCACTCATTTAAATCTATCCAAAAACCCTCCCTTTCTTCTACACTCTTCTCACTGCCAGGTCCATATGCACTTACAAAGACCCACATCTCCTTTCCCAGTTTCACCTTCATCGACATTATCCTTGAGGAAACCTCCTTCCACTCCACTACACGTTTACCTATCTCTTCACCTACTAGAATAGCCACCCCTTCCCTCCCTCGCCCTCTCTTCACTCCTGATAACCTCCCACTTACACTCCCAAACTTACACTCACCCTTCCCTTAGTTGTGAATAAAGAAAAAACAAAATGCAGAATTAGTAACACAACATTAATCAATACACAGAATTAGTGACACAACACTAATAAATGGTATATAAAGAGACAGACTGCAAGGCCAAATTATCATAGAAAATGTGGTAAAAATGTAAATGAAAGTTGCAATACATGCAATTAAGGGTCCACTAGGATAATACCAGAAATAAAGAATGCTACACTAGTTTTTGTAAACCTAAGCACAATCTGGAAAACTAACATGAACACACTACTCCTATTGTAACTGAGGAAGGCATTCCCTTAAGGCAGTGAGACAATCATTGATTGATTGATTGATTGATTGATTTTATTTAACGTCACAAACTCCCACCTATTGGGAGGCTAGGATAATGCCCCTTACAATAGAGTTTGTAGTGTGGAATTTAACGAACCATGCCCTTGGTTTAACTTGCCCAGAACAGGATTCAAATCATCATCATCTTGACCTTCGCCACAAGTAACAACACCCTAACCCACTCAGCAAGAGAAGAGAAGAGAAGAGAGTATGTGTGTGTGATACAGGTCTTTGGGTGTTGTTTTAATGTTTCTTGGTGTGTGTGGGTGTTCTGCTATGTAGTGTAGCATGTGTGATGTGTTTGTGGTGGCTGCAGCAAGTGTTTGTGTGCCTCTCATGTCGAGGTGGTCCTTGACTTTGAGGACTTTTGTTTCATGGTGTAAATGGTCTGTAGGTGTTGTATTTGTGCAGCCTGTTATTGTTTTTGAGGCTTTGTTTTGTATGATTTGAAGGGTGTTGTGGTGTGTCTCACTGAGATTAGGAGCCCCTGCAGGATTCGCATAATTCATCACTGAGCATATGCATTGTTCGTATATTGTTGTATTAGTTTCTTTGTTTTGTCCAAATGTTGTTCCAGTGATTGACTTAAGTTCGTTAAGTCTGGGTGTGCATTTGTTTTTTATGTTTGTGATGTGTTGTTTGAAAGACATGGATGTATCGTATGTTACACCAAGAATTTTCGGTGTGTTTGTGTGTGGTATTAGAGTGTTGTTGATGTTGAGATGAGGTATGTATTTGTGTTCTTTTGTCCAGTTGATGAGAAGTGTTGCTGTAGATTTGGTTGGAGCTATTTTGAGTCTGTTTGTGATGAACCATGTGTTGAGTGTATCAAGGTATGGCTGGATTATTTCTGCAGCTTTGTCTGTGTTACGATGTGTGCATGTGATTGTTATGTCATCTGCGTAGGAACAGATTTGTATTTCTGAGGTGTCTGGTGTGGGTAAGTCATGCATGTATAGATTAAAGAGCGTGGGGGATAGAACAGAGCCCTGTGGTACTCCATTCTCAATGTTTCTGATGTGCGATGATTGGCCATTATATGACACGTAAGCATTCCTACCTACCAGATAATTGGCCAGCCATCTTTTGGTGTTATTGTGCAGGTCTGTGTTATATATTCTATTTGTTAGGTTGTGGCGGGGGATAGCATCAAAAGCTTTACTAATGTCTAATGTTATAAGAAGTGTTCTGTGGTGGGGCCTATCTGAATTGATGTCATCTAAAATTCTTTGTGTGAGGTTTATCAGAAGAGTGTTTGTGAAGTGTAGTGGCCTAAAACCGTGTTGTGAGTCAGCAAGGGGAATATGTGGTGTGACAAGTTTAAGTATTAGGCGTTCAATGACTTTAGAGGGGGTGCAGAGAAGTGTGATTGGGCGGTGCGATGTTGGGATTGTTGATACTCTCTTCTCTTCCTCCACAACCACCAAATACCAGCATCCGGAAACATATTCATAATCATATCACTCACTGCTCCATTAACACACTGAAAGACAACACACTGCTGCATGCCAGACCCCCTGATATCCACCCTTCTGAATCCTCTCTCCCACGAAAGGATAAGAGTACACCTGGCCAGACTGCGGTGCGGCCACCACCCAGCACTTCTAAGCTACCAGAAGAGGCTGGATGACCGCATTGTGAACAGCTGCCCAGGATGTAACACTTCACCCCATACCATACGACACATAATGGAAGACTGCATTATACACAATCATGCACGCAAACAACACAACATACACTCTATAAAGGATTTGTGGGAAAACCCAGTTTCGGTTGTGGCATTCCTTGGGGAGACGGGACTGCTCAGACAGACAGTCTAGGGAACGACAACAACTCAACAAGAGAGACAATCATACATACATACCTACATACATATACAAGAGGTAGCCAAAAGACAAAAGCATAGAAACCACTACCACCCATTCCATCCACTACATACTCCACTCCCCTCTACCCTCTTCCCTCCCTCTTATCTTGGCACGTCCTGGATGACATGTCATCCCTGCATCTTGTCCACTGCCCTGGGCCAGAAGCAGTACTGCAAGACACAGCACATCCACAGCAAGGCTGCTTCATTACATAAATGTACCAAAAAGCCTTCCCTCCATTCTAAAGGAGGTGTCCAGCCAGTATGCATCAACCCTAAACTTCTCCCACACCCATTTCTTGTCATTTATCTTAGTTCCTTGTTCTGCTCCCTCCATGTCAGAAGCAATGCAGCAAGATAGTGTATCTTGACAGCAGGACCTGACAGGTGATACTGGTTTATCTCCATCACTTCATTATATGAAGAGCCTCCTCTCTTCATCCATCCAATAATTTACAGTGCAGATAAGAAGAAAACACGTTATGCCACATCAGTTTACCATTCATTCACAACTACTCTCCACCCACATCTATCTTTCGCCCTCTCCCTTCTATGCTCAAAAGACATTCCTCTTATACCCAAAGCATCCTGCACCACCATATCTATCTTTCGCCCTCTCTTTCCACTGCTCAAAAGACATTTCCCTTCAAGGCCCACTGCACCACATCTGTCCATCCATCCCATTTTTTATCTTCCCCCTCAAGTTCAATGTCTTTCACTTTTTCTCTTGTTTGTCCTTGCAAGAAGACTGTTTGTGTATAAAATGAATTCTGATACTTGATGTACTCACTTGTGAATCTCTGCAGTTTATATTTTCTGGTGTTAGAAGTTTTTGTACCTTGGCAAAATTGCATTTCTTTGTGTGCAAAATTAATTCTGATGCTTGATGTACTTACCTGTGCATCTCTGCAGTTTATATTTTCTTGTGTGAGAAGTTTTTGTACCCTGGCAAGTTTGCTTTCTTTGTGTGTAAAATTAATTCTGATACTTGATGTACTCATTTATGAATCTCTACAGTTTATATTTTCTTGTGTTAGAAGTTTTTGTACCTTGGCAAGATTGCCTTTCTTTGTGTATAAAATTAATTCTGATACTTGATGTACTCACTTGTGAATCTCTGCAGTTTATATTTTCTGGTGTTAGAAGTTTTTGTACCCTGGCAAGATTGCCTTTCTTTGCAGCATCCAGAAGTGCCGCATCTCCTCGGAGAAGGTCAGCTACGTCCTGGTCACTGTCCTTTACTAAGTCTAAAGGAGTGTGACCATCCCGATTTTTCCGATTTACATCAGCTCCATGCTGTGAAGAAAGATCAGTTATATGAGGTGTTAATAAACAAGAGTTCAATTTTATGATTGAAAATCAGCTAGACTATTTCATTATTAGCTGCCATTATAAAAAGAGAAAAAAATAATAGTTGCCCTATCTCCATTTTCACTTAAAAAAAATCTACATCTAATTAATAAGAATAAGAAGAAAAGATGTTTGGTAGTACAATTGTACAATTGATAAAAACAAAGAGGGAATGGCAAGTTCATCTGATATAAGCACATTTTGGGAAGTTTACTGTAAAGTAATAAAAATACAGTATATAGATTAGGTATGCTCACTAGATAAGTAGTTTTGAGCATTGCTAATTCAAGTTAGAGGTTCATAGTAGAGATGGCATGAAGCTGTAGGCAGATGAGTTTGTAGAAAAGGTATATTACATTATCAACCAATTAATTCATTCCCCCAGGACTTTCTTGCAGAAGCCCTGCAGCCTTCAGGTAACTGGCAACAGCTTCTGGGCATTACTCAGGCTATTCAGGGAAGATATATTGTGTTGTTGTCTAGGAATGGTTAGTGTGAGTTATTTTAGTACGAGATGCTCTGTGTGTGGTGGTTGTATCTGGGGCAGTTTGAATCTGTAACCAAGCCTATTCTGTGTTGGTACCGTTTCAATGGGGAGATGGCATAGTACAATAGATTCTCATGTTTTAAAAAAGTCCTTCCCATAAAAAGACACTATCCTAGCCTTCTCTAAAAGGAATTCTATGAAGCTAAACCAAATCAATATTTAAAATGGATGCTCACAGGTTAGAGTGTCACTACTTGCAGGCTGGTGAGGCTGTTCAATGTGTGTCTAAGAAATGGCAGTGTATCAATGCACTGAAGAACTGCAAGTATAGTTTTGCTATACATGGCCCTGCTGTGGTTGTGCTGTGTCTTGTGACACTGCCTCTGACCCAGGGCAGTGGGCGAGATGCAGGGATGACCCATCATCCTGGAGGAGCCAAGATAAGAGGGAGGGAAGGGGGGGGAGTGGAGTACATGGGGATGGGTGGGAGTGGATTTTATGCCTTTGTTTTTACCACCACATAGTCCATTAACGCTCTATCTACCACCCTTCCCTCCACCACACCTCTCCCATGTGTACTTATGCTTGACTTTCTTCCGAAACACTGTATTTGCTATCATCAACTCTCTTTCTAGACACATTTCCACCATCGACTCTCCACTACGATTTTTTCCTGGAACTCCACATTTCCCAACCACTCATCATTTCCTACCCTAGCATTAAGGTCTCCCAGTACTATTACGTTGACATTTCTCCCTAAATCCTCTATGCACTCATTTAAATCTATCCAAAAACCCTCCCTTTCTTCTACGCTCTTCTCACTGCCAGGTCCATATGCACTTACAAAAACCCACATCTCCTTTCCCAGTTTCACCTTCATCCACATTATCCTTGAGGAAACCTCCTTCCACTCCACTACACATTTACCTATCTCTTCACTTACTAGTATAGCCACCCCTTCCCTCCCTCGCCCTCTCTTCACTCCTGATAACCTCCCACTTACACTCCCAAACTTACACTCGCCCTTCCCTTTCAGCTTAGTTTCACTCAAAGCCAACACATCCATCTTTCTTCTCACAAACATACTACCTATCTCTTCCCTTTTACTCTCATCTGTACCACATCCACGCACATTAAAAGACCCAAACCTTAGGGTGCTGGTCGGAAAACTCCCAGACCCTCTTATGCCTTTGCTTTTTCTTTTAGGAATGTCCCCTGTGGGGCTACAAGGAGAAGGATGCCTAGTCCCAATCCCCGTCCCTTTCTTCTCGCCTCTTACGATCCAAGTGGACAAAGGCATAAAATCCATTCTCACCCATTCCATCCCTTTTACACTCCACTCCCCTCCACCCTCTTCCCTTCCTCTTATCTTGGCACCTCCTGGATTATGGGGTCATCCTTGCATCTCACCCAATGCCCTGGATCTCACACATACTCCCTCACACCCCATCCCCCACCCATATGTATGTATACATGGGAAAAAATGAAATATAAATGCAATATTTTTAGATGGATCAGTCCCTTGAATGTGGTCAGTAAGGTGTATGAGAATATATAACAACTGTGAGAACTAACAGAAAACAGGGAGAGTAATTAAGGAATGGTAGTGAGAGTTTCAGAAAGTCAATCAAGTTTTTGTGACAGGACAAGTGAAATATCTGATAAAAGATGAAGAGTTTAACAGCATCATTATTCCTGTAAATTTATGCACAAATCCTAGCCTTCAAGTGCTCTCTTATGCAGACAGTTGTGTACTAAAATATTCATTTCATAACCGAGAACACACATCAATGTTAATTATTGTCACCTTCAGGATTTCTATTATGACTAAAACCAGACCAGATGACTTATCTAAGAGAAACCTCACCTCCACAAATAGTTGAACATAACCTCAACATTTCAATCTTTCTCTTCTCACTCTTGAGTTGTGACCATGCAAACTCCCCATCAGAAGGCTAGGATGTGCCCCTTGCAGAGGACTTTGTAGTGTAGAATTTAATGAACCATGCTCTTGGTCCAACTCGCTGGCAGCAGGGTTGGGACTGCCATCAACTCATCCTCCATCACCAGCAGCGACACTCTAACCCACTCGCCCAGTGAGAATCCTATAGTGTCAATATCAGAAGAGAATAAGACGAACTTGACTTACTTTGAGCAATAGCTTTACAATATCGTATTTCCCTTTGGCGGCAGCTTCGTGCAAAGGCGTAAACTTCCAAAGGTCGGCAACGTTGACACTGGCTCCATGTTTCACTAACAACTCCGTGACTTCGTAATGGCCATACGAGCATGCATTATGGAGAGGTACCAATCCTCTGTAAAAAAGATGTTATCATAATAACAATATATCATACTTAAAAAAAAAAAAATTGTCTACAAAGATTGTGGACGCTCAAATCACTATCACTCTCATTACAATTACTGTATATAACCAATGAAAGCATGAAAACATAAGATGAAGACAGAAAGCTGTATGAAGGGGTGATTATGCCCACAATATTGTATGGAGGGAAGGCTTGGATTTTAAGGGAGACGGAAAGGAAGGACCTGAAAAAAGGACTTTGAGATGAAGTGTTTCATAAGCTGATGGAGGTTACAGGGATGGAGAGTGAGAAATGAAGAGGAGAGACACTCTCCCTCCTCTGCTAGACATCCTCTCTAAAACTACTACATTCAGTCTTGTCCCTCCCATAGACACACTCAATCTCATCAGTCATATCACTATAACTACTATTCCTTTCGTCAGACATTCCACATAAAACCATCCAACCCAAGTATCATGATGATAAAATAAAATCTATGTGGCCATTTCTCCTTCAAAAAACATCAAACTATTTTTAACAGGAAAACATTAGTGTAACTTAGGAAACAAATAAAAACGTAGAACACTAACCCTTTGTCCTTTGCATGCACATCTGCCCCATGCTGCAGCAGGTACTCCACAATGGCCACACGATTATAACCAGCAGCAAAGTGGAGTGGCGTGGAATGGCGCCCATCAAGGTCCCGCACATTAACAAGGTGCGGCTGTGCCGTTAAGATCCGTCGCACACACTCAATGTCCCCCGACTTTGCTGCTTCGAGTAGTTGCTGCTCGCTGTCCACGCCAGGCCCGGGTGGGTCTTCTGAAGATAAATAACACATGAAGTGGTTGAAGGATGCATCATTACAGCTAAAGATCAGTAACTTTCTACTAGTAAAGTCGGAAGTACTCAAGGTCAGGATCCATACCATGCAATAACCTTTGCACTGGTTCTGATGCAAGTTGTGATGCTGTGTACCCTTGCAAAGATATGATTGTGGAATCAACTCCATACTGAAGTAATAGACGGCAAGCTTGGACATCCCCATCCCGGCCACAGCGGTGTAAGGCTGTTCGAGTTTCACAATTCCAAACATTCAATCAGGATTATATCCAACACTTTTTCATCTTATATTCCATGGGGTAAACATACACTACAACAAAAGACATCTAATTCTTGCAAGCATTTCAATTTAATGACTATAGTACCTGTTTGCCCAAGAGCATCCAGAGCATTGGGCTTGGCTCCATGTTTCAGAAGGAGTTCTGTGACATCATAATGGCCTTTGTCAGTTGAAAGGTGCAGTGGAGTGAGAAAGTCTTTGTTTTTCTCGTGGCAGTTTGCTCCTTTCCGTAGCAACGCCTCCACTATTTGCCGTCTCTTACTGCCTACTGATGTAACACCACAATGCTGCAAAATTTCCATAAACAAAAATCTATACATACCCAGTGATACAGTAAACAACATTGCTATACATAACCTTGTCCAACATAATATATTCTAACCACTACAAATACATACACACACATGCATACATATACCAAAGGCTTTTTCATGTAGAAAAGGAAAATACGGGAAGAAATCCCTTTGGGCTGCATCAAAATATCATTCACACATACTCCCTAACCACCCCATCCCCCACCCACTCCCTTCCATGCATCACAGCATCATCCATACACAACCATTCTCCACGCAGCCCTATCTTCCGTCTTTTCCCTTCCTTCCTCAACAGACATTCCCCTCTTTCCTAATGCCCCTTTCATTCCATCCATCTCATCTCAACCTAGATCACCCGCTCATGTTCACTCCATCCACCTCTGCCTTCCACACCTCTTTTACTAATCTTTCTTCACTCATTCTTTCCATGTTGGACTCCAAACCATCCCAATACTCTTTCATCAACCCTATCTCCCAACTCCCTTTCCACCCCTGCTCTCCTCTTCACCTCCTTGTTTCTCACTCTATCCAGCCTAGTAAGCCCTATCATACTTCTCAGACATTTCATCTCAAACACATTTAAACACTTTCTCTCTTCCTCTCTTATATTCCATATTTCTACCCCTTCCAGTGCTGTTGGCACAATCACTCCTTCATACAATCTCCTCTCAGTATCCATTCACAAATGTCTATTTCTCATTAAACTTTTTAATACACCAAGGCATTTACTTGCTTCCCTCAATCTACATTCTGCCTCCACCTCTACTTCCTCCAGGCTCTCTCCCTTAATACTCACTTCCAGTCTGCTGCCATTTTCTCCCCTTGTACATCTCATCACCTTACTTTTATCCACATTTAACTTAAACTTCCTTCTTTCGCACACTTTCCCAAACTCTGTCACTAACTTCCTCAATCCTGCTACAAGCTCAAATATACATACATACATATACCAAAGGCTTTTTCCCCCCTACATGGGGGGTAGCCAAAAAGAAAAAGGCATAAAAACCACTCCCACCCATTCCATTTCCTATATATTCCACTCCCTGCATCCTGTCAACCACCCTGGGTCAGAAGCAGTGTCGCAAGACACAGCACATCCACAGCAAGGCCGCTTCATAAATTCGGCGACCCCCCCCTCTCTGTCCCCCCATGCAGAAAAGGAAAAGACAGGAAGAAATCCCTTCGGGCTGCGTCATATTTTTTCTCATACATACTTCCTCACCCCCATCCCCCACCCACCCATTCCACCACCCACAAGCTCAAATAAACTAGAATAAATAAATAAAATAAAATAAAATCATACACACACATCAATCCAGTGCAACAAATGTAATTTCTTAGTTCATCCTACATGCACCACACTAACAACAATTCCTACACACTTCAAAAACATCACATCTATATTGGAAACTAAATAAATTATTCCCCTAACATAACCCTGTAGTCTACATTGACAATGTGTACACATGACAATTCAAAGTATATTGCTAGAAATTAGTGTTCACCATTTCTTGGCTGTTTATACCATTCACAATAACTTCTTTTCTGATCTTACAATATATTTTTTTTCACTCTATTTTATGCTTGTTCCCAATTTTAAACCAAACAATGATTTTATATCATGCTCAAAAGAATGTAAATATAACATGGTTGACATATTAACTCTTGTGCATTCATGTTCTGGGGCCTCCCTGAGGTGACTTGCCTCAATGCTGCTTAGTTCATGAATACCAAGAGAATAGTTCCCTTTCCTGTACAAAAAATATGCAGCTGTTTAATGCTGTGAAGGGCACTTTAAAATTCTTGGCATTTGTTCCTATGTTGCTGTTGTTTGACTCCAGAATGTTGTCTGGTAATGTTCAGTGATGGTGTATTGAATCTGTTTAGACAATATGAGGTCTGTTAAAAAAGTACATACATACATACATATACCAAGGCTTTTTCCCCCTTCCAAGGGAGGTAGCCACAAAGGGAAAGGCATAAAAACACTCCCACCCATTTCATCCCTAAATACACTCCACATCCCTCCCAAATGATGTGCGGGGCAAATGATGTGCGAGATTGAACAGGCTTTTGGGGACAAAGCAATGGGCACCACACAGATAAAAGAGTGGTATCCAACCTTAATTTTTCATACGTAAACAAATGAAGCTTGAGAGAAAATGGTTTCGTGCACGTATGTAGGTGACCTGTATGTAATGCATGAATGTTTTCCTGGGTGCAGAAGTTGTCAGTTGATGGCAAACTGCCAAAGAGTGACATGTACGCAAACACTGTTGGATTTTCATTTCTGACAAAATGTTGAAAAAACTTGAACAATGCTACTGAATCAAATTTTGTGTAAAGCTTGGCAATTCTCAAGGGCAAATGATGTGCGAGATTGAACAGGCTTTTGGGGACAAAGCAATGGGCACCACACAGATAAAAGAGTGGTACAATTGCTTCAAAGATGGCTGCACATCAGTGTAGAGTGAAGCACAGTCTGGTAGGCCATCAACATCCTGAAATGAGATCGTCATTAATGAAATGAGGACCCTGGTGATGCAGGACCATTGAATCACAATTAGAGAACTTGTAGATGAGGTGGGCATCGGCATTGGATCTGTTCATTCCATTATGAAGGAGGATTTGGGCTTCAGGAGAAACTCGAAGTTCATACCAAAGCTGCTAATGACAGAGCAGAAATAACTCCATTTGGAGGTTGCACAGGACATGCTGGAGACTATGAACAGCAATCTCAACTTCCCCAACACAGTATCACTGGCGATGAGTCCTGGGTTTATGGGTACAATTCAGAAACCAAGTTGCAATCACCACAATGGAAATATCCAACATCCCTGAGACCAAAGAAAGGCAAGGCAGCTCTGCAGCAATGTCAAAGTCATGCTGACTGTCTTCTTATACTCCAATGGCATGGTTCATCATAAAGACACACCACACCACAAAACCATCACCAAGGAGCATTACCAAATGGTTCTGCATTGCCTTTGTAACTCTGTGCAATGCAAATGGCCTGACCTGTGGGCAGTGGGCAATTGGCAGCTCCATCATGATAATGCACCTGCCCATTCTTCACATTAGATACAATTTCCTGGCCAAACACAACACACACACACACCTGTGTTTTGTCAGGCCCCCTACTCTCCCAACATAGCTCCATGTGACTTCTGCCTTTTCCCCAAGCTGAAAATGCCCCAGAGAAGAACCAGATTTCGGTCCAGAGAATAAATCATGTAGAATGCGACAGGCCAGCTATGCATAATCACAAAAGAGATATTCCAGTGCTGCTTCTGACAGTTTGCAGGACCATTGAGAGAAGTGTGTGGCTGCCAAAGGGGAACTTTGGAGAAAATTAGGCTAAGTTTGTTGTATATGGATAAGAGTATTTTTCATGAACAAATGTCAGATACTTTTTGAACAGACCTCATATATAATTCACGAGCTGGAGTGAGAAGGTTGTTTATGATTTTTTACTCCACTGCACTGAGACATGTCTATGTATTAAGAGTCCGAGTGACAATGCTTTTGGAAAAAAATTATCAAACAAATAATATCAATGCAATAAAATACTTTCTCTTACTCTATACCCTCATTAATGCATTCATTTGTTCACTAACACACATGGACATACCAATGGAGTGTCACCACTATATGGATGCTTGAAATTAACGACATCTCCCGACAAAAACTTTTTCAGTCGAGTTGGGTCTGCCTGCCGACAGGCCTCCAGAAGACTGTGGCCTTTGTATTCATCTGGGAAATAAAAGATGTTCAAAATATTACAAACCAAAACAAAATTCAGAAAACCATAATCTATAGCAACTGTTTATTCATAATGAAGAGATAATTAATCAAACTCCCAAACTACTCAGTACAATTGAAGTAGTTAATCCACTTTCGTATCACGTTTTCTTTGTACAAGGACTTGACTCAAATTAATTAATATGACAAAAACTAAAATTCTTGAGTATGAAAATTATGGGTATCAAGTTCATATGGTGCAGGTTGATACCAAAATGCTGAGTAGCCCACATTTTGAAATTATATCAGTCTACTCAAATGCTGCAAATGAGATCCATTCAGTGACTTCAAACAGCTTGCACCCTTCCACACTGCGTGAAATTCTCTATAAAATTGTCAAAATTCCTTGCATTACCAAAAAGAAATCAGTATGTATATATATATATATATATATATATATATATATATATATATATATATATATATATATATATATATATATATATACACACATTCTGCCTTCCATTACCACCCTCACAAATATATGCCACAATGCACTTTGCTGTTCTCCTGTGTGCAGGCTTTCAGAAACTTTATACAACCATTAACCAAAAAAAATATGACAAATAGAGACTTCACATTCAGTATTCATGGAAACTGACATTATTTTACATCTTGTAAAAGAATCCAATATAAAAATTCTGGATATTCTGTGCTTTTCTGCACAATAAGCCAGATTTTTCACGTCCCAAACCCGTACTTTCCGAGTTAACCACTACGGGCTTTATCAGAATATACAGCAACTTGTCATCCTCGCACCTTTCACCAACACTTACATGTTAATCTTTCCTGAAGCTCTCGTGAAGGTGCAGCATCAATGGCTGACTTTGAGTGGCAGTTGAGCAATGTAGGGTCAGCACCATGAGCCAACAACAGAGAACACACCTGCAGAATACGACAAAGAGAGAACATAAAATATGTATACATGTATTTACCTTACTGTAATATATATAGAGAAAAGGAACTACATTCATAGGAGAGGGAGAGATGGAGAGAGAACACACCTGCAAAATATAACAAAAAGAGCACATTTGTGTATGTGTGTTTACCTTCCTGTAATATGGAGAAAACCAACAACATGTAATTTTCGCAGGAAAATTAATTTTTCCCTGATACAAACCTGAGGTACTCCTTACAATAGGGATACTTTCGCGTAGCGCAAATATTTCTACTGCGAAATTAAAATCCTCACTCTGTGGGTCTGGGCAACGCTTATCCTCAGTAAGGGGCCCCATTGGGGCAAGGGGGGGGGGGGGCCCTTGCCCTCCACCACAAGTCTCGCACACTATAACCATTCTCTGAGCCAGGTATGAATTAAGCACAAGGTTTGTCAGGCAAGGAGAAGGAACTGTTTAGAGGGGTGGTTGAGGAGGGCCATTAAAGGTAAGGAGTACCTCAGGTTTGTATCAGGGAAAAATTAATTTTCCTGCGAAAATTACATTTGTTCCGAAGAATACAAACTCTTCGGTACTCCTTACAATAGGAGACTCGGACTTAGGAGGGAAGGAAGTTGTTATCTAGCCTGGGAAACCGCTGTAAGGAAAATCTAGTGTGCTAAGACTATGTTGACCAGACCCCTATACATTCCCCTCACTTTGAAGTGCACCCCTTTCTGTTCCCTGGAGTGGAGACAGACAGGTTATAATCACTTTTGTACCACTGAAGGGCTTGAATTGATTCCCTTGGAATGCTTGAGAGCCCGCGGGTGAGGTAAGGGAATGTAAGAGTATGAGAAGGACTTTGGAAAGTTATCCCTGCAGTTGCCGAGCCAGAACCTGGATGAGTTGTCTGGGTCGGCTGTGTGCTCTTGAGGAGGGGTATATCATTTTCAGGACTTCTTGGGCAGCCACTATGGGGCCCAAAGATAAGTTCCCTAAAGATTCCCGCATAACTTCTTTGAGGTAAAAGGAAGTGAACGTATTCTGGCTCTTCCATATACCTGCTTGAAGAACCTGGTTGACTGACAGATTCTTTCTGATGACTAGGGAGGTCCCTACTGCCCTCAGGTCATGGGCAATCTGTGTGGTTCATGTCGCAGGCTCTGCGGATGACTTCCATTGTCCAGTAAGAAATGGAATTCTTAGTGATGGGCTACCTTTAGTAGAGATGAACAACCTCTTTAATTCTGGTCAAAGATGTTCGGTTCTCTTGAGGTAGGTCCGGATGGCTCGTACCGGGCATAGAACTGTTTCAGTCTATTCTCCCCCTGCAAATTCGTCTAAGGACGGAACACTAAAGGACCAGAATCTAGGGTCGGATTTGGCAGGATCTTGGTTTTTGGCAATGAATTGAGGCATGAAAGTGAAGGAGACCTCTTTCCATCCTTTGGAATGGGCGACTCTATAAGAGATGGCATGTAACTCCCCTACTCTCTTGGAAGATGCCAGGGCTAGCAGAAAAAACTGTCCTCTAGGAGAGGTCCTTCAGATGTGCCTCTCGGAGAGGTTCGTAAGGGGGACCCCTCAGAGAGTTCAGGACTAATGCCACATCCCGCGGAGGAGAACTGATTTCCCTGGGGGGGCATGATCTTTGAAGTGCCTGAAGAGCATGGAAATTTCCGGTGAAAGGGCTAGGACCATGCCCTTCAGAGAAAACACCTGATTTAGAGCTGCCCTATAGCCTTGTACTGCCGAGAGGGAGATCTTCTTGGACTTCCTGAGGAAGTGGAAGGAGGCGATCTCAGGAATGGTGGCTCGATCTGGGACTAACTTCCTGGAGTGGCACCATTTTGCAAAGGCATTGCATTTCCCTTGATAAAGGTTAGCTGAGGAAGAGCGAATAGGAGCGGACATGTCCTCTGCCACTTCTCTGGGAAAACCCTTCTTTAGGAGGATCCGGACCATAGTCTGAACGCGTGAAGATTGAGTGCTGAAGGGTTCTTGTGCCAAGGCCCGTTGATGGGTGGATACAGAAGATCTGGTCTTCCCTGAAGGGCCAGAGGCTCTTCTACTGCTAGCTCGAGGGCGTCCGGAAACCATGGGGCTTCGGGCCACCAAGGAGCGATCAAAGTCATCCGAAGGTAGGATGCGTGTCTTGCTCTCAGGAGTACCTTCTGGAGCGAGGGAAATGGTGGGAAAGCGTAGGAGTCCAGGTTGTCCCAACTTTGCAGAAGAGCGTCTTCTCCTGCTGCCAGAGGATCCGGGAAAGGGCTGAAATATATTGGGAGTTGGTGATTCCATCTCATTGCAAAAAGGTCCACTAGAGGGGAGCCCCATTTGCTGAGGATGAAGTTCACTACCTCTCGATAGAGGGACCATTCTGTGTTGATTATCTGATTCTTCCTGCCGAGGTGGTCCGCCCAGACATTCCTCTTCCCCGGGATGTA
The DNA here is from genome assembly GCF_046742065.1 of Oratosquilla oratoria. NCBI lineage: Eukaryota > Metazoa > Arthropoda > Malacostraca > Stomatopoda > Squillidae > Oratosquilla > Oratosquilla oratoria. Next base: position 52,633,349 of record NC_134796.1, read on the forward strand.
GCGGGCTTTGAGTGACACCTGGAGATTCTTGGCTAGGTTGAGGATGTCCATCATCAGAAGGCATAGTTCCTGGGAGACTGTGCCCCCCTTGCTCGTTCAGGTAGGCTACTACCGAGGAATTGTCCGACATTATGCCCACTACTTTTCCTGAGACTTGATCCTTGAAGTGACGGAGAGCCAGGAGTACTGCTTTCAACTCAAGCCAATTGATATGGGCTGTCCGCTCGACTGTGGACCAGGAACCGCTGATGTGATCGTCATTGAGGTGGGCTCCCCAGCCCTCCTTGGAGGCATCGGAGAACAGGAGGACTTTGGGGGGAGATGGGCCGAGGGGCATCCCCATGAGAAGGTTGCATGGGCCTTCCACCAGAGAAGAGAATCCTTGACTTCTTCGGTGAGGGAGATGTGTTGTAGGGGTTCTCCCTCTTGCGGGGCCCACTGAGACTTGAGGAGCCACTGTAGCAATCGCATTCTTTGTCTACTCCTGGGGATTAATTTCTCTATGGAGGCCAAATGGCCCAGGAGGATTTGGCATTGAGTTGCCGACAGGAACCTGGTCGATAGTGCCTGTGCAACTAGAGAAGCGAGATTCGGGATCCCCTTTTCTACTGGGAAGGACTCCAGGACCATACCCAGGTACGTGACTCTCTGTCTTGGTAAGAAATCTGACTTTTCCGGGTTGACTACTGTGCCCAATTTCAGGACAAAGGTTAGGACCATTCTCAGGTGTTCTTGGCATAGCTGGGCGGAATGTGCAAGGATCAGCCAGTTATCCAAGTAACGGAGTAGTTGAATTCCCCTGGAGTGGGATCACGCTGGAACGAGGTTGAACACACTGGAGAAGACTTGGGGTGCTGTGGAAAGTCCGAAGCAGAGGCAGGGGAAGTGGAAGGTGTTGCCCCTGTGGATGATTCTGAGGAATTTCCTGGAGGAGGGATGCACTGGTATGTGGAAATAGGCATCTTGGAGGTCCAGCGACACCATGAAGTCCCCTTCCCTGATAGACGCCCTTACGGACTCTGGGGTGTCCATTCAGAACTTCGTCAGGGAAAGGAACTTGTTGAGTGGAGACAAATAGATGACTGGTCTCCACACCCCTGTTGTCTTTTCTACTAGGAATAGCCTTGAGTAGAACCCTGGGTCTGGAGTCGAGACTTCCTCTAAAGCTCCATTCTGGAGCAGAACGGAGGATTCCTCCGCTAGGGCCCGCCCGCGAGCCGAGTCCGGGTGGAAGCTGCTAACTTGGATGGGATTGGGGGAGAGGTTTGGGACAGTGGGAAAGGGAAGACAATAACCTGTCTTAATGACTTAGTAGGTCCAGTCTTCCGCCCCGGCCTCTTCCCATGCTCTCCAGTAGAGGGAGGGGCAACCCCCTATCTTGTGCGGAGGGGCTGGCGAATTCCTAGGATTCCTGTGGGGGAGTCCGGAGCCTCTATAATGTTTGCGTCTAGGATCTCTAGTCGTAAAGGGACGGGGCTTTCCTGTCTGCCTTTTCGACTTGGAGTGGAGGGGTAGGGAATCAGCATGCGGGTTAGAAGGGGGGCCCTCTTCGATGGAGCATAAATTTCTCTGAGGAGGGGATCACTGGGGTCTCCTAGGATGGTGTCTCTCCTGCGGGACTCAATGTTGGCCCAAGACGTTATGAGGCAGGCCGCTTGATGCTTCAGAGCTCTGCTCGAGCTTTCCCATAGAGCCTGGAGGTTGCATTCCCCTTGGGGTTGCAGGCCGGGTAAAAACTCCCTTACTGAAGCCAAGACGCGTTCCAGCCAGGAGTGCACCGCAAGAGAGAGAGCCAGGCCCTGAACGAGGTCCCTGGATTCTCTGCCGGAAAGGATGACGTTTCTTCTGAGCAGTGAATCCACGTCCGCTTTGACAAGCTCTGGTAACCGAGCCGGGATCAAGGCTGCTTAAGGTTTGTCCCTGATGGGAAGTAGAAGCGTTTTTGCTGTTCCACTGGAACAGAGCGCCAGCGCGGTTTTTAGTGCGTCGGAGGCCTGGTTCATGGCTCGTACCGTCTGTGTACTCCATGGGAGTTGGTTTTGTTGTTTGAGAATTGCCCGTCCTGAAGATTTCAGACTCGAACGTGACTTCCACTTCTTGTGGAAGGCTCAGTTGATTAGCTCTCCTAACTTTAGAGAGGATCTCTGAGCAGGAGGGTGTAACAACCATCAGGGATTCCGACTGGGAATCCTGCGAAGTTTGGTAACTTGCCCTCTCATCCCCGGCGCTGTGGACGTCATCGCCGTCGTAGCTGGCGCCTGTCCGGTCAGCGAGAAACACCGCGTCTGCAACCTCGTCCCTGATCTCTGTCCTCGTGAGCAAAGGGCATGGAAAGGTCACCGTTGATCACCCGGCTCTTCCTACGGTGGGTGTTATGCGTACTGCGGGATTCCTGAGTAGAAGAGACTAAGGGGCTCTTTGTCTTTGAACCCGGGTTCTTTGTCCGTGCCGGCGTCGAGTTTCCGGGATGGGTCGGGGGCAAGCCGCAAGCGACCACATCCGGGAAAAATGTCATACAGGAGCGGTAGCTAGAGGTGGCCTGAGGCGCATGTCCGTCTACGCTAACCGTCCTGGTTGAAGGAAGAGAGGACAGCTTGGCCTGAGAATGACTCGAAGTGGACGTTGTACCACCTTCCTGGCTACTACGCTTTGGAGGAGGGACCGTCGAGTATCCGGGATGGGTCGAGGGCAAGCCGCAAGCGACCTCATCCGGGAAAAATCTCGTACAGGAACGGTAGCTAGAGGTGGCCTGAGGCGCATGTCCGTCTACGCTAACCGTCCTGGTTGAAGGAATAGAGGACAACTTAGCCTGAGAATGACTCGAGGTGGACGTTGTACCACTTTCCTGGCTACTACGCTTTGGAGGAGGGACCCTCGAGTTTCCAGGATGGGTCGAGGGCAAGCCGCAAGCGACTTCATCCGGGAAAAATCTCGTACAGGAACGGTAGCTAGAGGTGGCCTGAGGCGCATGTCCGTCTACACTAACCGTCCTGGTTAAAGGAATAAAGGACAACTTCCTGTCTACTACGTCGTGGAGGAGGGAGAGAATTGCTCGTCTCCTCTGAAGCCGTAGTCTGCCTTCTCTTGTTTTTGGGGGGTGAAGAGGGAAGCCATTTTCTATGCTTGCGCACCTTTTCCCCTGCATGTGCTTTCCTGTGAACATGAAAGTACACGGAACACTGACTATCATCTCACTGAATGCACGTCTCACACGGGGATGAAGGTGAACACTTAACCACTTCACTCCGGACTTAAATCTCGCGGGCAGCAGCCAATGCCAGCCGTACGACGTGTCGTAATAATACTCGCATCATAAAATATAGTCACCGCTTATATCGATCATTCTCTCTTTCACCCGCGAATTTTGAAAACCACAGAGAATGGGATTCAGGGCACATTTGGAAGAATGTAAAAACACAGGGGCGACTACAATAAATATAATCAAGACGCCAATATGGCAGCGTCGCAAATCCACTTGCTCCTCATGACGCCTACGTGTGCGGCACCGTATGGAAGGGGTTAAGAGCTATACACTTGAAACACCAAACGGGAGGATCCACTTGGGCTGGCGGTAAGGGGGTGAGACAAAGGTATCTCCCTTCGGCGAAGGCACACAACCCATCTTGATCAACAACAATACTGGAACCAGATTCCATACTTACAGTGAAGGGTAGGATACCCGGTGGCGGTTAACCACTTCAGTACGGGACTTAAATCTCGCGGGCAGCAGCCAATGCCAGCCGTACGACGTGTTGTAATAATACTCGCATCATAAAATATAGTCACCGCTTATATCGATCGTTCTCTCTTTCACCTGCGAATTCGGCTACAGACCAGTGTGGCAAGTGGGTGAGACCGAAGGTGTACCGAGGTACTCATCGTGCAGGCTGTGCGACACCCCTAATGCCAACAGTCTAGAGCACTACTGTATTAATTGCCCCACGATAGCCCCTTTAATACCACATCGACAATCAGTTCTTGATGTCTGTAAATATTTGCTTGAAGGTGATAAATTAGAATTAATCCTATTGCAACACCCTCACTTTGGTGGATTTTAAAGTATACATAAATAAATCAGTCATGATTCGGAAATGTTTTAAGTATCACTAATAATCTGTATATAATTATCTTTTGCACTAGATTTGTTGTTCCCTGAACATAATAACAAGGAATGTCTGTAGTATGGATCTGCCAGCTGCTACAACTATTGCCCTACTACAAATGGATGGTACGATAAGCCGCCACTTCCCTACACGTCACCGTGGTAATGCTGAGAAGACTTCAAGTGTAACCATCCAACACCACAAGAATGTCCTTCCACTTCCACATGCATACAAACGCAGCGAACTTCTGGTGAGACGACACAGTGTTATACGTGCCCGACGTAAACCCGGCTATCGCACGATGTAGGCGGGTGAGACCAGAAAGGTGCCGAGGTACACATCGTGCAGGCTGCGCTACACCCCATATGCCAACAACCTTGATACCTCATCGACGATTACTTATTATCATATGTAAATATTTGCCAGAAGGTGATCACTGTATATATTTTTGTATCACCCGCACTAATGGGTGATAAACTACAAATAATTCCTTCAGTTATGATTCGAGAATGTCCTGTGTGTCACTAGTACTCTGTACATAGCTACACTTTTGTACTAGGTTTGACGCTCCTTGAGCGTAATAAATTGATTAAAACAAAAATCACCTGCGAATTTTGAAAACCACAGAGAATGGGATTCAGGGCACATTTGAGAGAACGTAAAAACACAGGGGCGACTACAATAAATATAATCAAGACACCGATATGGCAGCGTCGCGAATCCACTTGCTCCTCATGATGCCTACGTAGGCGGCACCGTATGGAAGGGGTTAAGGGAATAATACAGGAAAGGGAGAAGCACTTAATAAATTCCAGGACACAGGATGGCGTAGGGAAACCCCGATGAAATTGAAGGACGACGAACTCCTTAGCGTCCTGGGAGTGAGCTGGCGACAATCGAAGCGGGTTGCTTGATTTTCGGCACAGACGTAAACATAGAACCGTTGAGTAATTAATGGTTCGCTGCCGCACTAATAATGGAGTTTGACTGAGAATCGGCCCATTAAGGGGGAAACCGATAAAAACTAAACATGTATAGTAGAGAGATGTTAACGCGGTCACTACTGCGAAGAGAATGGTTATAGTGTGCGAGACTTGTGGTGGAGGGCTAGGGCCCCCCCCCCCTGCCCCAATGGGGCCCCTTACTGAGGATAAGCGTTGCCCAGACCCACAGAGTGAGGATTTTAATTTCGCAGTAGAAATATTCGCACTACGCGAAAGTATCCCTATTGTAAGGAGTACCAAAGAATTTGTATTCTTCGGAACAAATTCATGGGGGCCTGTATTTTTTTTTTTTTTCAATTGTCATACCTAATTTCTATTTTGCTTATGGTTTTACCTTGGGGTATATCATCCAAATTATTCCAGTAGTCAATGTGCCTATGTGGAAAATTAATTTCTTGACACCCTTTAGACACACATGTATGCAACATCCTTTTCCCCTTTGCAAGTTGGGGTTAAGCATCCCACAATTCCTTGGAGGCAAAGAATTGAGATACCTAGTTGCTTTTTACAATATACACAGG
>NC_134796.1:52641476-52658976 GCF_046742065.1 Oratosquilla oratoria
CAGTGACCTGAATGAAAGTGAGCCAGTGTGGTTCCTGCTTCTCTTCAGAGGGATTTTTCTGTGAGGTTACATGAGGAACCTCAATGGCATAGAGAGTTTTGAGGTTAGTCTTGAAGAACTTGTTTTGAGATCTGAGTGTGAATGTCTTTTGTATGGATGTTCTTGAATGGTCAGGTGGTACACTGTCACGCTTATGGGATGTTATGAGGTGGATGAGTAGGCGAGAGTATTGTTCCTTGGGCACTCCAATGTATGGTCTTCTGATCCCAGATATCTGATTGTTTTGGGCCACTCAGCACTATCTGCTAGCCAAGAAACCTGCTAATAATTTCCTACCACTGTTGTGGATATCCATTTCTATTATTCTTTTTAATGGTAAATGTCTGAGAACTATCAAATGTATTGTTTATATCTATTACCACCAACAACTACTCCTTCCAGTAATGCAATCTTGTGGAATCCCTCCAGCATCTGTGACATCTGTGAAGTGTGTTGGTGGTGTTCCTCCCTGAATCCACACCATTTCTGGGGAGTTGGATACATATGTTCTCTCTGCAACTAGTCTTTACATCAGCTTACACTTGGTGGACAGCAGCAAGATTGGTCTGTAAGATGCTGGGCCTTCCAATTGTCTGTTTGATTTTACATACATATATACCAATGGCTTTTCCCCCCTTACAAAGGTATTATACAGGCTCTTTTCCAGAGTGTTGGAATTTTATTGTGCATCCAGGAATGCTTTAAGTTTCAGTCCAAGTTCTTGCTGCAATCATTCAATCCTTTGCCCCTGGTTTCTCTTGCAGAAGACCCAAAACCTACAGGAGTCCTTGCTACATTTTAGTTGAGGTATTTTGAATGAATACTGAGATCTTATCTGGGACTTCAGAATGAAAGTTTTTAAATTTCTTTATTGTTCCTTCCACGGTTTTGTTGGAAAAGAAAGTAGTATTTGTGCCTGGTTTGATTTTTCATGCATCTTCTGTTATTCTCCTATTTTCTCAAACTGTGGGTTTGGATGGAAGCAATTGTTAATTATACTGCACTGTTATTTTGGTAATAGTATATATCCTTAGATTTCTCCAACTGCTTCATGGATGGGAGAGAGTTCATTTTCAAGATATTAGTGTTTTTTGTAGTTCACATTTGTTTGTACTATTGTTTGTGTATGTTTTTCCCATTTTCCTTTTCCTTGTTTATTGGTTTCAAATTTCTGTGTTTAACTATTGTAGCAGTGTTTTTTCTTTTGTTAGCTTTCGTTTGTTTTTAAGTTCTTTTTTTGAGGATGGCTACATCCACCGAGTAATTTGAGTTGTAATTTTTATTTCTGTGGTTTCCTTCACTGGTTCTCAGAACCTGACATATCACTCATTGCTCTACATGATTGAAAGAACAGACACGATGGATAAAGGGCAACATAGAAGCAAAGATGAAAAGAATCAGAAAAATTGAGTGGAAGTGACAAAGACACGGATGTACGATAAAAGCCAGCTGCAAGGATCCAAGTTCCCCTAGCTGTATAAATTCACTGGGCAGAAGAAAAAATGAATATGAACATGACATCAACTGCACTGTTAAAAGCACTGTACAGAAAATACCACACACACAATAACACCAAAACAGCAATTACAAAGTTCATATTTATACATTATATGCAGGGAGCAGCATGACTCACTGGAAACTATGAATTTTGCCCTAAGGTGCAATGAAAACATAAGAGTTGAAAGCCGAGTGATCTGAATAGCATTAAGAGGAAAAAACAATGGGGAAAAAAAAAACTGAGGAATGTGGTGTGATAGCGATAGACCTCAACTTAGTAGCTTTGCATTTCCCTTCACAGAAACCCTAAGTAACAGTCAACACCTAGTCAAATCTTTTACTGAAAATATATCATAACACTATTTACATTCAGTGTTGTGCTCTTTAGCCTCAGACCCCATAGGGACATAGACAATGGAACAAGACTGATTTTCCATAATAAAGGGTTTATAAAGTGTTAAGGAGTACAAAGAAAATAGTGAATGGTAAAATGTTTGATAAAAGGAATAATATGAAGGAAAGCAAGGGATGAAATAAAATATAATAAGTGAGTAGCCCATGGCATTCTTGAGTTTTGAAGAGACATGCCGCTAGTCAAGAAAATTTCATGGAAAGTGCTACAGATGTTTTTGACGAGATGAAAAGTCACATGGGACAAGTCTGTCAGGAGTTACGATAGGAGTAGATCTGTAGCCTGAACAATGAGAAATCACAACAAAACCTTTAATCAAAATAAAACTTACCAGTTAGAACTGATCTTGCATATGTATCTGCTAAATCTAAAGCTGTTTTTCCATCTGTGTTGCGAATGCTTGGATCAGCTCCATGTTGCAATAAAACTGAAATGAACACAATAAATTGGATATCAAGGAAGACCACTGCCAATGTTTCATGTTTCAACAGATCTTGCCAGTGTGTGATTTTTTCCACTCCAAAACAAAGGAGAAAAATCAAACAAAAAAAATAACAAAAATAAAAAGTTAAAAATGTAAACTCACCAATACAAACATCAAACTTAGACTTCGATGCAGCCTCATGTAAAGGCGTGTAGTTCCAGTTGTCCCGTGCATTGGGGTCTGCACCGTGTTTCAAGAGCAACGAAACCACTTCTGCATGCCCAAAGGAACAGGCATTGTGCAACGGAATGAGGCCACCATCGTCTCTTGCCCCAACAGCAGCTCCCATCCCCAATAAGTGTTCCACAACATCTCGCCGACCAAATCCTATTAACACAAATGATTTGGAGCTAATCAGTATTAAAAACTTAAAATTTCCTTACACAAACTAAAATCTTGCCATTTTCCGAGCAATGCTTACCTATATCAAAAACAAAAGCATCACTCTAAGGGCTCCGCAAATATAATGAAAGGAAGCTTGTAAGACATGTACAAGCACATACATGTTAATATGCATTTGTGGACACACACAGAGATGGAAGCATACAAGTTTAACCCTCTCCATTAAAGAAACTTGGATGACATATGCAAACACAGATGTACAAACAAAAAATATGCATTAGATAATTATTCAACAGGAAATGAAACAATCACAAAACATGAGAGAAGGAGATAGGAGTGTTGGTTATGGAGAATTCATCATCCACAAAAACATAAATACTGGAGAGGATGTGCTAGTATGGGATGAAAGATCAACATGAGACCATAGTAGAAATTAAGAAAAAAAAAAAGTATGCTTAAAAGATGCTAGGAAATACAGCTTCCCACACAGATGTGTGGATTTGAGGAACAAGTTGGATGAAAATATAATCCTGGCCCATTAAGATGGGAGAACTTCAGTTTGGTAAGGTAAGCCAAAGAGACGGGACTCCATGAGCAAAGCTCCAAGCCTATATACTTCAAATAGGTAAACACATCCACACACATTCTCTGAAAGTTGGGAAGGTATCACAGGTCTGGAAATTTGCCAAAATGGCACTTATATTCAAAGGAAGAAACAGTGAGGATTTGTTGAAAATTGTAAACAGATGGATGAATTACTTGGTTGAGGAAATCTGGATTGGCAATTTGAGAGGTTGATGGCATATGATGGTTGGGTGTAAAACAACGGACTTAAAGGGAGTACGTAGACTGACATGGATAATAGATTTTCTAAATAACAAACAAATACAAATACAAACAATAGTGCAAGATATATCAGACTGGGGTGGGGTGACAAGAGAGGGTCCACAAGGTTCAGATAAGGCATCAGTAATGTCTGTACTTCACATAAATGATATAATGGCCAGAAAAGGCAGCTATGCAAACTTACTTTCAGATGATGCCACAATCATGAAAAGGGTGAAAGTTGAAGAGGATTCTAAATTGCTACAGGAACACTTAGATAAGGTCTATGATTAAAGCCAGAAGTGAATGATTAAATTCAATACAAAGAAATGTAAAATCCTGGAAATGGGCCAATGCAAAAAGGAACCATAAAGGAAAAAACAAGAGCCCACAAAAATATTGAAAGGCAGATTATTTATTTGATGCTAAGAAGCACAACTTGTATAAATTTGAAGAATTAGTCAAAAGGTGATATAACACAGGCAATCAACATTAATGAATTTCAGACAAAGATAAATGGAGATATATAGATGGAACCCCATGAAAACAACTTTTATATTAATAAAACCTGTCATAGGACAAACATTTCATTAAGATTGTTGTTGTGTGTGTGTGGGGGGGGGAGGGAATGCACTGAGTATTAAAGAAAATGAATATAGCCTTTCAATATATGGATAAAGAGATAATGAAAAGAAAACAAGACACTAATCTGTCCCAAGACTACATGCATCACTATTATAGTCCCCAAAGTGAAAGATAAAAGGAAGATTGAGATAATAAAAAGAGTAGCAACTAAAATGACTCCCAGCTTTGCAGATAGTGGTATAAAGGCAGACTGGAAACATTGACCACACCATCATTGAAGGACTGAAAACAGGGGGCTTTAATTCCAGTGTTTAGACTATTGAAGGGATTGGACAAAGTAGGAACAGAAGGGCATCATGATGTCATAGACCCAAGTTTAATAAAGTCTACATGTCTGAAGGATGTGAAAAACTCAGTTTTCCATACACATACATATATAAACTCCTGGAATAGCCTAGACTAATATAGCACATGCTAGGACCATACATGAATTATGACGACTGGAGAAGAAGGATGTAAAAACTCAGTTTTTTACACAAATATATGAACTCTTGGAATCATCTAGGAAATTAAATAGGCTCACTACCTGGAACCATACCTAAATTTAACAATTAACAATGATGATTGGAGGGTAAGACAGGCCTCTATGAGCATAGCTCCTATTTTGTACACAACAATACATGATAACTCGAGACTCAAAGATGTACATACATCAAAACTGCTTCTTTTTTGTATACAAGAATTATGTAAATACAGCTTGGTAAATTTGTTAAATACATTTATACATCTAAAACAAGCACACATATTAATACATATGTATATCTATATTAAAAGAAATATCTGGAGACACACTTGGTGACAGATGAAGCAGAATGAAAAATTGACGAAAGATATTGTAATTTTACATTTAAAAGAACAGTAGGAAAGTTTCCCACTATGTTTACTCAAAAGTGATGATTTTTTTCATTTCTATATATAACTCAAAATGTCAAAATCTATCTTTCTTTCCTTTACTTCCCTAAACCTTTGTGCTCACTCTTTGAATCTATAATTATTTAAAAAAAAAATTGAAGAATTTATTAAGATTTTATCTCCGCTACATCACTAATGATAAAGACGAGAATAACTAGTGGTCTCTTTCTCAAAGTAGTCTACATCAACTACACTCTCCCATGGTCCAATATTTTTCACAAATTTACCAAACTTCATTCCACCGCACTCTCCATTCAGTACCAGTTGACAGACAGTATCAAATATACCAAAATAGCTATTGAGGAGACCTGTAGAAGCTACTCGGAACCCCTTCAGCTAACCTACTAACTGATCATTTACTAGTCTGTTCATCCTTAATATCTATAAATCATTAACCCTTAGGCATCTATATTTGACTTATACTTATTCTTCTTACCATCAGCCACAGCTCAGGCAACTCAATTCAGTAGAGACTGGAGTAATCTGCTGACATCTACATGTCAAAGGATAAACCTAATCAAACTTTTGGCACTTGTATAAAACTCTGGTTATTCTGCCAAGTAATTATATCCAACCGAGAGGAAACCAATACAGATGTCAATGTGTTAAAAATGTCAAAGCAATTCCCTTTCCAATGCAGTACTAGGCAAAACTGAAATAGCTCAAGCTCAAAAATACATACCACTACAATAACTGGTCATGAATCTCACATAACACCACCCTACTCCCGTTTATTAACCGTAAAATGGAATTATCAAGACGAGATCATTTGTTTAAGAGAATTGTATTCCCATCCCAAGCAAAGATGTCCTTGTAGCCCGCAGCAAGAACCAGCTGATCACCACCACAACACAGCCCAGTGACCTCTCAGTTTTCAGCTCACTGTTTATCATCATTTACAGTAACGCATACTCACAAACGCATCTCACATCACTCAAGCATCGAGTAGTTAGATAAACATGCAGCATCAGTGTAAAACATTAAAAAGACGGGGTGAAAGTACAAATAACCAAGGTCTGTGAGGAAGTGGTCCTCAACCCTTGCTAAGTCTGACCTGCAGCGAAGTGTAAAGGAGATGATTTTCTTCCTGCTGTATCTCTTGCGTTTACATTTTGCGATGTGATTAGCTTCTTCACTCGTACCAAGTCACCGTTCCTGCAGGCCTCAAATAACTCCCTCAGAGGGTCATTTCCTGATATTTCATTTGTGGAGGCGAGCGTCGATCGTCTGGTAGCCATTGTGCCATTGTAAACCTCTGCCCTCTAATGTTCGGATCGTTCACCTGTCACCTGCATGAAGTTCGTCAAAGGTTATACGGCGATTACTATTAATGATGAAACTATAGAAAGGCAATTTTGTCGAATCTACATGATTGCTAAATATTTAGGGCACCGCATACTGTTCTTCGCAAACAATTTTTTATATAAAATGACATGTCGAACCATACGAACAAAGTAAATATCTCGTAAAGTGCGAGAAGCTGGAGATGTCGGACTGACGTCATTCGCGGCGGTTGATATGAACAAGTGGTAGGCGTTTAAAGTCCACCAAGCCGCGTCATTGAATATTGATCAGGAAAGCTGAAATCTATCCGGATAAAGGTAAGCATTGATATAAGTTCCCTTATATGGTATATCAACGCAAAATGCATATTATTTGAAGATTAGACTGCACAACTTAAGCCAAAACAAAGATTATAGCACCCTTCTCAACTTTTGAGTTTAGGTTACTAGTACTCACTTACAATAGTTATATCCTCTTATCACAATGTCAGTCTAGAAAGAGTACAATCGAGGGGAGGAGAGTATAGCTAAAAGTATGTTATAGCTCCAGTTACACAGCAAAATAAAGTATGAATAGGGCGAAAAATTATATCGAAGACTGGCACATGTATAAATAATGTAGAACTAAAGGAATAATTTTGGAAAACGGAATTATTCAAATAATCTATAGAGGTCAGATACAAAGTGGAGTGCTGGTCCAGCCACTTAGTATCAGATAAACCATTCCAATGATGTACGACGAAATAACAATCATATACAGTCTAGGGGAGGCATGATAGAAGTTTTCAAGATCATAAGTGGAAGATACGATGAAGAATGTAGTGAGGGAGTATTACAACGTCGACAAGAAAACATTACCAGGGGACACTCTGGCAAGTTGTTCAAAACACGGTCAAGGCTGGACATGAGGAAATATTCTTTCCCATGTAGAGTGGCAACTGGAACAGCTCGGCTGGACATATTCTGGGCGAATCAGGAGCTGGTATTTAACAATAGAGCTCCTATAGTCCAATACACACCACCACCAAACGATAGTGGTATTTATGTAGTCGCAGGCGGGACATGTGTGAGAATAGATGTGTATGGACAAGTTTATACCTGATCTTCATATGTGTATGCTAATAAAAGAGAAAAAAATGTAGGAGGCATTTAATTATTGTTATTATCTTTATAATTATTATTACTATTATTATTATTATTATTGTCGTTGTTGTTGTTATTGCTGTTATTATTATAATAATAATTATTATTATCATTATTACAATCATTATTATTATTATTATTATTATTATTATTATCATTATTATTATTATTATTATTATTATTATTATTATTATTATTACTATTATTATTATTACTACTATTACTATTATCATTATTAGCAGCAGCATCAAGACCATACGCATGTAGGACAAATCACAGAGCTAATCTTTCACTAACAATCAAGACTTCCAAAAGCCCAGTTCTTGTAAATGCTGGTTAGAAAATGCATGCTTACCATACGCAAAAGTAACAAGAGGATTCTAAATCAATAACACTGAATCAACAAATGCCATGCATTAGCAAATGAGACAGACAGATAAAACTGCATTCATATCAGTCGATTTTGATATAAAAGATAAAATTAAAGAAATAAGCGAGAGTTAGAACCCAAACTGGCTTAGAAATCTCTTTAACCTTTCAATACAGAACAAAATTCACCAGAATTTACATGAAACGAAATTAATATATAGGTGTATTGGTCTAGTCACTACGGCACCGGTAACGTTCTCGCCGCGTGAGTTCGAGTCTTCGGGCGTACCACGTTTCAATTTCTGCATGCGCCTAGATGGGTTAGAATTAGGGTGCATTGTGGTTGATAATATATATATATATAATTCTCTCTTGATAGCGTATTGGTTTACGTCACTGTAACTTTGTTACGGGCTAGCTGGGTTCGAATCCTCGGCTCGTCCACGATTCAATTTCCAACGGATGCCTCCTTCGAATGACTGAGTTCGATTGCGATGGCATGGAATTAAAAGTGATTTGTGGTTGAAAAAAATATTAAATGATCACTGGGAACCATTCAGTGTGTATGTATATAGATAGATAGATAGATGAGTAAACAGATAAAAAACAGAAGTAATAAACATATGATAGATAAATAAATAAAAGTAATGAACATATAACAAATTAATCAATATATAGAAATACAAATTAGATAAGAAATATAAAAAGGAGATGTCAAACCAGGAATATATTCTGTTTAGACCCAAAGAGAAAAAAAATAAATCTAGAACATTAGAGTTTCCATTACTCAGAGCGAAAAATTTGGAAATTCAATAACAGTACAAGATACTAACCCTGCCGCTAGCAAGATGGACCAAGGGCATGGTTCATCAGATTCCACGTTACAAAGGTCTCTGCAAGAGGCACTGTCCTAGCCTCCTGATAAGACATAGACATAGATGATCTCCCGGAAGTGGCTCACATGTTGGACTCGTGATCGACAGCTATTACCCTCCCGGAAGAGAGCTCAGAGCTCATATATGACCGATTCATGGGTAATGATGTGACCTTACACGCACACATACACACACAACTCTCCGCCCACGAGAATTGGAGTAGTTATTCGCAGCTCAGCGATACTGATAATATTTCAGCCCTGGGCGGGATTCGAACCCGAACCGCCGTAGTGGCGTCCTCGAACGCTACCACTGCGCCATCATTAGTTTATGTACCCTATAATCACTTATTTGTTCGCGATTACTCCAGAATGTTTCCAGATGTTTTTCAAAATATTTTACAGTTTCACAGTTCACAATTGATTCTGGTAAATCTAAATATCAATCACTTGACATGAGAACGAATATTTCCTTTTGTTGTGTCGTCTTGATTATGGTTTGAATAACTTCCTTAAATGTCCTCTCGTCACAGTGAACTTCCCGCTAACATTTTTGTCTCAATTAAGTCTCCTCTTAAGCTTCTATATAAGAGTACAGGTAGGTTCGAGGCTGTCACGGTGGTATTCTTAAAAAAATCTTTCCTTATATAGATTATATATAAATCCTTGGAAGAGAAAGATTTATATAAGGATTTTTTTTAAGAATACCACCGTAATAATCTTACAGTGGTATTCTTAAAAACATTCTTTCCTTATATAAATCTTTCCTTCCAAGGATTTATGTAAGATTTATATATAAGGTCGATGGTCGTCTTAGAAAAAAAAATCCTTATATAAATTTATCTCTTCCAAGGATTTATATAATATTAAATAAGGAAAGTTTTTTTTTTTTTTTACGAATACCACCGTCAGTCTCTCTTCCTATGCTAGATGTTTCATGTTGATCAAGAGTCTGTTTGTTCTACGTTACACCTTTGCTTCAACGCGTTTCACTAAATAAACATCCCAAATTCGGTCGACAAATTCCAAGTCGAACTAGAGCAACATATAATTGTTCAAACATGTCTGCATCCGAGGCGATGAATGTCCTTCTGATTATTGCTTCTACTTCGTTCACTTTATTCGCCTTATCAGCAACATGCTCTGAAAAACTTAGCTTGTCATTGATGATTACACCTATATCCTTTTCTGCTGTTGATTTTTTGACTACGTTGTATAAATGATATCCGCAATCGTTCATTTCTGTTTCATCAATTCTCATGTATCTGACCAGACTGAGTTGGCGACGTTAAACCAAGTCAAGTTATGAAAATCCTTTTCTCTACTCTGATCAATTTATATATATATATATATATATATATATATATATATGTATATATATATATATATATATATATATATATATATATATATTATATGAGGACCTTGAAAAAAGGGATTCTAAAATTATGTATGATAAGATTAGAGAAATTACCAAGAGAAAGGGGAATAATGGGGGGGCAATCAAAGATAGAGAAGGAAAGGTTTTAATGGACGAGGTGGATATCAAACATAGATGGGAGGAGTATGTAAGGGACCTATTTGAGGACGACAGACAAGAAGGAGAAGAGGAAAATTATAGATATCTAGATGGGGGAGAAATAATGGAAGAGTAAGTGAAATTTGCAATGAAGAAAATGAAAAAAGGGAAAGCCATGGGTAAGGATGGTGTGATGATTGAAATGTTAGAGGCATTAGGGGATTTTGCAATAAGAAAACTCACTAGTCTAATAAACCAAATTTACGAAAAGGGTACAATAACGGAACATATGTGTAACTCGATTTTTATACCACTGCCAAAGATAAACGGAACAATGGAATGTAGTAAACATCGCACAGTCAGTATCATGAGTCAAATAACCAAAATTATATTAAGGATAGTTTTAAATAGAATAAGAGAATAAAGTGAGAGAACAAGTTTCATGGGAGCAATTTGGTTTCATAGAAGGGAAAGGAACAGCAAATGCAATTTTTATAATAACGATTATGGAGAGGATGATAGAAAAACAACAAATGTATATCTTTGCTTTGTTGACTACGAGAAGGCGTTTGATAGGGTAAGACATGAGGATTTGATAAATATTTTGGAAAGAGTGGATATAAATAGCAAAGACATGAGTATAATCAGAAATTTGTATTGGAAGCAAAGAGCAGCGGTGAGGGTACGGGGAGGAAGAACAGAATTTCAAGCTATAAAAAGGGGAGTGCGTCAAGGCTGTGTTATGTCTCCAGATTTATTTAATTTATATGGGGAGATGATCCTTAGGGAATTAGAGGGAATGGAAGGGATTAAAATTGGAGGATTTAATATAAATCATATCAGATATGCTGATGACACAGTATTGGTGGCTGACTCAGAAGATAAACTGCAACATCTATTGAATGTAACCGTAAGAGCTAGTGAGGAGAAAGGTTTAAATGTAAATATGGAGAAAACTAAAATACTAGTGGCCAGTAAAACAGATCCACCAAGAGTGGAAGTACAAATAGCAGGGAGAAGAATAGAACAAGTAACCAAATTTTCGTACCTGGGAAGCGTATTGACAGAAGATTGTAGATGTGAAAAGGAAATAAAATCAAGGATAGCGATAGCTAAAAGCACGTTTCAGAAAATGAAAGGGGTTTTAACAAACAAGAAAATGTCTACAGATATAAGGAGAAGAACAGTTAAAACATTTATATGGTCAACACTATTATATGGTTCAGAAGCGTGGACAATCAGCAAAAAATTGCAGGAAAACTTAGAAGCAGCAGAAATGTGGATATGGAGACGAGTATTAAGAGTACCATGGACAGCGAAGAAAACAAATGAAGAAGTATTGAGAGAAATGGAGACAGATAGGGAATTGATGACAACAATAAGGAAAAGACAGTTGCGATTCTTAGGACATATAATGAGGAAGGAAGGGTTGGAAGAGGTGGTGATGACGGGAATGGTGGAGGGAAGGAGAGCAAGAGGAAAGCAGAGGGAGAAGTATATGGACGGGCTGATGAGGACGACGGGAAAACATCTCAAACCAGCACAGATGTTACAAGTAACTAGGGACCGTGAACGGTGGCGCTCCATGGTTGCCGAAGTCCAAGAGGATATGGCACGACGGTAAGGTAAGGTATATACATACATTTCAACAACCACAATGTAATTTAATTCTAAGCCATCAACACCGGGAGACCGAATGGAGGCCGACATGCAGAAATTTAAATGCGGTACTGCCAAGGACTCGAACTCAGCAATCACATGGCAAGTGCCGTAGTAACTTACCAACTACGCTATCAAGAGAAATATAAGTTGTGCGCAACATTTCTTATATATTTGTATGCCCGAGTTACACATACATGAAATTTTGCGTTCAACCCATCTCCACTATGATAGTACAATTGGAAGTATACAAACGCGGGGAAGTGTATATATATATATATATATATATATATATATATATATATATATATATATATACAACACTGAATAGGTCCCAGTGAATAGAGATACATTCTTATCAACCACAATGCACTTTAATTCTAAGCCATCAACATCAGGAGACCCGTGGATGCCCAGTCCTTGGCCGTACCACGTTTCAATTTCTGCATGTTGGCCTCTACGGATCTCCCGATGTTGATGGCTTAGAATTAAAGTTCATTGTGGTTGATAAATATATATATATATATATATATATATATATATATATATATACATATATTCTCTCTCTCTCTCTCTCTCTCTCTCTCTCTCTCTCTCTCTCTCTCTCTCTCTCTGGGTCCAACGATAGGTAGACTACCTGCTAGTGGTCGAGATAGACCTCGATGAGAACCATCTCCCCTCCAGCCGTCCTCATCACCCACCAACACCTCACCTACTTCAGGTGGTGTTGCACCTAAGAAAATGACATAAGAATGAAGGAGACTGCAAGAGACCATAAGGCCTAGACTATAGTCTGTACGCTCCAAGGAGTCCGCTCAGGATGTGGAATACGTCATGATTTACCACCAGCCATTGTGCCTCTCTCTCTCTCTCTCTCTCTCTCTCTCTCTCTCTCTCTCTCTCTCTCTCTCTCTCTCTCTCTCTCTCTCTCTCTCTCTCTCTCTCTCTCATGGAACTGCCTAGTGTAGGCCTCATGGTCTCTTGCAGTCTCCTTCATTCTTATGTTCTCTCTCTCTTCTTCTTCTTTCCCATCTACAGGTATGTACTATTTGATATACATACATATATATATATATGTATATATATATATATATATAGATATGTATATATATATATATATATGTATATACATATATATACAGTATATATATATATATATATATATATATATATATATATATATACTCTCGTATATATTTTTTTATTCTGTGTATAGTAAAGGAAGATGTATAGTACAATGGTGTCACTTATAAGGATTACAACAACGGCTTGATTCAATTCTCTGACACGTGGCACCAGCGCTTTTTCCCCCATGACGTCACAGGTGGGATCAAGATCGAGAGACAGGGTGCTGTGTCTGTCTTGGCCGGGGTGGGACGGGTAATCGTTGTTATAATCCTAAGAAAGTGATACTCATCGTACTATACGACTTCTTTGACTATATGCAGAATATATATACAGTATATGTATATATATATATATATGTATATATATATATATATATATATACACATACATATATGTGTATGTATATATATATACACATACATATATGTGTATGTATATATATATACATATATATATATATACATGTATATATATATATATATATATATACACGAGAAGAGCTCTTCTCGTGTTTCCGATTCCTCTCTCCTCAAATTTGTCACGATAAATAATCATATATATATATATATATATATATATATATATATATACATATATATTTCTATATATATTTGTATATATATATATATACAGTATATACTTATATATATATATATATATATATAGTATATACATATGTATATATATATATATACAGTATACACACACACACACACACACACACACATATATATATATATATATATATATATATATATATATATATAATTCTATTTATTTTATTTATTTATTTATTCGTTGCCTCCTCGAAGTGTATTGTGGTTGATACAATGTTGTAGAGTGTCGTACAAAGGACTTTCCCAAACACTTCCTCGTCACTCTTGTAAACTTTTCTATCTCATCTCTCCACATTCTTCCTGGCCTCTCTCCTCCACGCTTCCTATCTCGCGACGTACAGTCAGTAACACGTTTTTCTTCTATCCGTCTTCTGGCTTCCTAGCCCTTCCACTTTTTCTCGTTTCTCCACAATATCTTTCCCATCTCCTTATTTATTTTTATTTATTTATTTATTCTTATTTGGCATTGAATCAATATACATGAAGTGCAATAAGGAAAATAACACATAATTCGAAATAACAATTACAAATGCCGAGAATAGCACAAAAAAAAAACATGTAAACTTATTTCCATCGTGGTCTTTCACCTAATTTGCTTTCTCCCTGTCTTTTAAGGTTATTCCCAGCACTGATCTCTTCATGGGCGTTTGGAGAGGATGACAATGGTGAGTAGTTACCTCCCCCAGTGCGAGATATTTGTTAACACGGATGATGTTTTGGTTGAGAAATAACAGAGCTGGGCGCGTTCCTCGGTGCGTTCCGCTTTAGTTTGGCCGCGGTTAGCGCTCCCAAACTATTAAACCTTAAGAGACAGGTTCATACCGAAAGAAAAGTGCGGTAGGCCACATACTATACCGGCACCTATATTGGTTTAATAGTTTGGGAACGCTAACCGCGGCCAACCTAAAGCGGAACGCACCTAGGAACGCGCCCAGCTTTGATAAATAATTTGTGAAACCAGATATTACGTTAAGACAGCAGGTCAGTTATATATATTTACTCTTATGCTTTCTTCCCTTTGTGAAAAAGCGCCTATTTCTCTCTTCGCGCTCATTAGCTTTGTCTCCATCGCCCTTGTCAATTTCCATGTTATATCCATAGATCGTAGCTGGGATTATACGCTGATTGTAAACTTATGCGTTTCAGACATCTGGGTCGAAAGCCTCTCACGATTTCTTTATATTTACCAAACATTTTCCTGTCAATTGTAGCGCACTTTTCCGTAATATTCAATGAGTTTTAGCATTTGACATAAACTCTTCAACATTTTCGAGTTCTACAATTTAATACAATTACTCTACTTTGAAATTTCGAGTTGAATATATATCATTTTCAAATCTAGTGTGAGAGTGTCCTTGATGAGATCAATCAGCAAATTTTAGAGGTCTTTTGAGCCTTGTGAAAACCTAAGGTTATATTATTATCAATTTTACCAAGATATCCACAACCAGTTAAAGAAAAATAGCTTACCAATTCTGAAAATCTTTTCTAGATAATGTGTTGATAGCTTAGATGACGTTGTACTACCTTGTTCTACTCCATTCTCGATCTTATTTGTTTATTTATTTATTTATTGTGTTGTCTGACGTATTGTCACGTACTGAATCAAAACATTCAGCATATACCGGAAGCTCTCCACTACCTTGAATATGTTAACACGGAATATCCTAAATGCATATTGGTTTTTTCATTAAATGGTAGGTGATATGAGTAATTGTTATACATGTAAAGAAAAGAAGAGACTTGCAAAACAATGTGGCATCTCAGGTCAGGCGACGTTGCCCCGGCTACCGACCTAGTAATTTCCGTGGGGTGGGGTGGGGGTGGGGGGGTCGATGAGTCACAGGTGCGCGGGTCACTCATTATCTCTTTACTTATACTGGTCATACCTGCAAATATAAAGAAAACGGTGTCTCCCCCGTTTTCTTTGGAGATGGTTTAGACGTGGCAACTCTGCTGGTTTTGCCGGCCACATCCTATGGGTCACCAGATAATGGAAGAATTATAGTAGCCCTAAACACTACCGGTAAAATAGGATGGAAAATGAAAGTATTGTAAGAGTTTTACAAAACTTTTTTACTAGAATTATTATCCACCAGCATGAAAAAATCATGGATATGTGTGTGTATATATATATATATATATATATATATATATATATGCAAAATAACCACAGGAGAAGGGAAACTTGTAGACAGGAAGTACTTTCGTATATTGCATCTTCATTTTTAATGTGCAGATGTAATATACGAAAGTACTTACTGTCTACAAGTTTCCCTTCTGTGGTTATTTTGCATTTTTGTATCACGGTGTTGTGATTGCTGGTATATATATATATATATATATATATCTATATATATATATATATATATATTTATATTTATATATATATATTTATATTTATATATATATATGTATTATATATACATATATATATATATACAGTATATATATATATATATATATATATATATATATATGTATATGTACATATATCACACGTATGTATGACTGGAAGGGTCCAAGGAAATTGTCTAAACAGGAAATCGTTGTTATATTTTCCAATTGCCGCCAGTCGACTTTATTCGGCTCCGGGCTGAGCAATGTTGCTAATCTTGAGAATTTTGGTCAATAGTGTCCGTTTCTTCTGACTGTCGCTTTGATAATTCCTTGATTTGTATATTGAGATCTCTAACTGTCTATTCATGAGATTGTCTATTTCTCCATTTATCAATTTATCTATCTAATGCTCGTCTCGTAATTGCTTAGCTGTGGGTTCGAATCTCGCAAACTTCTGTTCCTATCGCCTCCTCATGGCGTCGGCTTCACACCACAACATTCTTATCTACAGCTTTGCTATTTTCTTTCTTCCTTTACTCGTTCATTTGTTTCTCGTCGGGCTATGGTATAGACAGAAAGACATAGGCCCACATGCTTCTGCTTTGTATGATGACATCAATGAGAACTCAGGAAGAGAATACAGAGAACAGAGGCCATACGTGTTGGAATCGATAGTATTAAATTTCAGCCGATATGTTGTTGGCGCGCGGGCGGGCTGGATGTTTGTCCGGTAGGCGTCCTTCTGAATGAGTGAACATGAGGAAAGTTGAAACGAGATCTCCTAGGAATCTTACAATGAGTTTCAGAGACAAAGTATGTCGAAAAGAAAACTTTTTGGTTTATAAAAAGTCGGATGCAGTAAGGAAACGTCCAAAGAGGCAAAAAAAAAAAAAAAAAAAAATAGAATAACAACCGATCGGCAGCAGACACCATATACAATTTCTTACGTATTTATCCAATTGGATCTCAATATTTCAAATTTGCACTGCCTCTGGAAAAAAACAAAAAACAAAATGAAATAGAATAAAACGAAACATATGAAAATATATTCGGCGATGGGCATAATTTTGGGCCAGTTTCGAGTAGTAAGATTGTGGTGAAAATAGTATCCAGTGCACTTGTGTTTCTGGTGAGTAATGGGGTAGGGTTGGGCTATGCGCCGAGCAGTCTGCCGTTGTCGTTGTGGCCAATAAGCCTAACGCAAGGTCGCCATCACCCGTGAACCCGTCTTGTAGTTCCCGTGTGACTAAATCAATATCAAATTGCTTGTTATCGGTGGTGGAAATGTGGGATGAGGGAGTGGTTAGGTGGGAATATACTAACTTTTCTTTCTTTTATAATGTTCATTTTCTGTACTGAATCTGCTCATAACCCGTAGTCGACCCCATCACCCTAACTTGCTTGACCAAAGC
>NC_134796.1:52668976-52673976 GCF_046742065.1 Oratosquilla oratoria
CCAGCCTGGTACCGCACCAGGAGTGATGTCGACACCTGGAGGCGCTGAGCAAAGCCCATAAAGTCTAAATGAACTAAATGAGAAAAAAAAAGAAGAAGAAATAGACTAAACATTAAAAGAAAGATAAAAGAAAAAGCCCATTGAAAAAACAAACAAACTAGAAAAGCAGGAAAGAACAGACAATTTTAGCCCAAAGGAGTACTTTTATTTGAAGCCCAAAATGGACTAGTTGAACAGTTCCAAAGCCAAAATGAATTTAAATTTCTAGCCCAAAAAAGGATTAAAATTGTCCTTGGAACCACGAGGTTCTCCTTAGCTGAATAAAATTCCTTGGCGACCAAAATTCCAGAGGATTAACTCACCGTCCCACTCCCACGCCGTGGGAAGTGAGAAACCCCTGTTTGGTTGAGGCCCTGTCATTTGCGGTGAGCCGCCGTTTTTTTTTGTTTTTTTTTTATTGGGGGGTTTTTGTTAGAGCGCCAGCCGCGAGAGTCACCAAATTAAAATATCAACTGAAGCTCTCCAACAACCACAAGTTCCCTATCACCGCCACAAGCTTCCTCAACACTACATGAGTTGTTACGGTACCCTCGGTTAGGCACATCCACCTGTGTAGGGTGCACGCGCGCGCGCACACACACACACACACACACACACACACAAACACGTGGCGCAGTGGTAGAGTTCCTGGCTGCCACTACATCGGTCCGGGTTCGAATCGCTCCCAGGACTGAAATAATTTCACTGTCACTGTGCTGCGGGCTGTTACTCCAACCCTCTTTGGAGTGGAGTTGTGTGTGTGTGTGCGTGTAAGGGCACAGCATTACCCATAAATAGGTCATATATGAGCTCTGAGCTCTTTTCCGGGAGGGAAATAGATGTCGATCACGAGTCGAATACGTGATCCAAGATCATGGGGAATCACACACACACTCACGCTGCGAGTCGTTACTCCAACTCTCGTGGGCTGGGAGTTGGGTGTGTGCGGTGTGCGTGTAAGGTCACAACATTACCCATAGATCGGTCATATATGCACTCTGAGCTCTCTTCCGGGAGTGAAATAGCTGTCAGTCACGAGTCCAACACGTGATTCAAGACCATGATGAATCACACACACACACACATGAGCTCTGACCTCTCATCCGGGAGGGTAATAACTGTCGATCACGAGTCCAATGCGTGGTCCAATACCATGGTGAATCACACAGACACACACACACACACACACACACACACACACACACACACACACACAAATACACACACACACACACACACACACACACACACACAAATACACACACACACACACACAAATACACACACACACACACACAAATACACACACACATTTATTGAGGTCAATAGAAGTGGCATTTGCTTATTTGGACGAGGAAATGATAAAAAAATCTAACTACACTAATAAGACCAAAACTTGAGTACGTAGCAACACTATGGACACGCAGTACCAAAAAGAATATAGAAAATTTAGAAAGAATACAAAGAGCAACAACAAAACTTGCACCAACTCTTTCCGAAATGACATATGAGCAAAGACTGTCCAAATTAGAATTACCAACTCTAGAACAAAGAAGGGAAAGAGGAGACTTACTATCTATAGAATAATGAAAGGAATAGAAATCTTAGATAGGAATGACTTATTGAAATGGGACAATGGAAAAACGAGAGGACACGAAAAGAAACTAAAAAAAGATACTTACTGAAAAGATCTGAAAAAACAGTTTCCTACACAGAGTGATAGATGCTTGGAGCAAACTAGACAAAGAAACAGTGTGTGCAAACACTATTCAAGATTTTAAGAAAAAACTTGATGCTGAGAGATACAAAGACGGGTCACCACGAGCATAGCTCCCTTCCCGTATTATACAACTAGGTAAATACATACACACACACACACACACGCACACACACGCACAGTACTTCTGATTTCGAGAGGAGGCGCCCTCGTGCTGCATTTGACCTGAGGTCAAGACTCGATGTAGTGAGCTATTCCTTCACCGCAGTTACCGTAAAACTCATGGTGGTGACCTGGACTACCGGTCAGTTCCCTGTGCTCCCTGAGTCACTGTGATATATTAGTATTTGAATGAATAATGCCATTTGTTCTTTTGTTTACATTGTGTAGTATTCAGGAGCCTGTATTAGGATTAGATTCGGTACTACGAAGGCTCTGTATTGTTTTGATTATATCATCGATTGGTTGTTGTTGTGATTGCTGTTTTCTGGTGAAGCCAAGGTAGGCTTCCACTCAAATTAAACTTTGAGCTGATTACCCATCGCCTTTGTCATAGTCACCATGTGCAGAGTAGACGAATATTATAAGTTCTGTCTTAAGTTCTGCAAAAATATGATTAAGTAAACACACACAAAAACACACACGGTTTTAAATAATTACTAACAAGTCGTTACTGACACCCTAAAGCAAGGAGATGGTTTTTATGTTTGCGTGCGTGTGTGTTGGCGTGTGCGCGTGTGTGTGTGTGTACACGCGCGCGAGTATGTCTATAAGGTATAAGGTATGTGTATAAGGTAACATAATTTCTGGTAGATCGTTCTTATATATATATATATATATATATATATATATATATATATATATATATATATATATATATATATATATATATATAGTGAAAGACGAGATGACGAGCGGTGTCCCACAGAGTTTGGTTATAGCACCTACAGTGTTCTTGGTATTGTATGTAAATGACAAATTACAATCTACACTAATGGCTCAAGGACTTTAACAAGAGTGATGCAAGCAAGGTTATCATATTAAGACAGAAGGGCAGGGCACGTTGTAATGGATCTAGATTGGACAAATTTAGGTTTAAGAAGGAAGTAGACAAGAACTGGTTTACCAATAAAGTGATTAACGAATGGAATAGACTTAGTAACCATGTAGTTAATGAGCGCTGAAACTATCGGTTTTTTTAAGAGAAGATTAGATAACTTTATGGATAGGGATGGCAGGTGGTAAGGGACATGGAACTGCCTAGTGTAGGACTTATGGTCTCTTGAAGTCTCCTCCATTCTTATGTGGAGAGTGAAAGACGAATAGGAGTGCAAATTGTTACAATGATGTGTGTATACTTGGAATCAAACGCGGAAAAATAGATATAATGCCAAAAATGCAAAGTATTGGACATTCGTGGAAACTTGGAAACACACTCAGTGAATTAATCGATGATATTATATATTTTCTTCCTTTACGAAATCAAACAAAGGGAAAGATTTAATGAATGTTGGTCACGAATATTTCACCACATGACAACAAATGTATCGTCCAAATCATGGGTGAAACACACAAAATGTTGACGAAAACAAAAGCACATCTTCACAACATAGACGGAGCGATAATGGAATAGAAATACAGAATGTTTCGTCGCCTAAAACTAGAATATGTAGCGATGGTGTTATTTCCACATAAATTGAAGGGTACTAGATTAAGCAGCGGCCAAGTAGGGATACACAACGCGAAAATAGATACAGCTTTGATAACACGTTTTTAGAGAAAACTGAGTGCGAGAGAGACATGGGAGTTCTAGTGAGTCCAGACCTTACAACCAGGAAACAGTGCATTGGCGCCAGGAATAAAGCTAATAGAGCATTAGGTTTCATTGCTAGATGTAATTATCAAACTCTATCCAGCGATAGATAGACCCATCCTTGACTATGCGGTACAGTTTTGGTCTCCGTCCCATAGAATGGACATCAATTCACTAGAATCAGTACAGAGAAGAATGACCAAAATGATACATGGACTCAGGAACTTGCCTTACGAGGAGAGGCTTAGGCACCTTAACTTACATTCTCTGGAAAGACGCAGAGTGCGGGGTGATCTAATAGAGGTGTTCAAATGAATCAAAGTCTTTAACAAGGGTGATACAAGCAAAGTCATCATATTAAAATAACAGGGCAGGACTCGCAGTAATGGATTTAAACTGGACAAATTTATACTGCAAAAGGAAATAGGCAAGAATCAGTTTACTAATAGGGTTGTCAACGAATGGAATAGGCTTATTAACCATGTAGTGAGCGCTGAAACTATCAGTTGTTTTAAGGAACGGTCAGACAACTATGGATGGGGATGAAAGGCGATGATGGATATGGAACTACGTAGTGTAGGCCTTATGGTCTCTTGCAGACTCCTTCATTCTTATGTTCTTATGTTATATTATAAGTTTTATCTTATGTTCTGCAAAAATATAATTAGTAAACACACACAAACACACACGGTTTTAAAAATTTACTAACACTACAAGTCATTACTGACACCCTAAAGTAAGGATATGGCTTTTGTGTGTGCATGCGTGTGTGTGTGTGTGTGTGTGTGTGTGTGTGTGTGTGTGTGTGTGTGTGTGTGTGTAATTGTATCAGCTTTTCATGTTTCATGTTCATGATTGCTATCAAGGGATTTGTACAGTAATCTCACCTCCGTGCCAACTGGTTTCTGGTGAGATATTTCTCTGGTGTCACCTTATTCATTATATTCGGTGAAGGCCAATACATCTATAGGGTGCCCAATAGTCCACGCCGTCATTATGACGGTACCCCATATATCTATGAGGAATTTCCCTGTTCGCCATCAGGGACGTGCCAGTTAGCAGTGGGTCCTGCGACTGTGTGTGTGAGCTGCTCTTTGTCTGATCTTTCTTATAAAACCTATGACTCTGAAGATTTCCTCTCTATCGACATAGATTTTGTAATCATTAAGATTCTTAAGCCTATCCACCACGTCAAGGTGTCAACTCTCGAATAGGATATATATGTATATTTATATATATATATATATATATATATATATATATATATATATTTATGTATGTATATGTATGTATACAGTATATATATGTATATATATATATATCTATATATGTGTATATATATATATATATGCACAAATTTCACAAGGCACACGTGAATCACAAATATGCAGAATTTACTACGAAGAAAAATACACGGAGTCCGAGCTCTTT
>NC_134796.1:52681476-52701476 GCF_046742065.1 Oratosquilla oratoria
TAGGGATACACAACGCGAAAATAGATACAGCTTAGATAACACGTTTTTAGAGAAAACTGAGTGCGAGAGAGATATGGGAGTTTTTAATGAGTCCTGGCCTTAAAACCAGGAAACAGTGTAGTAGCGCCAGGAATAAAGCTAATAGAGCATTAGGTTTCATTGCTAGATGTAATTATCAAACTCTATCCAGCGATAGATAGACCCATCCTTGACTATGCGGTACAGTTTTGGTCTCCGTCCCATAGAATGGACATCAATTCACTAGAATCAGTACAGAGAAGAATGACCAAAATGATACATGGACTCAGGAACTTGCCTTACGAGGAGAGGCTTAGGCACCTTAACTTACATTCTCTGGAAAGACGCAGAGTGCGGGGTGATCTAATAGAGGTGTTCAAATGAATCAAAGTCTTTAACAAGGGTGATACAAGCAAAGTCATCATATTAAAATAACAGGGCAGGACTCGCAGTAATGGATTTAAACTGGACAAATTTATACTGCAAAAGGAAATAGGCAAGAATCAGTTTACTAATAGGGTGGTCAACGAATGGAACAGACTTAGTAACCATGTAGTGATCGCTGAAACTATCAGTTGTTTTAAGGAACGGTCAGACAACTTTATGGATGGGGATGAAAGGCGATGATGGATATGGAACTACCTAATGTAGGCCTTATGGTCTCTTGCAGTGTCCTTCATTCTTATGTTCTTATGTTATATGATAAGTTCTACAAAAATATAATTGGTAAACACACACACAAACACACACGGTTTTAAAATTTTACTAACACTACAAGTCATTACTGACACCCTAAAGTAAGGAGATGGTTTTTGTGTGTGCATGCGTGTGTGTGTGTGTGTGTGTGTGTGTGTGTGTGTGTGTGTGTGTGTGTGTGTGTGTGTGTGTGTGTGTGTGTGTGTGTGTGTGTGTGTGTGTGTGTGTGTGTGTGTGTGTGTTTGTGCGTGTGTGTGTGTAATTGTATCAGGTATTCTTCCGCTCTTCGGACTTGGCTCACTCCTACGATGCCCCACTTGATGCTGTCTAGTTCTTCCATTAAACTTTCCAGTCTGTGGTCTTCTGAGAGAGTTCTTACGTTGTAGGTATAGATCTTCATTCTCTTCGTGTTGTTTAATGTCCAAGACTTGGATCTGCTTGGACAGTGCTTACTCACAATCGGTGGCACACTGCCCGTAAGCACACGAGGTAATGCGATTGGACCTTTAGGAGACGATGATCCAACAGGAACGGCCGGTTTTTTTTTTTTTTTGGTTGTACTGTTCATGTTCATGATTGCTATCAAGGGATTCGGGCAGTAATCTCACCTCGGTGCCAACTGGTTTCTGGTAAGATATTTCTCTGGTGTCACCTTATTCATTATATTCGGTGAAGGCCAATATATCTATAGGATGCCCAATAGTCCACGCCGTCATTATGACGGTACCCCATATATCTATGAGGAGTTTCCCTGCCCGCCATCAGGGACGTGCCAGTTAGCAGTGGGTCCTGCGACTGTGTGTGTGAGCTGCTCTTTGTCTGATCTTTCTTATAAAACCTATTCGATATGGGTGACTGAAGATTTCCTCTCTATCGACATAGCTTTGGTAATCATTAAGATTCTTAAGCCTATCCACCAAGTTAAGGCGTCAACTCTCGAATAGGATATATATATATATATATATATATATATATATAAATATATATATATTTATATATATATGTATGTATATGTATGTATACAGTATATATGTATATGTATATATATATATATATATATATATATATATATATATATATATATATGCACAAATTTCACAAGTCACACGTGAATCATAAATATGCAGAGTCCACTAGGAAAAGGAAAAACACACTGAGTCCGAGCTCTTTCGTGATTTATTCACATTATCAAGGAGTACAGATAAATGAGAACAAAAAATGGAGATACAGAGTATAAATAGGACAAGAGAGACATTTACCCTCCTCTCCGAAGCCTGAGAGCTCAGGCTGGGTCACTCGGCGAGGTCATGGAATTAGATCATTATTACATTAACTTTTAAGATATGTACTATATACTGTATATATATATATATATATATATATATATATATATATATATATACATATATATATGTATATATATATATATATATATATATATATATATATATATATATATATATATATATAAAGGACTACTATTACACAGGACGTGCGCACCCAGATCCCTGGGTCCGCTAGCGGAGGCCATTGCTTTCTTTGTAACCTAACATTTTATATTGGACATATATATCAAAACTAGAAACCTAACATTGTATATAGGACAAATATATCAACTATTGACTTATTCAATGCAGTCAGGTTTGCAGATAATTCAAGTGAAGCCGATGATGAAGGGATTGATGAAGGGATTGAAGCTTTTGATACAGATCCTGAAATGGAAACAGAAAATGTTAGCATATTGCATAATTTATAAATGAATAAATAAATGGATGAATATAGTGTGATTTAGGCTACTTTTGAGTACAGTAGTTATTTTTTTTTAGATAATGATCATATTCACACAAGGCACTAAATTATTTGGAAATAATTAACAAGATATGAAATAGGTGGGCTTGGAATTCAGCCCACACAGGATTCATTCCACTTTTAGATTCACTAAAAATAATGGGTTAGTTGGGTTAGGTTAGCCTAAATCCCTTTGGGCTGAATCCCATGTGGGCTGAATTCCAATGGAACTTATGAAATATATTACGCAATGTTGAATGAAATGAATAACAATCATCTAGGCCCCAAAGTTGAGTGGATACAGTATATTATAGTGATATAGTCATTACCCAAATTTAGAAGTAATGAAGTTGAAGTATCATCTCTTTAGGCCTTTACATTTTTATTGCACATGCTCTCCATTGTTCACTAAATTTATATAGTTGCGTATGAAAAGGGAGAAATGCACACACAATGTAAGTAAAATTATTTACCTGGGTCATCGATTTCTTCTTCTGTATGCTGTGGCTGACCTTGGCATTTATCTCTATGAGATTTTAATCTTGACACAATGCCCTGTAGTTCCTGGCTGCAGTCTTTGCATTTATCTCGGTACCCTTTGCCAGAAGTTGTTGGTAGTTTTTCAAAATAATTCCAGACAGGATAATTTTTTCTGCCTGAAGGAACCATTCTGCCAGGTCCAGAAGACATCCTTCCTGGTTGATTCCAAAACAGCAACTGACTCAGTGAGAAGCTGCTTACCATCAACAAATTTCAACAAAAATCTTGTTGAAACTTGTTGTGGGCTGCACAGTGATATATATACTACATGTAGGCTTATACCGTTCCTTGTATACTTGTGGCAAGTCTATATAACACTGTTCCTTATATTGATATGCTAAAAATGTCCTTTAGCAATCGGATCGCATATCAGATAGCAATCCCACAATATTTAAAATCTGTAAAAAAAAAAAAAAAATCTATTTAAATAAAATAAATCTGATTTGAATAAAAAAAATTTTTTTTTATAGTTTTCAAAGAGATAAAAAAAAAAAAAAATCGCCAACCCTGGTGTCCACTAACCTCATACAATAATACCTGTTAAGTACGGCTAAAATTGGCATTTCAAGGCATAACAGTGC
Source organism: Oratosquilla oratoria (assembly GCF_046742065.1). Classification (NCBI taxonomy): domain Eukaryota; kingdom Metazoa; phylum Arthropoda; class Malacostraca; order Stomatopoda; family Squillidae; genus Oratosquilla; species Oratosquilla oratoria. The sequence goes on from NC_134796.1 coordinate 52,685,100, forward strand.
CTTAAAAATAGTTTCTTATTTCACTATAAAAGTTTACATTAACTTGTACTGCATTGAATAAGTCAATAGTTGATATATTTGTCCAATATAAAATGTTAGGTTACAAAGAATGCAATGGCCTCCGCTAGCGGACCCGGGGTTCTAGAAGCGCACGTCCTGTGTAATAGTAGTCCTTGATATATGTATATATATATATATATATATATATATATATATATATATACAGTAGTGGGATTCAAATTTTTCGTCAGCCGGTTCTGTTATAGTCGGTGTATTTCCATCTGACACTAATTTGCAACCACTTCTTAGCCACATTTTCTTTATATTATTGTTATCAATTAAATATTCTAACTAGAAATATGGAAAACTAACAATATTATATTTAAAATGCATCTCTGGCTGCCAAACGTAAAAAATATTCAAATATTTACATACGAAAAACCTGAAAAATTGTCAGGTGGAAAAAAAATGGGGTATAGACCTGGGTGCCAACCTATAGTTAGTCTCGTGATAAAAAAAAATTCGATTTGGGCAACCTAGTGCAGGTGTATTTATTTTTTTACGGACGCATGTTTGTGTGGGGGTAGTGTGTGCATGTGTAGGCTATGTATGTGCTTACACGTGTGCATATGTGTACATGTACATGAGTATGTGTGTGCATGTGTGCAATGCATTTGTGTTATTTATAAACAAACATGTTTGTGTGGGTAGGCCTAAGGAGTGTGTATGAGAGTGCGTGTATGTATGTATGTCCATAATTATAATAAAATGTAGTTTAATAACACAAATATACAGAGAAACCAAGCACTATATACATGAAAAAACTGGTAACCACTTGTGTAAATAAACTATGCAATAAATCACTAACGAAAGTTACGAAACATACCGTCCCGGTACTTATCGGATGAGATGCAGAAGACCACTGACCAGCTGAGCAACTAGTCGGTTCGCCAGTTAGCCGGTTCGCCGAACTGACAAATTTGCGTGAGCCGGTTCTAGCGAATAGGTAAGAACCGGCTGAATCCCACTACTGTATATATATATATATATATATATATATATACATATATATATATATATATATTTATATATACACACATATATATATGTATATATATCATACAATCCATGACCGTCGCGCAGAGGATTCGAACCACCGCCTATAGACCCAAGAGAGTCCACAGCACCCGCCTTTAACCACTCGACCACAGACGATCTGTGGTCGAGTGGTCAAAGGCGGGTGCTGTGGACTCTCTTGAGTCTATAGGCGGTGGTTCGAATCCTCTGCGCGACGGTCATGGATTGTATGATTGATGTCGCTGTCCACTAGCGAATTATTCAAAAATGTATATATATATATATAAATGTATATATATGTATATATATATATACATTTATATATATATACATATATATATATATATATATATTTATATATATATATAAATATGTGTATATGTATATATATGTATATACACATGGAATATTTATCTGCCAAAACACATCGTAACTTCGAAAAAATCGTAAGTGATCCTATGCTGAGGAATATTTATATTTAAAGGCTGGAAAGAATTCGGCGACGAATTGTGGGCACATCATTATTTCATCTGTTAATTCATTTACTTATTTATCTTTTTATTTTGTACTTATCCATTTACCAAATTATCTATTTATTAATCTATTTATCTATTTCTTTGTTTGATAATTTTATTATTTATTTACGTATATATTTAATTTTCAATAAATTATATTTCAATAATTATATTTCAATAAATCATATTTTCCTACCGAGTTATTTTTCTTATGTAAATGGCTTGAATATGCATATTTCTAACCTGGATAACGTTGTATTCATATTAATTTGATTATATACGATTATGTACATATGTATATGTATATGTATATATGTGTGTGTGCGAGTATACTTAAGATATATATATATATATATATATATATATATATGTGTGTGTGTGTGTGTGTGTGTGTGTGTGTGTGTGTGTGTGTGTGTGTGTGTGTGTGTGTGTGTGTGTGTGTGTGTGTGTGTGTGTGTGTGTGTGTGTGTGTGTGTAAGTGAACATGTTTGCGTGTGCGTGAGTATGAGTGTGTCTACATGTGCATGTGTATACGAGTGTGTTTGTGTATGCATGTGTGTATGAACGTGTGTGTGTGTGTGTGTGTGTGTGTGTGTGTGTGTGTGTGTGTGTGTGTGTGTGTGTGTGTGTGTGTGTGTGTGCGTGTGTATGTCAGTTACCAACTACCGAGTTTAATGCTTCGCCTCTTCAAGAAATTTCGCCTTTTGTGTACCACTCGCCCGACCGACTGACCATCAGCATCGGCAGCAAAACGAGATGCGACAAGCGGAGTCACACCTGCTGAGCCTCGGCACCATGCAAAGCCAGAATTGTGAGAGGAATGAATATCGACGGCGCCCTCAGCTGGAGAAACGCCTTCAAGAGGCCCCAAGACCAGGAATGGTGGAGGCACAAGCCCAAGGAGATCTCCTGTCAAGAACAAGAGCTCGACAGGACTTTCGAGGGGCCGGGGGTTCCGCTTTGGAGAAGACTTCCCCCTCGGCCTAGTCCTCAAAGAACCAAAAGTCCAAGCCCAAGACCCACGACAACAAGGACTTTGATAGCCGTAGAGCACCTTCTAGAGAGGCTCCAAGAGGACACGCAGAGAAGCGTGGACGAACCCTCGAGGATGGATCAAATCCGCCTGCTAGCCCCATGCAAGTTCTGCAGTAGAGGAAAGAACTACTGCTGGATACACGGCACCGAAGAAGACGACGAGGACGACGTCTCTTCTTCGGTGACCGAGGAAACAGATCCGTCCTCCCGCCTTCAGGAAGACACGGTGTCATGGAGGGCGACTGGAGACTCTGGAGGGCGCCACGAGTCGTGGAGGCCGAGCCCAGTCGTCCCTCAGTGGAGGACACCTCCAGACTGGTACCGCACCAGGAGTGATGTCGACACCTGGAGGCGCTGAGCAAAGACCATCAAGTCTAAATGAACTAAATGAGATGAAAAAGAAAAGAAAAAAGAAAAAATAGACCAAACGTTAGAAAAATGATACAAGAAAAAGCCCATTGGAAAAATAAAATGAAAAAATAAATAACTAGAAAAGCAGGAAAAAAAAAGACAATTTTAGCCCAAAGGAGTACTTTTATTTAAAGCCCAAAATGGACTTGTTGAACAGTTCCAAAGCCAAAATGAATTTAAATTTCTAGCCCAAAAAAGGATTGAAATCGTCCTTGGAACCACAAGGTTCCCCTCAGCTGAATAGAATTCCTTAGCGACGACAATTCCAGAGGATTAACTCACCATCCCACTCCCACGCCGTGGGAAGTGAGAAACCCCTGTTTGGGTGAGGCCCTGTCAGTTGCGGTGGCCCTGTCAGTTTTTTTTTTTTTTTTTTTTTTTTTTTATGGGGCTGTTTGGCTTCGAGCGCCTGCCGCTAGTCACCAAATGAAAATCACCACTCAAGCTCTCCAACAACCACAAGCTCCCTATCATCGCCACAAGCCTCCCCAACACTACAAGAGTTGTTACAGTACCCTAGGTTAGGCACGTCCACCTGTGTAGGGTGCACACACACACACACACACACACACACACACACACACACACACACACACACACACACACACACACACACACACACACACACACACACACACACACACAAATACGCACACACATTTATTGAGGTCAATAAAAGTGGTATTTGCCTATTTGGACGAGGAAATTATAAAAAAAAAATCTTACTACAGTAATAAGACCAAAACTGAGTACGCAGCAACACTATGGACACCCAGTACCAAAAAGAATATTAAGAAAATTAGAAAGATTACAAAGAGTAACAACAAAACTTGCACCAACTAACTCTAGAACAAAGAAGGGAAAGAGGAGACTTACTATCTATACAGTAATGAAAGTAATGGAAATCTTAGATAAGAATAACTTATTGAAATGGGACAATGGAAAAACGAGAGGACACGAAAAGAAACTAAAAAAAAGATACTTACAGAAAAAAAAAAACAGTTTCCCACACAGAGTGATAGATACTTGGAACAGATAAAGGATTATCTCAAAACCCACATGGCGACCCATAAATGATAAAAAAAATGTCAAGTGACCTTTGAAACAAATGATTAAGATTAACGCCACACTGTTATATGCGGGTCGCCATATTGTACAGCAGCCCACGATTCCGTGCCTCTTGAGTTTCGCTGTTACCACTTCTGTGTTTGCTGTTATTGACAATATTGTTAGTGATGGTGCATAGTATATTACATGTCATTTTTTATCATTAACTATAACTATGCATTTATCTATTCATTTTATTATTATTTATATTATAATTTTTTATTTTTTATCTATCATTATATTTTTTAGCATCCGACCTAGTTATGGACCAAAAAGTCTCCTGTCGGCATGCTCCGCCTTTGTAATCCTTTGTAACCCTTTGTAACAAACTAGACAAAGAAACAGTGTGTGCAAACACTATTCAAGATTTTAAGAAAAAGCTTGATGCTGAGAGATACAAAGACGGGACCCTACGAGCATAGCTCCCTTCCCATATAATACAACTAGTTAAATACAACTAGGTAAATACACTCACACACGCACAGTACTTCTGCTTTCGAGCGGAGGCGCGCTCATGCTGCATTTGACCTGAGGTCAAGACTCGATGTAGTGAGCTATTCCTTCACCGCAGTTACCGGAAAACTCATGATGGTGACCTGGACTACCGGTCACTTCCCTATGCTCCCTGAGTCACTGTGATATATTAGTATTTAAATAAATAATGCCATTTGTTCTTTTCTTTACATTGTGTAGTATTCAGGAGCCTGTATTAGGATTAGATTCGGTACTACGAAGGCTCCGTATTGTTTTGATTATATCATCGATTGGTTGTTGTTGTGATTGCTTTGTTTTCGGGTGAAGTTAAGGTAGGCTTCCACTCAAATTAAACTTTGAGCTGATTACCCATCGCCTTTATCATAGTCACTGTGTGCAGAGTAGAGGGATATTATAAGTTCTGTCTTAAGTTCTGTAAAAATATAATTAAGTAAACACACACAAAAACACACCCGGCTTTAAGATATTACTAACACTACAAGTCGTTACTGACACCCTAAAGCAAGGTGATGATTTTTATGTGTGCGTGCGTGTGTTTGCGTGTGCGCGTGTGTGTGTGCGCGCGCGCGAGTATGTGTGTGTATAAGGTAACATAATTTGTGCTACATAATTCTTATACATATATATATATATATATATATATATACATATATATATACATATATGTATACACACACACACACACACACACATATATATATATATATATGTGTGTGTGTGTGTGTGTGTGTGTGTGTGTGTGTGTGTGTGTGTGTGTGTGTACAGTGAAAGACGAGATGACAAACGGAGTCCCACAATGGTTGGTTATAGCACCTAAAGTGTTCTTGGTATTGTATGTAAATGGCAAATTACAAACTACACTAATGGCTCAAGGACTTTAACAAGGGTGATGCAAGCAAGGTTATCATATTAAGACAGAAAGGCAGGGCACATAGTAATGGATTTAAATTGGACAAATTTAGGTTTAAGAAGGAAATAGGCAAGAACTGGTGGTCAACGAATGGAATAGACTTAGTAACCATGTAGTGAGCGCTGAAACTATCAGTTGTTTTAAGGAACGGTCAGACAACTTTATGAATGGGGATAACAGGTGATGATGGATACGGAACTACCTAGTGTAGGCCTTATGGTCTCTTGGAGTCTTCTTCATTCTTATGCCCTTATGTTATATCATAAGTTCTATCTTATGTTCTGCAAAAAATATAATTAGTAAACACACACACAAACACACACGATTTTAAAATTTTACTAACACTACAAATCGTTACTGACACACTAAAGTAAGGAGATGGCTTTTGTGTGTACATACTTGTGTGTGCGTGTGTGTGTGTGTGTGTGTAATTGTATTAGCTTTTCTTCTGCTCTTCGGACTTGGCTGAGTCCTACGATGTCCCACTTGATGTTGTCTAGTTCTTCCATTAAACTTTCCAGTCTGTGGTCTTCTGAGAGAGTTCTTACGTTGTAGGTATAGATCTTCATTTTCTTCATGTTGTTTAATGTCCAAGACTTGAATCTGCTTGGACAGTGCTTACTCACAATCAGTGGCACACTGCCCGTAAGCACACGAGGCCATGCGATTGGACCTTTAGGAGATGATGATCCAACAGAAACGCCCGGTTTTGTTTTGGTTGTACTGTTCATGTTCATGATTGCTATCAAGGAACTCGGGCAGAAATCTCACCTCCGTGCCAATTGGTTTCTGGTGAGATATTTCTCTGGTGTCGCCTTATTCATTATATTCGGTGAAGGCCAATACATCTATAGGGTACCCAATAGTTCACGCCGTCATTATGACGGTACCCCATATATCTATGATGAGTTTCCCTGTTCGCCATCAGGGACGTGCCAGTTAGCAGTGGGTCCTGCGACTGTGTGTGTGTGTGAGCTGCTCTTTGTCTGATTTTTCTTACAAAACCTATTCGATATGGGTGACACTGAAGATTTCCTTTCTATCTACATAGCTTTTGTAATCATTAAGATACTCACCACGTCAAGGTGTCACTTCTAGTATTTATATATATATATATATATATATATATATATATATATATATATATATATATATATATATATATATATCTATGTGTGTGTGTGTGTGTGTGTGTGTGTGTGTGTGTGTGTGTGTGTGTGTGTGTGTTTGTGTGTGTGTATATGTATGTATATATATGTATATACACATGGAATATTCATCTGCCAAAACCCATCATAACTTCGAAAAAATCGTAAATGACCCCAAGCTGAGGCAGGAAAAAATTCGGCGACGAATTGTGGGAACATCATTATTTCATTTTCTAATTCATTTAATAATTTATCTTTTTGTTTTTTACTTATCCATTTACCAATTTATCTATTCATTCATCTATTTGTCTATTTGCTTGTTTGATAATTTAATTATTTATTTACGTATTTATCAAATTTTTAATAAATTAATTATTATACTCATAGTTTCCTGCCGAGTTATTTTTCTTATGTAAATGGCTTGAATATGCGTATTTCTAATTTGTATAACGTTGTATGCATATTTATTTGTTTATATACGATTATGTATATATGTACACGTATATGTATATATATGTGTGTGCGAGTATACTGAATATATATGTATATATATGTATGTATTTATATATATACATATATATATATATATATATATATATATGTGTGTGTGTGTGTGTGTGTGTGTGTGTGTGTGTGTGTGTGTGTGTGTGTGTGTAAGTGAACATGTTTGCGTGCGCGTGAGTATGAGTGTGTCTACCTATGCATGTGTATACGAGTGTGTTTGCGTATGTATGTGTGTATGAACGTGTGTGTGTGTGTGTGTGTGTGTGTGTGTGTGTGTGTGTGTGTGTGTGTGTGTGTGTGCGTATGGGCGTGTCAGTTACCAACTACCGAGTTTAATGCTTCGCCTCTCCAAGAAATTTCGCCTTTTGTGTACCACTCGCCCGACCGACTGACCAACAGGATCGGCAGCAAAACGAGATGCGACAAGCGGAGTCACACCTGCTAAGCCTCGTCACCATGCAAGGCCAAAGTTGTGAGAGGAATGAATATCGACGGCGCCCTCAGCTGGAGAAACGCCTTCAAGAGGCCCCAACAACAGCAATGGCGGAGACACAAGCCCAAAGAGATCTCCTGCCAACGACAAGAGCTCCACAGGACTTTGGAGCGGCCGGGGGTTCCACTTTGGAGAAGACTTCCCCCCCGGCCTACTCCACCAAGAACCACAAGTCCGAGCCCAAGACTCACGCCTACAAGTACATTGATAGCCGTAGAGGAACTTCTGGAGAGGCTCCAAGAGGACACACAGCGAAGCATTGACGAGCCTTCAAGAATGGATCAAGTCCGCCTGCTAGCCCCATGCAAGTTCTGCAGTAGAGGAAGGAACTACTGCTGGATACACGGCACCGAAGAAGACGACGAGGACGACGTCTCTTCTTCGGTGACCGAGGAAACAGATCCGTCCTCCCGCCTTCAGGAAGACACGGGGTCCTGGAGGCTGTCCTCGAGGGCGACTGAGGACTCTGGAGGGCGCCGCGAGTCGTGGAGGCCGAGCCCAGTCGTCCCTCAGTGGAGGACACCTCCAGCCTGGTACCGCACCAGGAGTGATGTCGAGACCTGGAGGCGGTGAGCAAAGCCCATAAAGTCTAAATGAACTAAATGGAAAAAAAAGAAAATAAAAAAGAAAAAATAGACCAAACATTAAAAGAAGGATAAAAGAAAAAGCCCATTGAAAAAACAAACAAACTAGAAAAGCAGGAAAAAACAGACAATTTTAGCCCAAAGGAGTACTTTTATTTGAAGCCTAAAATGGACCGGTTGAACAGTTCCAAAGCCAAAATGAATTTAAAGTTCTAGCCCAAAAAAGGATTAAAATCATCCTTGGAACCACGAGGTTCCCCTCAGCTGAATAAAATTCCTTGGCGACGACAATTCCAGAGGATTAACTCACTCACCATCCCACTCCCACGCCGTGGGAAGTGAGAAACCCCTGTTTGGGTGAGGCCTTGCGATTTACGGTAAGCCACTGCTTTTTTTTTTTTTTTTTTCATGGGGTTGTTTTGCTTCAAGCGCCTGCCGCTAGAGTCGCCAAATGAAGATCACCACTCAAGCTCCCCAACACCCACAAGCTCCGTATAACCGCCACAAGCCTCCCCAACACTACAAGAGTTGTTACAGTACCCTCGGTTAGGCACGTCCACCTGTGTAGGGTGCACGCGCGCGCACACACACACACACACACACACACACACACACACACACACACACACACATCTCGTGGCGCAGTTGGTAGAGTTCCTGGCTGCTACTCTAGCGGTCCGGGTTCAAATGCCGCCCAGGGCTGAAATAATTTCAGTCTCACTGCGTTGCGAGTCGTTACTCCAACTCTCTTGGGTGGGGAGTTGTGTGTGTGTGCGTGTAAGGTCACAGCATTTCTCATAGATCGGTTATATATGAGCTCTGAGCTCTCTTTCGGGAGGGAAATAGCTATCAGTCACGAGTCCAACACGTGATCCAAAAACATGGTGAATCACACACACACACGCACGCTGCGAGTCGTTACTCTAACTCTCGTTGACGGGATGCTGGGTGTGTGTGTGCGTGTAAGGTTACAGCATTAGCCATAGATCTGTCATATATGAACTCTGAGCTCTCCTCCGTGAGGGAAATAGCTGTCGGTCACGAGTCCAACACGTGATTCAAGACCATGGTGAATCACACACACAGACACATAAGCTCTGAGCTCTCATCCAGGAGGGTAATGACTGTCGATCACGAGTCCAATGCGTGGTCCAAGACCATGGTGAATCACACACACACACACACACACACACACACACACACACACACACACACACACACACACACACACACACACACACACACACACACACACACACACACACACACACACACACACACACACACACACACAAATACACACACAAATACACACACACACATATATTGAGGTCAATAGAAGTGGCATTTGCCTATTTAGACAAGGAAATTATATAAAAATCTAACTACACTAATAAGACCAAAGCTTGAGTACGCAGCAACACTATGGACACCCAGTACCAAAAAGAATATAAAAAAATTAGAAAGAATACAAAGAGCAACAACAAAACTAGCACCAACTCTTTCCGAAATGACATATGAGCAAAGACTGTCCAAATTAGAATTACCAACTCTAGAACAAAGAAAGGAAAGAGGATATTTACTATCTATAGAATAATGAAAGGAATGGAAATATTAGATAAAAATGACTTATTGAAATGGGACAATGGAAAAACGAGAGGACACGAAAAGAAACTAAAAAAAGATACTTACAGAAAATATCTGAAAAAACAGTTTCCCACACAAAGTGATCGATACTTGGAACAAATTAGACAAAGAAATAGTGTGTGCAAACACTATTCAAGATATTAAGAAAAAACTTGATGCTGAGAGATATAAAGACGGGTCACACGAGCAAAGCTCCCTTCCCGTATAATAGAACTAGGTAAATACACACACACACACACACACACACACACACACACGCACAGTACTTCTGCTTTCGAATGGAGGCGCGCTCGTGCTGCATTTGACCTGAGGTCAAGACTCGATGTAGTGAGCTATTCCTTCACCGCAGTTACCGGAAAACTCATGATGGTGACCTGGACTACCGGTCAGTTCCCTATGCTCCCTGAGTCACTGTGATATATTAGTATTTAAATAAATAATGCCATTTGTTCTTTTGTTTACATTGTGTAGTATTCAGGAGCCTGTATTAGGATTAGATTCAGTACTGCGAAGGCTCCATATTGTATTGATTATATCATCGATTGGTTGTTGTTGTGATTGGTTTGTTTTTTGGTGAAGCCAAGGTAGGCTTCCACTCAAATTAAACTTTGAGCTGATTACTCATCGCATTTATCATAGTCACCATGTGCAGAGTAGAGGGATATTATAAGTTCTGTCTTAAGTTCTGCAAAAATGTAATTAAGTAAACACGCACAAAAACACACACGGTTTTAAAAAATTACTAATACTACAAGTCGTTACTGACACCCTAAAGCAACGAGATGGTTTTTAAGTGTGCGTGTGTGTGTGTTTGCGTTTGTGTGTGTGTGCGCACGCGCGCGCGCGAGTATGTCTATAAGGTATATGGTATGTGTATCAGGTAACATAATTTCTGGTAGATCGTTTATATATATATATATATATATATATATATATATATATATATATATATATATATATATATATATATATAGTGAAAGACGAGATGACGAGCGGTGTCCCACAAAGGTTGGTTATAGCACCTACAGTGTTCTTGGTATTGTATGTAAATGACAAATTACAATCTACACTAATGGCTCAAGGACTTTAACAAGAGTGATGCAAGCAAGGTTATCATATTAAGACAGAAGGGCAGGGCACGTAGTAATGGATTTAAATTGGACAAATTTAGGTTTAAGAAGGAAATAGGCAAGGCCTGGTTTATTAATAAGGTGGTCAACGAATGGAATAGACTTAGTAACCATGTAGTTAATGAGCGCTGAAACTATCGGTTGTTTTAAGAGAAGATTAGATAACTTTATGGATAGGATGGTAGGTGGTAAGGGACATGGTACTACCTAGTGTAGGACTTATGGTCTCTTGAAGTCTCCTGCATTCTTATGAGAAGAGTGAAAGACGAATAGGAGTGCAAATTGTTACAATGATGTGTGTATACTTGGAATCAAACGCGGAAAAATATATATAATGCCAAAAATGCAAAGTATTGGACATTCGTGGAAACTTGGAAATTCACTCAGTGAATTAATTGATGATATTATATTTCTTTTTCATTAACGAAATCAAACAAAGGGATTTAGGAATGTTGGTCACGAATATCTTACCACATGACAACAAATGTGTCGTCCAAATCATGGGTGAAACACACAAAATGCTGACGAAAACAGAAACACACCTTCACAACATAGATGGAGAGATAATGAAATAGAAATACAGAATGTTTGGTCGCCTAAAACTAGAACATGTAGCGATGGTTTTATTTCCACATAAATTGAAGGGTACTAGATTAAGCAGCGGCCAAGTAAGTCCCCAGCCTTGCAAATGATGACATGTATGAAACACGTTAGAAATAATGTACCTGACGTCATTGAAAGTCAAATAATTAGAAAAAAAGAAACGTGTTTAGGTCACGTGTAAATTTGAAATCTGCGACCAGTTAACTGAAATATTTAATAAATCGGTAGACACTGGTTTTGTGCCTACTGCTTGGGGGCAGGCAAACGTTGTTCCTGTTTTTTAAAAAGGGAGATAAATCGTCTATATGCAACTACAGGCGTATCAGTTTGATATTGGTTATAGGTAAAATGCTTGAATCAATAATAATAAATAGACTCAGAAAACACATCGAAAGACATAATTTAATTCGTGACACACAGCATGGTTTCTCCAATGGCAAGTCATGTGTGACTAATCTTCTATCATTTTATACTAAAGTATATAAGGCGTCAGATAACAATGATAATTACGATGTGATTTACCTTGACTTTAGCAAAGTGTTAGACAAAGTGCCACACGAGAGACTATTAAATAAAATCAAAGCCCATGGCATAGGAGGATTAAAGCTTGGATCAATAACATAAAACAGCGGGTCACCATAAATGGAGTAAAATCCAGGTGGGGCAATGTTACTAGTGGGGTTCCCCAGCGTTCGGTTTTGGATCCCTTGTTGTTCAATATGTACATGTTCGCGGACGACACTAAAATAGAACGCCTAATTAGGTCAGGAGACGACGCAGAGATTCTACAGGATGATCTTAACAAATTGTTCACATGGTCGGTGAAATGGCAAATGAACTTCAATATCTCTAAGTGTAGCGTGTTAAACGTAGGGCTACACAACCCCGAAAATAGATACAGCTTAGATAACACGTTTTAGAGAAAACTGAGTGCGAGAGAGACATGGGAGTTTTAGTAAGTCCAGACCTTACAACCAGGAAACAGTGCATTGGCGCCAGGAATAAAGCTAATAGAGCATTAGGTTTCATTGCTAGGACGGTAACGGATAGAAGTGCAGAGGTAATTATCAAACTCTATCTAGCAATAGTTAGACCCATCCTTGACTATGCGGTACAGTTTTGGTCTCCGTCCTATAGAATGGACATCAATTCACTAGAATCAGTACAGAGAAGAATGACCAAAATGATACATGAACTCAGAAACTTGCCTTACGAGGAGAGGCTTAAGCACCTTAACTTACATTCTCTGGAAAGACGCAGAGTGCGGGGTGATCTAATAGAGGTGTTCAAGTGAATCAAAGTCTTTAACAAGGGTGATGCAAGCAAAGTCATCATATCAAAATAACAGGGCAGGACTCGCAGTAATGGATTTAAACTGGACAAATTTATACTGCAAAAGGAAATAGGCAAGAATTGGTTTACTAATAGGGTGGTCAACGAATGGAATAGACATATTAACCATGTAGTGAGCGCTGAAACTATCAGTTGTTTTAAGTAACGGTCAGACAACTTTATGGATGGGATGAAAGGCGATGATGGATATGGAACTACGTAGTGTAGGCCTTATGGTCTCTTGCAGACTCCTTCATTCTTATGTTCTTATGTTATATTATAAGTTCTATCTTAAGTTCTGCAAAAATATAATTAGTAAACACACACACAAACACACACGGTTTTAAAATTTTACTAACACTACAAGTCATTACTGACACCCTAAAGTAAGGAGATGGTTTTTGTGTGTGCATGCGTGTGTGTGTGTGTGTGTGTGTGTGTGTGTGTGTGTGTGTGTGTGTGTGTGTGTGTGTGTGTGTGTGTGTGTGTGTGTGTGTGTGTGTGTGTGTGTGTGTGTGTGTGTGTGTGTGTTTGTGCGTGTGTGTGTGTAATTGTATCAGGTATTCTTCCGCTCTTCGGACTTGGCTCACTCCTACGATGCCCCACTTGATGCTGTCTAGTTCTTCCATTAAACTTTCCAGTCTGTGGTCTTCTGAGAGAGTTCTTACGTTGTAGGTATAGATCTTCATTCTCTTCGTGTTGTTTAATGTCCAAGACTTGGATCTGCTTGGACAGTGCTTACTCACAATCGGTGGCACACTGCCCGTAAGCACACGAGGTAATGCGATTGGACCTTTAGGAGACGATGATCCAACAGGAACGCCCGATTTTGTTTTGGTTGTACTGTTCATGTTCATGATTGCTATCAAGGGGCTCGGGCAGTAATCTCACCTCCATGCCAACTGGTTTCTGGTGAGATATTTCTCTGGTGTCACCTTATTCATTATATTCGGTGAAGGCCAATATATCTATAGGGTGCCCAATAGTCCACGCCGTCATTATGACGGTACCCCATATATCTATGAGGAGTTTCCCTGTTCGCCATCAGGGACGTGCCAGTTAGCAGTGGGTCCTGCGACTGTGTGTGTGAGCTGCTCTTTGTCTGATCTTTCTTATAAAACCTATTCGATATGGGTGACTGAAGATTTCCTCTCTATCGACATAGCTTTTGTAATCATTAAGATTCTTAAGCCTATCCACCACGTCAAGGTGTCAACTCTCGAATAGGATATATATATATATATATATATATATATATATGTATATGTATGTATACAGTATATATATGTATATATATATATCTATATATATATATATATATATATATATATATATATATATATATATATGCACAAATTTCACAAGTCACACGTGAATCACAAATATGCAGAGTCCACTAGGAAAAGGAAAAACACACGGAGTCCGAGCTCTTTCGTGATATATTCACATTATCAAGGAGTGTAGAAAAATGAGAAAAAAAATGGAGATACAGAGTATAGATAGGACAAGAGAGACATTTACCCTCCTCTCCGAAGCCTGAGAGCTCAGGCTGGGTCACTCGGCGAGGTCATGGAATTAGATCATTATTACATTAACTTTTAAGATATGTACTATATATATATATATATATATATATATATATATATATATACATATATATATGTATGTATATATATATATATATATATATATATATGTATATATATATATGTATATATATACATACATATACCAAGGCTTTTTCCCCCTTCCAAGGGAGGTAGCCAAAAAGGGAAAGGCATAAAAAACACTCCCACCCATTTCATCCCTAAATACACACTCCACACCCCTCCCACCCTCCCTCTCATCTGAGCACCTCCTGGATGACGGGTCATCCCTGCACCCTGCCCACCGCCCTGGGTCAGAAGCAGTGTTGCAAGACACAGGACATCCACAGCAAGGCCGCTTCATTTAATCGGTGACCCCCCCTCTCCGTCCACCTTTGCATATAAGGCGAGGACGGGGAGAAATCCCTTCGGGCTGCGTCAAAATTTACTCACACATACTACCCCACCCCCCACCCCCCATTCCTCCTCATGCAGTCACAACATCATCCATATACAACCATTCTCCACTCACCTCTGTCTTCCGTCCTCTCCCTTCCTTCCTCAACAGACATTCCCCTCTTCCCCAAAGCCCCCTTCACCCCATCCATCCACCTCATCCTAGGACGTCCCCTCATGTTCACTCCCTCCACATCTGCCTTCCATACCTCTTTTACTAGTCTTTCTTCACTCATTCTTTCCATGTGTCCAAACCATCCTAATATTCTTTCATCAACCCTATCTCCCAGATCCCTGGGTCCGCTAGCGGAGGCCATTGCTTTCTTTGTAACCTAACATTTTATATTGGACATATATATCAAAACTAGAAACCTAACATTGTATATAGGACAAATATATCAACTATTGACTTATTCAATGCAGTCAGGTTTGCAGATAATTCAAGTGAAGCCGATGATGAAGGGATTGATGAAGGGATTGAAGCTTTTGATACAGATCCTGAAATGGAAACAGAAAATGTTAGCATATTGCATCATTTATAAATGAATAAATAAATGGATGAATATAGTGTAATTTAGGCTACTTTTGAGTACAGTAGTTATTTTTTTTTTTTTAGATAATGATCATATTCACACAAGGCACTAAATTATTTGGAAATAATTAACAGGATATGAAATAGGTGGGCTTGGAATTCAGCCCACACAGGATTCATTCCACTTTTAGATTCACTAAAAATAATGGGTTAGTTGGGTTAGGTTAGCCTAAATCCCTTTGGGCTGAATGCCATTTGGGCTGAATTCCAATGGAATTTATGAAATATATTACGCAATGTTGAATGAAATGAATAACAATCATCTAGGCCCCAAAGTTGAGTGGATACAGTATATTATAGTGATATAGTCATTACCCAAATTTAGAAGTAATGAAGTTGAAGTATCATCTCTTTAGGCCTTTACATTTTTATTGCACATGCTCTCCATTGTTCACTAAATTTATATAGTTGCGTATGAAAAGGGAGAAATGCACACACAATGTAAGTAAAATTATTTACCTGGGTCATCGATTTCTTCTTCTGTATGCTGTGGCTGACCTTGGCATTTATCTCTATGAGATTTTAATCTTGACACAATGCCCTGTAGTTCCTGGTTGCAGTCTTTGCATTTATCTCGGTACCCTTTGCCAGAAGTTGTTGGTAGTTTTTCAAAATAATTCCAGACAGGATAATTTTTTCTGCCTGAAGGAACCACTCTGCCAGGTCCAGAAGACATCCTTCCTGGTTGATTCCAAAACAGCAACTGACTCAGTGAGAAGCTGCTTACCATCAACAAATTTCAACAAAAATCT
>NC_134796.1:52706476-52723976 GCF_046742065.1 Oratosquilla oratoria
ATGGACAGGGATGAAAGGTAGTAATGGACATGGAACTGACTAGTGTAGGCCTTATGGTCTCTTGAAGTGTCCTCCATTCTTATGAGAAGAGTGAAAGATGAAGAGTTGAGTGCAAATTGTTACAATGATGTCTGTATACTTGGAATCAAACGCGGACAAATAGATATAATGCCAAAATGCAAAGTATTATACATTCGTGGAAACTTGGAAACACCCTCAGTGAATTAATCGATGATATTATATATATTTTTTCATTTATGAAATCAAACAGAGGGAAAGATTTAGGAATGTTGGTCACGAATATTTTACCACATGACAACAAATGTATCGTCCAAATCATGGGTGAAACACACAAAATGTTGACGAAAACAAAAGCACATCTTCACAACATAGACGGAGAGATGGTGAAATAGAAACACAGAATGTTTGGTCACCTAAAACTAGAATATGTAGCGATTGTGTTATTTCCATATGAATTGAAGGGTACTAGATTAAGCAGCGGCCAAGTAGGGCTACACAACCCGAAAATAGATACAGCTTAGATAACACGTTTTTAGAGAAAACTGAGTGCGAGAGAGACATGGGAGTTTTTAATGAGTCCTGGCCTTAAAACCAGGAAACAGTGTAGTAGCGCCAGGAATAAAGCTAATAGAGCATTAGGTTTCATTGCTAGATGTAATTATCAAACTCTATCTAGCGATGGGTAGACCCATCCTTGACTATGCGGTACAGTTTTGGTCTCCGTCCTATAGAATGGACATCAATTCACTAGAATCAGTACAGAGAAGAATGACCAAAATGATACATGAACTCAGAAATTTGTCTTACGAGGAGAGGCTTAATTAAGCACCTTAACTTACATTCTCTGGAAAGACACAGAGTGCGGGGTGATCTAATAGAGGTGTTCAAGTGAATCAAAGTCTTTAACAAGGGTGATGCAAGCAAAGTCATCATATTAAAATAACAGGGCAGGACTCGCAGTAATGGATTTAAACTGGACAAATTTATACTGCAAAAGGAAATAGGCAAGAATTGGTTTACTAATAGTGTGGTCAACGAATGGAATAGACATATTAACCATGTAGTGAGCGCTGAAACTATCAGTTGTTTTAAGTAACGGTCAGACAACTTTATGGATGGGATGAAAGGCGATGATGGATATGGAACTACGTACTGTAGGCCTTATGGTCTCTTGCAGACTCCTTCATTCTTATGTTCTTATGTTATACTATAAGTTCTATCTTAAGTTCTGCAAAAATATAATTAGTAAACACACACACAAACACACACGGTTTTAAAATTTTACTAACAAGTCATTACTGACACCCTAAAGTAAGGAGATGCATTTGTGTGTGCATGCGTGTGTGTGTGTGTGTGTGTGTGTGTGTGTGTGTGTGTGTGTGTGTGTGTGTGTGTGTGTGTGTGTGTGTGTGTGTGTGTGTGTGTGTGTGTGTGTGTGTAAACGAAACACCTCAAAGTGAATTCCAAACTGAAACCTGTGAAAAGTCTGGGGTAAACTTACTCACTACGGTAAATATAACAAAAGAAAAAATTAAAAGGTGTATAGACAAACTCAAAGTTAATAAAACACCAGGGCCTGACGGTTGGCATCCAAGAATCTTAAAGGAAATGAAAAATGAGATTGTTGTTCCATTAGAAATTATTTTCAAGAAATCCATCATATCCGGAATGTCCCAAGAGAATGGAAGCTAGCTAACGTTACTCCCATATTCAAAAAAGGTGACAAAAAGAAACCAAATAACTATAGGCCTATATATTTGACTACAATCGTAGGACTAATAATGGAAACTATCATCAGAGATGCTATTGAACATCATTTAGAAAGTAACCGTTTGATAAATGATAGCCAGCATGGTTTCAGACGGAAACGTTCTTGCGTGACTAACTTACTCGAATTCTACAACACAGTTATCTCGAATTATGACAAAAGAAACAATATAGATTTAATATATCTAGACTTGCAAAAGCTTTTGATACCGTCTCACACGAAAGACTACTTACTAAATTAGCTTTGCATGGAATAAGTGGTAGCCTATTAGGTTGGACTAGTAATTGGTTGAATGGTCGAAAACAGAGAGTTGTTTTAAATGGAAAAACTTCTGGATGGAAAAGTGTTGCAAGTGGAGTTCCTCAGGGTTCCGTTCTTGGGCCACTTCTATTCATAGTATATATAAATGATATAGACCATGGACTAAAATCTACTGTTTCCAAATTTGCTGATGATACAAAACTGTGCGGAGTGGCAAATGATCACTCAAACCAATTAGATATTCAAGAAGATTTAGATCAATTACAGCAATGGTCTGAAAAGTGGCTAATGAAATTTAACACAAGTAAATGCAAGGTAATGCACATAGGTAAAAATAACAGTAAGTACGATTACAAGTTATTTGGTAATTCGTTAACAAAAGTGGATAGTGAAAAAGATCTCGGTGTAATTATCAGTAACGACCTCAAATCATCCAAGCAGTGTATTTCAGCCTCTGAGAAAGCAAATAAGATTCTGGGACTGATTGCGCGATCTTTTGATTTCAAAAGTCCATCACTCATTAACAAGCTATATAAATCGTTAGTTCGTCCACATTTGGAATATGCTGTTTCCGTATGGTCACCGAATCTCATTAAAGACATTGACAGACTGGAAAAAGTACAACGGTGAGCCACAAAACTAATTCCAAATATCAAAAATAAATCATACGAAAATCGACTAAAACACATGAATCTGTTTTCCCTAAAAAAGCGTAGACTCAGAGGTGACTTGATACAGGTCTTTAAGATTTCAAAGGGAATTGACAACATCAAAAGTGACAAAATTTTCACATTGAATGAGAATCAGACAAGAAACAATGGTCTCAAACTGTCTGGAAATAGATTCAGTTTGGAAGTAGGTAGAAACAACTTTGCCAACCGTGTAGTTAATGAATGGAATAAACTTCCTGCACAGGTAGTGCAATGTAGTTCAGTTCGAAGCTTTAAGAATCATTTAGATAAATACCTAAGTAAGATGCTGTAATGATTATAATTTATCTTATATTATTTGTTTTGTTTTGTTATCATTTGTCTGTCTGATTTTCATTTATTATTAGTTATATGTCAATTTATTATTATCTACTATTTACCTGTTTGTTTATTATTTAACTATACCTATGCATTTATTTATGTATTTTATTTGTTATTTACATTATCATAGTTTTTATTTATTATTTTATTATCAATATGATTTTTTTTTTCGCATCCGACCTAGATATGGATCAAAAGGTCTCCTGTCGGCATGCTCCGCCTTTGTAATCCTTTGTATCAGCTTTTCTTCCGCTCTTCGGACTTGGCTCACTCCTACGATGCCCCACTTGGTGCTGTCTAGTTCTTCCATTAAACTTTCCAGTCTGTGGTCTTCTGAGAGAGTTCTTACGTTGTAGGTATAGATCTTCATTCTCTTCGTATTGTTTAATATCCAAGACTTGGATCTCCTTGGACAGTACTTATTCACAATCGGTGGCACACTGCCCGTAAGCATACGAGGCAATGTGATTGGACCTTTAGGAGACGATGATCCAACAGGAACGCCCGGTTTTGTTTTGGTTGTAATGTTCATGTTCGTGATTGCTATCAAGGGATTCGGGCAGTAATCTCATCTCCGTGCCAACTGGTTTCTGGTGAGATATTTCTCTGGTGTCACCTTATTCATTATATTCGGTGAAGGCCAATATATCTATAGGGTGCCCAATAGTCCACGCCGTCATTATGACGGTACCCCATATATCTACGAGGAGTTTCCCTGTTCGCCATCAGGGACGTGTCAGTTAGCAGTTGGTCCTGCGACTGTGTGTGTGAGCTGCTCTTTGTCTGATCTTTCTTGCAAAACCTATTCGATATGGGTGACCCTGAAGATTTCCTCTCTATCGACATACCTTTTGTAATCATTAAGATTCTCAAGCCTATCCACCACGTCAAGGTGTCACTTCTAGGATTTATACTGTATATATATATATATATATATATATATATATATATATATATATATATGTATATATATGTATAATATATATATATATATATGTATGTATGTATACATATATGTATATATTTATGTATGCATATATATGTATATACACATGGAATATTTATCTCTGCCAAAACCCATCGTAACTTCGAAAAAATCGTAAGTGATCCCAAGCTGAGGAATAGTTGTATATGAAGGCTGGAAAAAATTCGGCGACGAATTGTGGGAACATCATCATTTCATTTATTAATTAATTTACTTGTTTATATTTTTATTATGTACTTATCCATTTATCAATTTATCTATTTATTCATCTATTTACATATTTGCTTGTTTTATAGTTTAATTATCTATTTACGTATTTATTTAATTTTTAGATTAATTAAAATTTTACTCATATTTTCCTGCCTAGTTATTTTTCTTATGTAAATGGCTTAAATATTCATATTTCTAATCTGGATAGCGTTGTATGGATATTAATTTGATTATATACGATTATGTATTTATGTAAACGTATATGTATATATGTGTGTGTGCGAGTATACTGAAGATATATATATATATATACACACACACAACACATATATATATATATATATATATAAGTATATACATATATATATATAAACATGTATATATATATATATATATTTATATATATATGTATATGTGCGTGTGCGTGTGCGTGTGTGTGTGTGTGTGTGTGTGTGTGTGTGTGTGTGTGTGTGTGTGTGTGTGTACATGTTTGCGTGCGCGTGAGTATGAGTGTGTCTACCTACGCATGTGTATATGTGTGTGTGTGCGTATGTATGTGTATGAACGTGTGAGTGTGTACGTGTGTGTGTGTGTGTGTGTGTGTGTGTGTGTGTGTGTGTCAGTTATGAGCTACCGAGTTTAATGCTTCCACTCTTCAAGAAATTTCGCCTTTTGTGTACCACTCGCCCGACCGACTGACCATCAGCATGGGCAGCAAAACAAGATGCGACAAGCGGAGTCACACCTGCTGAGCCTCGATACCGTGCAAGTCCAGACTTGTGAGAGGAATGAATATCGACGGCGCCCTCAGCTGGAGAAACGCCTTCAAGAGGCCCCAAGACCAGGAATGGTGGAGGCACAAGCCCAAGGAGATCTCCTCTCAAGAAGAAGAGCTCGACAGGACTTTCGAGAGGCCGGGGGTTCCGCTTTGGAGAAGACTTCCCCCCCGGCCTAGTCCTCAAAGAACCAAAAGTCCAAGCCCAAGACCCACGCCTACAAGGACTTTGATAGCCGTAGAGCACCTTCTACAGAGGCTCCAAGAGGACACACAACGAAGTGTGGACGAGCCCTCGAGGATGGATCAAGTCCGTCTCATAGCCCCATGCAAGTTCTGCAGTAGAGGAAGAAACTACTGCTGGATACACGGCACCGAAGAAGACGACGAGGACGACGTCTCTTCTTCGGTGACCGAGGAAACAGATCCGTCCTCCCGCCTTCAGGAAGACACGGGGTCCTGGAGGCTGTCCTCGAGGGCGACTGAGGACTCTGGAGGGCGCCGCGAGTCGTGGAGGCCGAGCCCAGTCGTCCCTCAGTGGAGGACACCTCCAGCCTGGTACCGCACCAGGAGTGATGTCGACACCTGGAGGCGCTGAGCAAAGACCATCAAGTCTAAATGAACTAAATGAGAAGAAAAAGAAAAGAAAAAAGAAAAAATAGACCAAACGTTAGAAAAATTATACAAGAAAAAGCCCATTGGAAAAATAAAATGAAAAAATAAAAAACTAGAAAAGCAGAAAAAAAGACAATTTTAGCCCAAAGGAGTACTTTTATTTAAAGCCCAAATTGGACTTGTTGAACAGTTCCAAAGCCAAAATGAATTTAAATTTCTAGCCCAAAAAAGGATTAAAATCGTCCTTGGAACCACGAGGTTCCCCTCAGCTGAATAGAATTCCTTAGCGACGACAATCCCAGAGGATTAACTCACCGTCCCACTCCCACGCCGTGGGAAGTGAGAAACCCCTGTTTGGTTGAGGCCCTGTCATTTGCGGTGAGCCGCCGTTTTTTTTTGTTTTTTTTTTATGGGGCTGTTTTGCTTCGAGCGCCTGCCGCTAGAGTCACCAAATGAAAATCACCACTCAAGCTCTCCAACAACCACAAGCTCCTATCATCGCCACAAGCCACCCCAACACTACAAGAGTTGTTACAGTACCCTAGGTTAGGCACGTCCACCTGTGTAGGGTGCACACACACACACACACACACACACACACACACGCACACACACACACACACACACACACACACACACAAATACGCACACACATTTATTGAGGTAAATAAAAGTGGTATTTGCCTATTTGGACGAGGAAATTATAAAAAAAAAAATCTTACTACACTAATAAGACCAAAACTGAGTACGCAGCAACACTATGGACACCCAGTACCAAAAAGAATATTAAGAAAATTAGAAAGATTACAAAGAGTAACAACAAAACTTGCACCAACTCTTTTCGAAATGACATATGAGCAAAGACTGTCCAAATTAGAATTACTAACTCTAGAACAAAGAAGGGAAAGAGGAGACTTACTATCTATAGAGTAATGAAAGTAATGGAAATCTTAGATAAGAATAACTTATTGAAATGGGACAATGGAAAAACGAGAGGACACGAAAAGAAACTAAAAAAAAGATACTTACAGAAAAGATCTGAAAAAAACAGTTTCCCACACAGAGTGATAGATACTTGGAACAGATAAAGGATTATCTCAAAACCCACATGGCGACCCATAAATGATAAAAAAAATGTCAAGTGACCTTTGAAACAAATGATTAAGATTAACGCCACACTGTTATATGCGGGTCGCCATATTGTACAGCAGCCCACGATTCCGTGCCTCATGAGTTTCGCTGTTACCACTTTTGTGTTTGCTCTGTTATTGACAATATTATTAGTGATGGTGCATAGTATATTACATGTCATTTGTATCATTAAATATAACTATGCATTTATTCATTATCATTTATATTTTTATTTTTTATCTATCATATTTTTCAGCATCCGACCTAGTTATGGACCAAAAGGTCTCCTGTCGGCATGCTCCGCCTTTGTAATCCTTTGTAACCCTTTGTAAAAAACTAGACAAAGAAACAGTGTGTGCAAACACTATTCAAGATTTTAAGAAAAAGCTTGATGCTGAGAGATACAAAGACGGGACACTACGAGCATAGCTCCCTTCCCATATAATACAACTAGTTAAATACAACTAGGTAAATACACACACACACACACACACAGTACTTCTGCTTTCGAGCGGAGGCGCGCTCGTGCTGCATTTGACCTGAGGTCAAGACTCGATGTAGTGAGCTATTCCTTCACCGCAGTTACCGGAAAACTCATGATGGTGACCTGGACTACCGCTCACTTCCCTATGCTCCCTGAGTCACTGTGATATATTAGTATTTAAATAAATAATGCCATTTGTTCTTTTGTTTACATTGTGTAGTATTCAGGAGCCTGTATTAGGATTAGATTCAGTACTGCGAAGGCTCCGTATTGTTTTGATTATATCATCGATTGGTTGTTGTTGTGATTGGTTTGTTTTTTGGTGAAGTCAAGGTAGGCTTCCACTCAAATTAAACTTTGAGCTGATTACCCATCGCCTTTATCATAGTCACCGTGTGCAGAGTAGAGGGATATTATAAGTTCTGTCTTAAGTTCTGCAAAAATATAATTAAGTAAACACACACAAAAACACACCCGGCTTTAAGAGATTACTAACACTACAAGTCGTTACTGACACCCTAAAACAAGGAGATGGTTTTTATATGTGCGTGTATGCTTGCGTGTGCGCGTGTGTGTGTGTGCGCGCGAGTATGTGTGTGTATAAGGTAACATAATTTCTGCTAGATCATTCTTATCTATATAAATGTATATGTATATATATATATATGTATATATATACATATATATATATATATATATATATATATGCATACATATGTGTGTGTGTGTATGTATATGTATGTGTGTGTGTGTGTGTGTGTGTGTGTGTGTGTGTGTGTGTGTGTGTGTGTGTGTACAGTGAAAGACGAGATGACAAACGGAGTCCCACAATGGTTGGTTATAGCACCTAAAGTGTTCTTGGTATTGTATGTAAATGGCAAATTACAAACTACACCAATGGCTCAAGGACTTTAACAAGGGTGATGCAAGCAAGGTTATCATATTAAGACAGAAAGGCAGGGCACATAGTAATGGATTTAAATTGGACAAATTTAGGTTTAAGAAGGAAATAGGCAAGAACTGGTGGTCAACGAATGGAATAGAATTAGTAACCAGGTAGTGAGCGCTGAAACGGTCAGACAACTTTATGAATGGGGATAACAGGTGGTGATGAACTTGGAACCACCTAGTGTAGGCCTTATGGTCTCTTGGAGTCTTCTTCATTCTTATGCCCTTATGTTATATCATAAGTTCTGCGCGTGAGATTATGTCAGGTGTCCACTGCCCTTTAGAAATATTAATATTAGGGCATTCCTCAATTAATGCTGATTCGACTATTTTCCTCCTGAAACCACAGTGGGACTTGAACACTAATCTGGCCTTACCCCAGTCGAAAGAATGATTCTTATTTTTGACATGAAGAAATACAGCCGAGTTTTCTTGCCCATACCTAATTGACCTTTTATGTTCTGCCAATCTAGTGTTCAAGTCTCTCCCGGTTTGACCCAAGTAAACCAAATCACAATCTTTGCAGGGCAAACAATAAACACCAGGTGACTCAACTTCCTTCG
Organism: Oratosquilla oratoria; assembly: GCF_046742065.1. Taxonomy (NCBI): domain Eukaryota; kingdom Metazoa; phylum Arthropoda; class Malacostraca; order Stomatopoda; family Squillidae; genus Oratosquilla; species Oratosquilla oratoria. The sequence goes on from NC_134796.1 coordinate 52,715,269, forward strand.
GTTTTTGTTGAACGTTCACAATTTGCTTACGCACGGTGTTAGGATAGTGATAGGCAATAGTGAGACGTTCACGAGGAAACAATTTAGTAGAAGAACTGATGGTATTATTGAATGGAATTTTTAAGATGTCCTTAAAGGAGCGGTGAAAACTTGAGGGGACGGAAGTTTTAAAATGGTTGGCCCTAGCCTTACTGAGGGCTTGGTCCAGAAACCAAGGTGGATAAGCCAACTTCTCAAGTTGACATTTGATCACCTCAATCTCATGGTCCAGAAATTGAGGACTGCAAATCCTGAAAGCCCTCAAGAAAAGGCCAGAGGCAACACTTTTCTTGACATTGTCAGGGTGATTGCTAAAAAAGTGGAGATAACTGCCTGAATGGGTGGGCTTACGGTATACTGTAAAGAATAAATTATCATCAGTTCTTCTTAACAAAATATCCAAGAAAGGGATTTGGTGTCCTTCTTCCCATTCAACTTTAAATTTAAGATTCGGGGTCAATTGGTTCAATTTATCATGGAACACTTCAAATGGGCCCCAACTGTCATCCCATGCCGAAAAGATATCGTCTACGTACCTGAGCCAAATCATTTCGGGCGGTTTGATGCTGGCAAAAGGGTACACTCAAAATACTCCATGTACAAATTGGCCAAAACAGGAGACAAATTGGAACCCATACTGCAACCGAATTTTTGACGGAAGAATTGGTCTTGAAAGGAGAAAACATTTGAAGAAACACACAGGCGAACTAAAGCAAGAATTTTGTTGACAGGGAGGGGGGAAAAGTCTTGAAACGGTTGCAGTTTGGTTTCCAAAAAAGTAAGTACATCATCAACATTAATTTTCGTAAATAACGAGGAAACATCAAGGCTGAGGAGCCTTAAACCCTGAACTTTCATATTTTTGGTCTTAGAAATAAAATCACATGAATTTGTGATATGAGAATTAGAGAAATTCCCTACGTACGGGGATAAAAGATCCGCCAGCCATTTAGCAAGTTTGCTAGTGCAGGAGCCGCGGTTGGATATGATGGGCCTGAGGGGAATGTCTGTTTTGTGAATTTTAGGGAGACCATAAAAATATGGGAGCTTAGGGTTGGTAACTTTCAAATCATTAATGCGTTTATCAACTGTGATATTACGGACTTGTCTGTTAAACTCGGCGGCTGCGTTCTTAAGGGGTTTCAGGAGGAAAATAGTCGAATCAGCATTAATTGAGGAATGCCCTAATATTAATATTTCTAAAGGGCAGTGGACACCTGACATAATCTCACGCGCAGCAGTAAATAAGCTGGTGCGGACGTTACATCCTCCCCTCTCCTCACCCCCTCCCTCCTCCGCCACCCCAGTTTGCCCCACGCCTGAGTGAGGTCAACTGTCCACATCTCTTCTTACTGTAGTTTATAAGTCCCCTCTGTTCTCTATCTTATGTACTTTCCTGAAGAGGGCTACAGTTGATAGCCGAAATATAGGATTATTCTTTATTCGAAGTTTATTCTTTCTCAGACTGTGGGTTCCTGTGTGTTATTTACAAATGTGCTACTACATTTCTATTGAGAAATATATATGTATATACAGTATATATATATATATGTATATATATATGTATATACAGTATATATATATATATGTATATATATATATATATATATGTTTGTGTGTGTGTGTGTGTGTGTGTGTGTGTGTGTGTGTGTGTGTGTGTGTGTGTGTGTGTATATATATGTATGTGTGTGTGTGTGTGTGTGTGTGTAAGTGTGTGTGTGTGTGTGTGTGTGTATGTATGTATATATATATATAAATATGTATGTATATATATGTATATATGTATGTATGTATGTATATGTATATATACATGGAATATTTATCTGCCAAAACCCATCGTAACTTCGAAAAAAATCGTAAGTAATCCTAAGCTGAGGAATAGTTATATATGAAGGTTGGAAAAAAATTCGGCGACGAATTGTGAGAACATCATTATTTCATTTATTAATTAATTTACTTATTTATCTTTTTATTTTTTACCTATCCATTTACCAATTTATCTATTTATTCATCTAATTATCTATTTGCTTGTTTGATAATTTGATTATTCATTTACGTATCTATCTAGTTTTCAATAAAATAATTATTTTATTCATGTTTTCCTGCCGAGTTATTTTTCTTATGTAAATGGCTTGAATATGCATATTTCTAATCTGGATAACGTTGTACGCATATCAATTTGATTATATACGATTATGTATATATGTATATGCATATGTATATGTATATATGTGTGTATGCGAGTATACTGAAGATATATATATATATATATATGTGTGTGTGTGTGTGTGTGTGTGTGTGTGTGTGTGTGTGTGTGTGTGTGTGTAAGTGAACATGTTTGCGTGTGCGTGAGTATGAGTGTGTCTACGTGTGCATGTGTATACGAATGTATTTGCATATGCATGTGTGTATGAACGTGTGTGTGTGTGTGTGTGTGTGTGTGTGTGTGTGTGTCAGTTATGAGCTACCGAGTTTAATGCTTCCACTCTTCAAGAAATTTCGCCTTTTGTGTACGACTCGCCCGACCGACTGACCATAAGCATCGGCAGCAAAACGAGATGCGACAAGCGGAGTCACACCTGCTGAGCCTCGATACCGTGCAAGTCCAGACTTGTGAGAGGAATGAATATCGACGGCGCCCCCACCTGGAGAAACGCCTTCAAGAGGCCCCAACAACAGCAATGGCGGAGACACAAGCCCAAAGAGATCTCCTGCCAACGACAAGAGCTCGACAGGACTTTCGAGGGGCCGGGGGTTCCGCTTTGGAGAAGACTTCCCCCCCGGCCTACTCCACCAAGAACCACAAGTCCGAGCCCAAGACTCACGCCTACAAGTACATTGATAGCCGTAGAGGAACTTCTGGAGAGGCTCCAAGAGGACACACAGCGAAGCATTGACGAGCCTTCAAGAATGGATCAAGTCCGCCTGCTAGCCCCATGCAAGTTCTGCAGTAGAGGAAGGAACTACTGCTGGATACACGGCACCGAAGAAGACGACGAGGACGACGTCTCTTCTTCGGTGACCGAAGAAACAGATCCGTCCTCCCGCCTTCAGGAAGACACGGTGTCCTGGAGGCTGTCCTCGAGGGCGACTGAGGACTCTGGAGGGCGCCGCGAGTCCTGGAGGCCGAGCCCAGTCGTCCCTCAGTGGAGGACACCTCCAGCCTGGTACCGCACCAGGAGTGATGTCGACACCTGGAGGCGGTGAGCAAAGCCCAGCGAGTCTAAATGGACTAAATGAGAAAGAAAAAGAAAATAAAGTAGAAAAAATAGACCAAACATTAAAAAAGGACAAAAAAAAGCCCATTGGAAAAAGTATATATTAGAAAATAAAAAACTAGAAAAGCAGGAAAGAACAGACAATTTTAGCCCAAAGGAGTACTTTTATTTGAAGCCCAAAATGGACTTGTTGAAAAGTTCCAAAGCCAAAATGAATTTAAATTTCTAGCCCAAAAAAGGATTAAAATCGTCCTTGGAGCCACGAGGTTCCCCTCAGCTGAATAAAATTGCTTGGCGACGACAATTCCAGAGGATTAACTCACTCACCATCCCACTCCCACGCCGTGGGAAGTGAGAAACCCTTGTTTGGGTGAGGCCTTGCGAGTTACGGTAAGCCGCTGCTTTTTTTTTTTTTTTTTTTTTATGGGGCTGTTTTGCTTCGAGCGCCTGCCGCTAGAGTCGCCAAATGAAGATCACCACTCAAGCTCCCCAACTCCCACAAGCTCCCTATCACCGCCACAAACCTCCCAAACACGACAAGAGTTGTTAGGGTACTCTCGGTTAGGCACGTCCACCTGTATAGGACGCACGCACGCGCACACACACGCACATACACACACACACACACACACACACACACACACACACAAAGATTATCGAAATTCGAACTACCAACACTAGAGCAGAGAAGAGAAAGAGGTGATCTACTGACTATATATAGAATCATGAAAGGAATGGAAATCCTTGACAGGATTGATTTTCTAAAAAATGACAAACTCAAAAAGGATAACTATAGAAGAGATCGGAAAAAGAATAGCTTCCCACACAGAGTGCTGAATATATGGAATAACTTAGATAAAGAAGCAGTGTGTGCAAATACTATTCAAGATTTTAAGAAAAACTTGATGCTGAAAGATACAAAGACGGGTCACTACGAGCATAGCTCCCTTCCCGTGTAATACAACTAGGTAAACACACACACACACACACACACACACACACACACACACACACACACAACTCGTGGGGCAGTTGGTAGAGTTCTAGCCTGCCACTTCGGCGGTCCGGGTTCGAATCCCGCCCAGGGCTGAAATAATTTCACTATCACTGCGCTGCGAGTCGTTACTCCAACTCTCTTGGGAGGGGAGTTGGGTGTGTGTATGCGTGTAAGGTCACAGCATTACCCAAAGATCGGTCATATATGAGCTCTGAGCTCTCTTCCGAGAAGGAAATAGCTGTCGATCACGAGTCCAACACGTGATCCAAGAACATGGTGAATCACACACATACGCACGCTGCGAGTCGTTACTCCAACTCTCGTGGGCGGGGAGTTGGGTGTGTGTGCGCGTGTAAGGTTACATCATTAGCCATAGATCGGTCATATATGAACTCTGAGCTCTCTTCCTTGAGGGAAATAGCTGTCGGTCACGAGTCCAACACGTGATTGAAGACCATGGTGAATCATACACACACACACACACACACACACACACACACACACACACACACATGAGCTCTGACCTCTCATCCGGGAGGGTAATAACTGTCGATCACAAGTCCAATGCGTGGTCCAAGACCATGGTGAATCACATACACACACACACACACACACACACACACACACACACACACACACACACACACACACACACACACACACACACACACACACACACACACACACATACACACACAGAAATACAAGAGGACACGGAAAGAAAATAAAAAAAGACAGCTATAGAAGAGATTTGAAAAAGAACAGCTTTCCTCACAGAGTAATAGACAGTTGGAACAAGTTAGATGAGAAAGTGGTGTGTGCAAAAACAATACATGAATTTAAAAATAGTTTAGATAAAATGAGATATGAAGACGGGACCCCACGAGCATAGCTCCCCTTCCCGTAAAATACAACTAGGTACAACTAGGTACAACTAGGTAAATACACACACACACACACACACACACACACACACACACACACACACACACACACACACACACACACACAGCTTGACACCTGATAAATATGTCATTAATTATTTGGAGAGACTTTTAACTTATTAAGATCAATGAAAGTGGCCTTCGACTACATGGATGAAGAAATGGTTAAAAGAAATAGTGGTTACACTAATAAGACCTAAACTAGAATATGCTGCAACACTATGGGCACCTAGCACAAAAAAGAACGTAAGAAAATTAGAAAGAATCCAAAGAGCATCGACAAAAATGGCACCTACACTATCAAATCTGACATACGAATAAAGATTGGAGAAATTACATCTATCAACACTGGAACAGAGAAGAGAAAGAGGTGATTTGTTGACCATTTACAATATTATGAAAGGGATGGAAATTCTCGATAGAGACGACTTATTAAAATGGGACAGAAGAGAAACAAGAGGACACGAAAAGAAGCTAAAGAAGGACAGTTACAGAAGAGACCTGAAAAAGAATAGCTTCCCACATAGAGTGATTGATGTCTGGAACAAACTAAACGGAGAAACAGTGAGTGCCAAAACTATACACGATTTTAAGAATAAACTGGATGCGGAGAGATACGAAAACGGGTCACTACGAGTATAGAACTCGTCCCGTAAAATACAACTAGGTAAGTACAACTAGGTAAATACATGGAACAAATTGAAAGAGAAAACAGTGAGTGCTAAAACTATACATGATTTTAAGCAAGAACTGGATGCGGAAAGATACAACTGCGGGTCACTCTTCTCCCGCAAAATACAACTAGGTAAATACTAGGTAGATACACACACACACACACACACACACACACACACACACACACACACACACACACACACACACACACACGGTGGCGCGGTTGGTAGAGTCCCAGAGTGTCAGTACGGCGGTGCCGGCGGTACTTGGTTCGAATCCTGCCCATTACTCCAACTCTCGTGGGCGGGGAGCTGTGGGTGTGTGTGTGTGTAAGGTCATAGCATTACCCATAGATCGACCATACGAGCTCTGAGCTCTCTTCCCTGAGGGAAATAGCTGTCGATCACGAGTCCAACACGTGATCGAAAGACCAAAGTGCATCATACACATTCACGCACTCGCGCACAGTACTTCTGCTTTCGAGCGGAGGCGCGCTCGTCCAGCATTTGACCTGAGGTCAAGACTCGATGTAGTGAGCTATTCATTCACCGCAGTTACCGGAAAATTCATGATGGTGACCTGGACTAACGGTCAGTTCCCTATGATGCTCCCTGAGTCACTGTGATATATTAGTATTTAAATAGATAGTGTCATTTGTTCTTTTGTTTACATTGTGTAGTATTCAGGAGCCTGTATTAGGATTGGATTCAGTACTGCGAAGGCTCCGTATTGTTTTGATTATATCATCGATTGGTTGTTGTTGTGATTGCTTTGTTTTTTGAAGCCAAGGTAGGCTTCCACTCAAATTAAACTTTGAGCTGATTACCCATCGCCTTTATCATAGTCACCGTGTGCAGAGTAGAGGGATATTATAAGTTCTGTCTTAAGATCTGTAAAAATATAATTAAGTAAACACACAGAAAAAACACAGACGCCTTTAACAGATTACTAACAATACAAGTCGTTACTGACACCCTAAAGCAACGAGATGGTTTTTATGTGTGCGTGTGTGCTTCCGGTGTGCGCGTGTGTGTGCGCTCGTGCGCGAGTATATGTGTGTATAAGGTTCTCATATATATACACACACACACATATGTATGTATGTATATATATATATATATATATATATATACATATATATACATATATATACACACACACATATACATATATACATATATATATATATATATATATATATATATATATATATATATGTATGTGTGTATGTGGCGAAAGAGGAGATGACGAGCGGAGTCACACAAAGGTTGGTTATAGCACCTACAGTGTTTTTGATATTGTATGTCAATGAAAAATTACAAACTACACTAATGGCTCACTGACTTTAAGAAGGGTGATGCAAGCAAGGTTATCATATTAAGACAGAAGAGCAGGACACGTTGTAATGGATTTAAATTGGACAAATTTAGGTTTAAGAAGGAAATAGGCAAGAACTGGTTTATCAACGGAATGGTTAACGAATGGAATAGACTTAGTAACCATGTAGTGAGCGCTGAAACAATTGGTTGTTTTAAGAGAAGATGAGATAACTTTATGGGTAGGGATGGCAGGTGGTAAGGGACATGGAACTGCCTAGTGTAGGCCTTATGGTCTCTTGCAGTCTCCTCCATTCTTATGAGAAGAGTGAAAGACGAAGAGGTGAGTGCAAATTGTTACAATGATATATGTATACTTGGAATCAAACGCGGAAAAATTGATATAATGCCAAAAATACAAAGTATTGGACATTCGTGGAAACTTGGAAACACACAGTGAATTAATCGATGATATTATATATTTTCTTCATTTACGAAATCAAACAAAGGGAAAGATTTAGGAATGTTGGTCACGAATATTTTACCACATGACAACAAATGTATCGTCCAAATCATGGGTGAAACACACAAAATGTTGACGAAAACAAAAGCACATCTTCACAACATAGACGGAGAGATAATGAAATAGAAATACAGAATGATTGGTCGCCTGAAACTAGAATATGTAGCGATGGTGTTATTTTCACATAAATTGAAGGGTACTAGATTAAGCAGCGGCCAAGTAGGGCTACACAACCCGAAAATAGATACAGCTTAGATAACACGTTTTTAGAGAAAACTGAGTGCGAGAGAGACATGGGAGTTTTAGTGAGTCCAGACCTTAAAACCAGGAAACAGTGTATTACCACCAGGAATAAAGCTAATAGAGCATTAGGTTTCATTGCTAGGACGGTAACGAATAGAAGTGTAGATGTAATTATCAAACTCTATCTAGCGATGGGTAGACCCATCCTTGACTATGCGGTACAGTTTTGGTCTCCGTCCTATAGAATGGGCATCAGTTCACTAGAATCAGTACAGAGAAGAATGACCAAAATGATACATGGACTCAGGAACTTGCCTTACGAGGAGAGGCTTAGGCACCTTAACTTACACTCTCTGGAAAGACGCAGAGTGCGGGGTGATCTAATAGAGGTGTTCAAGTGGATCAAAGGGTGATGCAAGCAAGGTCATCATATTAAAATAACAGGGCAGGACTCGGAGTAATGGATTTAAACTGGAAAAATTTATATTGAAGAAGGAAATAGACAAGAATTGGTTTACTAACAGGGTGGTCAACGAATGGAATAGACTTAGTAACCATGTAGTGAGCGCTGAAACTATCAGTTTTTTAAGGAACGGTCAGACAACTTTATGGATGGGGATGACAGGTGATGATGGATATGGAACTACCTAGTGTAGGCCTTATGGCCTCTTCCAGTCTCCTTTATTCTTATGTTCTTATGTTATATTATAAGTTTTATCTTATGTTCTGCAAAAATATAATTAGTAAACACAC
>NC_134796.1:52728976-52738976 GCF_046742065.1 Oratosquilla oratoria
ATATATATATATATATACACACACACACACACACACACACACACATATATATATATATATATATATATATATATATATATATACGGGATTCGAACCCGCTGCATCTGGAAGTAAACTTCCAAGACACACTCGCCTTAGAACGCTCGACCACTTGACGGTATAAAACCATGGGAACTCATAGTCAAACTGACTGTTGTGATTGGGGAGGGCGCTCATTACACCCATTAACACCAAGGCGAGTGTGTCTTGGAAGTTTACTTCCAGATGCAGTGGGTTCGAATCCCGTGCGCTACTGTCAAGGAGATTGTCTGATTGATGTCGCTGTTCACTAGCGAATTTCTCAAATAGTTACGTTGGCGACAAGCGTGAAGGGATTCGTTCCGGTCCTTACTACTCCCACTGGGTGCGGTGGCCATGGTGTGAAAATGGGTGTTAATGGGTGTAGTGAGCGCCCTCCCCAATCTCGATAGTCAGTTTGACTATGAGTTCCCATGGTTTTATACCGTCAAGTGGTCGAGCGGTCTAAGGCGAGTGTGTCTTGGAAGTTTACTTCCAGATGCAGCGGGTTCGAATCCCGTGCGCTACTCTCAAGGAGATTGTCTGATATATATATATATATATATATATATATATATATATATATATATATATATGTATGCATATATATGTATATACACATGGAATATTCATCTGCCAAAACCCATCGTAACTTCGAAAAATTTGTAAATGATCCCAAGCTGAGGAATAGTTATATTTGAAGGCTGGAAAAAATTCGGCGACGAATTGTGGGAATATCATTATTTCATTTATTAATGCATTTACTTGTTTGTATTTTTACTTTGTACTTATCCATTTACCAATTTGTCTATTTATTCATCTATTCATATATTTGCTTGTTTGATAATTTAGTTATCTATTTACGTATTTATCTAGTTTTTTAATTAATTAACTATTTTACTCATATTTTCCTGCCTAGTTATTTTTCTTATGTAAATGGCTTGAATATTCATATTTCTAATCTTGATAACGTTGTATGCATATTAATTTGTTTATATACGATTATGTATATATGGACACGTATATGTATATATGTGTGTGTGCGAGTATACTGAAGATATATATATATATATATATATATATGTATATATATATATATACATATATATATATACACACACACACACATGTATATCATATATATATATATATATATATATATATACATATGTGTGTGTGTGTGTGTGTGTGTGTGTGTGTGTGTGTATGTGTGTGTAAGTGAACATGTTTGCGTGCGCGTGAGTATGAGTGTCTACCTCTTCATGTCTATCCGAGTGTGTTTGCTTTTGTATGAACGTGTGTGTGTGTGTGTGTGTGTGTGTGTGTGTGTGTGTGTGTGTGTGTGTGTGTGTGTGTGTGTGTTCGTGTCAGTTACCAACTACCGAGTTTTATGCTTCCCCTCTTCAAGAAATTTCGCCTTTTGTGTACCACTCGCCCGACCGACTGACCATCAGCATCGGCAGCAAAACGAGATGCGACAAGCGGAGTCACACCTGCTGAGCCTCGGCACCATGCAAAGCCAGAATTGTGAGAGGAATGAATATCGACGGCGCCCTCAGCTGGAGAAACGCCTTCAAGAGGCCCCAAGACCAGGAATGGTGGAGGCACAAGCCCAAGGAGATCTCCTCTCAAGAAGAAGAGCTCGACAGGACTTTCGAGAGGCCGGGGGTTCCGCTTTGGAGAAGACTTCCCCCCCGGCCTAGTCCTCAAAGAACCAAAAGTCCAAGCCCAAGACCCACGCCCACAAGGACTTTGATAGCCGTAGAGCACCTTCTAGAGAGGCTTCAAGAAGACACGCAGCGAAGCGTGGACGAGCCCTCGAGGATGGATCAAGTCCGTCTCATAGCCCCATGCAAGTTCTGCAGTAGAGGAAGGAACTGCTGCTGGATACACGGCACCGAAGAAGACGACGAGGACGACGTCTCTTCTTCGGTGACCGAGGAAACAGATCCGTCCTCCCGCCTTCAGGAAGACACGGGGTCCTGGAGGATGTCCTCGAGGGCGACTGGGGACTCTGGAGGGCGCCGCGAGTCGTGGAGGCCGAGCCCAGTCGTCCCTCAGTGGAGGACACCTCCAGCCTGGTACCGCACCAGGAGTGATGTCGACACCTGGAGGCGGTGAGCAAAGCCCAGCAAGTCTAAATGAACTAAATGAGAAGAAAAATCAAATAAAGTAGAAAAAATAGACCAAACATTAAAAGAAGGATAAAAGAAAAAGCCCATTGAAAAAACAAACTAGAAAAGCAGGAAAAAACAGACAATTTTAGCCCAAAGGAGTACTTTTATTTGAAGCCCAAAATGGACTAGTTGAACAGTTCCAAAGCCAAAATGAATTTAAATTTCTAGCCCAAAAAAGGATCCAAATCGTCCTTGGAACCACGAGGTTCCCCTCAGCTGAATAAAATTGCTTGGCGACGACAATCCCAGAGGATTAACTCACCATCCCACTCCCACGCCGTGGGAAGTGAGAAACCCCTGTTTGGGTGAGGCCCTGTCAGGCCCTGTCAGTTTTTTTTTTTTTTTTTTTTTTTTTTGTTTTTTTTTTTTTTTTGTTTTTTTTTATGGGGCTGTTTTGCTTCGAGCGCCTGCCGCTAGAGTCACCAAATGAAAATCACCACTCAAGCTCTCCAACAACCACAAGCTCCCTATCACCGCCACAAACCTCCCCAACACTACAAGAGTTGTTACAGTACCCTAGGTTAGGCACGTCCACCTATGTAGGGTGCACACACACACACACACACACACACACACACACACACACACACACACACACACACACACACACACACACACAACTCGTGGCGCAGTTGGTAGAGTTCCTGGCTGCTACTTCGGCGGTCCGGGTTCAAATCCCACCCAGGGCTGAAATAATTTCAGTCTCACTGCGCTGCGAGTCGTTACTCCAACTCTCTTGGGAGGGGAGTTGTGTGTGTGTGTGCGTGTAAAGTCACAACATTACCCGTAGATCGGTCATATATTAGCTCTGAGCTCTCTTTACAGCATTAGCCACAGATCGGTCATATATGAACTCTAAGCTCTCTTCCGTGAGGGAAATAGCTGTCGGTCACGAGTCCAACACGTTACTTAAGACCATAGTGAATCACACACACACACACACATACACACATGAGCTCTGAGCTCTCATCCGGGAGGGTAATAACTGTCGATCACGAGTCCAATGCGTGGTCCAAGACCATGGTGAATCACACAAACACACACACACACACACACCAACACACCCACACACACCAACACACCAACACACACCACACACACACACACACACACACACACACACACACACACACACACACACACACACACACACACACACACATTTATTGAGGTCAATAGAAGTGGCATTTGCCTATTTGGACGAGGAAATGATAAAAAAAATCTAACTACACTAATAAGACCAAAACTTGAGTACGCAGCAACACTATGGACACCCAGTACCAAAAAGAATATTAAAAAAAATAGAAAGAATACAAAGAGCAACAACAAAACTTGCACCAACTCTTTCCGAAATGACATATGAGCAAAGACTGTCCAAATTAGAAGTACTAACTCTAGAACAAAGAAGGGAAAGAGGAGACTTACTATCTATACAGTAATGAAAGTAATGGAAATCTTAGATAGGAATGACTTATTGAAATGGGACAATGGAGAAACGAGAGGACACGAAAAGAAACTAAAAAAAAGATACTTACAGAAAAGATCTGAAAAAAAAACCAGTTTCCCACACAGAGTGACAGATACTTGGAATAGAGAAAGGATTATCTCAAAACCCACATGGCGACCCATAAATAATAAAAAAAAAAATGTTAAATGATCTTTGAAACAAATGATTAAGATTAACGTCACGCTGTTATATGCGGGTCGCCATATTGTACAGCAGCCCACGATTCCGTGCCTCTTGAGTTTCGCTGTTACCACTTTTTGTTATTGACAATATTGTTAGTGATGGTGCATAGTGTATTACATGTCATTTGTATCATTAAATATAACTATGCATTTATTCATTATCATTTATATTTTCATTTTTTATCTATCATATTTTTCAGCATCCGACCTAGTTATGGACCAAAAGGTCTCCTGTCGGCATGCTCCGCCTTTGTAATCCTTTGTAATCCTTTGTAACAAACTAGACAAAGAAACAGTGTGTGCAAACACTATTCAAGATTTTAAGAAAAAACTTGATGCTGAGAGATACAAAGACGGGTCACTACGAGCATAGCTCCCTTCCCATATAATACAACTAGTTAAATACAACTAGGTAAATACACTCACACACACGCACAGTACTTCTGCTTTCGAGCGGAGGCGCGCTCGTGCTGCATTTGACCTGAGGTCAAGACTCGATGTAGTGAGCTATTCCTTCACCGCAGTTACCGGAAAACTCATGATGGTGACCTGGACTACCGCTCACTTCCCTATGCTCCCTGAGTCACTGTGATATATTAGTATTTAAATAAATAATGCCATTTGTTCTTTTCTTTACATTGTGTAGTATTCAGGAGCCTGTATTAGAATTAGATTCGGTACTACGAAGGCTCCGTATTGTTTTGATTATATCATCGATTGGTTGTTGTTGTGATTGCTTTGTTTTCTGGTGAAGTTAAGGTAGGCTTCCACTCAAATTAAACTTTGAGCTGATTACCCATCGCCTTTATCATAGTCACCGTGTGCAGAGTAGAGGGATATTATAAGTTCTGTCTTAAGTTCTGTAAAAATATAATTAAGTAAACACACACAAAAACACACCCGGCTTTAAGATATTACTAACACTACAAGTCGTTACTGACACCCTAAAGCAAGGTGATGATTTTTATGTGTCCGTGCGTGTGTTTGCGTGTGCGCGTGTGTGTGTGCGCGCGCGCGAGTATGTGTGCGTATAAGGTAACATAATTTCTGCTAGATCATTCTTATACATATATATATATATATATATATATATACACACACACACACACACAAACACACACACACACATATATATATACATATATATATATATATATATATATATATATATGTGTGTGTGTGTGTGTGTGTGTGTGTGTGTGTGTGTGTGTGTGTGTGTGTGTGTGTGTGTGTGTACAGTGAAAGACGAGATGACAAACGGAGTCCCACAATGGTTGGTTATAGCACCTAAAGTGTTCTTGGTATTGTATGTAAATGGCAAATTACAAACTACACTAATGGCTCAAGGACTTTAACAAGGGTGATGCAAGCAAGGTTATCATATTAAGACAGAAAGGTAGGGCACATAGTAATGGGTTTAAATTGGACAGATTTAAATTCAAGAAGGAAATAGGCAAGAACTGGTGGTCAACGATTGGATTAGACTTAGTAACCATGTAGTGAGCGCTGAAACTAACGGTTGTTTTAAGAAACTGTTAGACAACTTTATGGATGGGGATGACAGGTGATGATGGATATGGAACTACCTAGTGTAGGCCTTATGGTCTCTTGCAGTCTCCTTTATTCTTATGTTCTGATGTTATATCATAAGTTCTATCTTATGTTCTGCAAAAAATATAATTAGTAAACACACACACAAACACACACGGTTTTAAAATTTTACTAACACTACAAATCGTTACTGACACACTAAAGTAAGGAGATGGCTTTTGTGTGTACATACGTGTGTGTGTGCGTGTGTGTGTGTGTGTGTGTAATTGTATCAGTTTTTCTTCTGCTCTTCGGACTTGGCTCAGTCCTACGATGTCCCACTTGATGTTGTCTAGTTCTTCCATTAAACTTTCCAGCCTGTGGTCTTCTGAGAGAGTTCTTACGTTGTAGGTATAGATCTTCATTTTCTTCATGTTGTTTAATGTCTGAGACTTGGATCTCCTTGGACAGTGCTTACTCACAATCAGTTGCACACTGCCCGTAAGCACATGAAGCAATGTGGTTGGACCTTCAGGAGATGATGATCCAACAGGAATGCCTGGTTTTGTTTTGGTTCTACTGTTCATGTTCATGATTGCTATCAAGGAACTCGGGCAGAAATCTCACCTCCGTGCCAATTGGTTTCTGGTGAGATATTTCTCTGGTGTCGCCTTATTCATTATATTCGGTGAAGGCCAATACATCTATAGGGTACCCAATAGTTCACGCCGTCATTATGACGGTACCCCATATATCTATGATGAGTTTCCCTGTTCGCCATCAGGGACGTGCCAGTTAGCAGTGTGTCCTGCGACTGTGTGTGTGTGTGAGCTGCTCTTTGTCTGATTTTTCTTACAAAACCTATTCGATATGGGTGACACTGAAGATTTCCTTTCTATCTACATAGCTTTTGTAATCATTAAGATACTCACCACGTCAAGGTGTCACTTCTAGTATTTATATATATATATATATATATATATATATATATATATATATATATGTGTGTGTGTGTGTGTGTGTGTGTGTGTGTGTGTGTGTGTGTGTGTGTGTTTGTGTGTGTGTATATGTATGTATATATATGTATATACACATGGAATATTCATCTGCCAAAACCCATCGTAACTTCGAAAAAATCGTAAATGACCCCAAGCTGAGGAATAGTTATATATGAAGGCAGGAAAAAATTCGGCGACGAATTGTGGGAACATCATTATTTCATTTTCTAATTCATTTGATAATTTATCTTTTTATTTTTTACTTATCCATTTACCAATTTATGTATTCATTCATCTATTTATCTATTTGCTTGTTTGATAATTTAATTACCTATTTACGTATTTATCAAATTTTTAATCAATTAATTATTTTACTCATATTTTCCTGCCGAGTTATTTTTCTTATGTAAATGGCTTGAATATGTGTATTTCTAATTTGCATAACGTTGTATGCATATTAATTTGTTTATATACGATGATGTATATATGTACACGTATATGTATATATGTGTGTGTGCGAGTATGCTGATATATATATATATATATATATATATATATATACATATACATGTGTGTGTGTGTGTGTGTGTGTGTGTGTGTGTGTGTGTGTGTGTGTGTGTGTGTGTGTGTGTGTGTGTAAGTGAACATGTTTGCGTGCGCGTGAGTATGAGTGTGTCTACCTATGCTTGTCTATACGAGTGTGTTTGCGTATGTATATGTGTACGAACGTGTGTGTGTGTGTGTGTGTGTGTGTGTGTGTGTGTGTGTGTGTGTGTGCGTGTGTGCGTGTCATTTACCAACTACCGAGTTTAATGCTTCGCCTCTTCAAGAAATTTCGCCTTTTGTGTACCACTCGCCCGACCGACTGACCATCAGCATCGGCAGCAAAACGAGATGCGACAAGCGGAGTCACACCTGCTGAGCCTCGGCACCATGCAAAGCCAGAATTGTGAGAGGAATGAATATCGACTGCGCCCTCAGCTGGAGAAACGCCTTCAAGAGGCCCCAAGACCAGGAATGGTGGAGGCACAAGCCCAAGGAGATCTCCTGTCAAGAACAAGAGCTCCACAGGACTTTGGAGCGGCCGGGGGTTCCGCTTTGGAGAAGACTTCCCCCCCGGCCTAGTCCTCAAAGAACCAAAAGTCCAAGCCCAAGACCCACGACAACAAGGACTTTGATAGCCGTAGAGCACCTTCTAGAGAGGCTCCAAGAGGACACGCAGAGAAGCGTGGACGAGCCCTCGAGGATGGATCAAGTCCGCCTCTTAGCCCCATGCAAGTTCTGCAGTAGAGGAAAGAACTACTGCTGGATACACGGCACCGAAGAAGACGACGAGGACGACGTCTCTTCTTCGGTGACCGAAGAAACAGATCCGTCCTCCCGCCTTCAGGAAGACACGGTGTCCTGGAGGCTGTCCTCGAGGGCGACTGAGGACTCTGGAGGGCGCCGCGAGTCCTGGAGGCCGAGCCCAGTCGTCCCTCAGTGGAGGACACCTCCAGCCTGGTACCGCACCAGGAGTGATGTCGACACCTGGAGGCGGTGAGCAAAGCCCATTAAGTCCCCAATGGACTAAATGAGAAAAAATAAAAATAAAAAAGAAGAAATAGACCAAACATTAAAAGAATGATAAAAGAAAAAGCCCTTTGGAAAAAAAAACTAGAAGAGCAGGAAAAAACAGACAATTTTAGCCCAAAGGAGTACTTTTATTTGAAGCCCAAAATGGACTAGTTAAACAGTTCCAAAGCCAAAATGAATTGAAATTTCTAGCCCAAAAAAAGGATTAAAATCGTCCTTGGAACCACGAGGTTCCCCTCAGCTGAATGAAATTCCTTGGTAACGACAATCCCAGAGGATTAATTCACCGTCCCACTGCCACGCCGTGGGAAGTGAGAAACCCCTCTTTGGGTGAGGCCCTGTCAGTTGCGGTGAGCCGCCGTGTTTTTTTTTTTTTTTTTTTTTTTTTTTTTTTTTTTTTTTTTTTTATTTTTTTTTTTTTTTTTTTTTTTTTTTTTTTTTCCTTATGGGGCTGTTTTGCTTCAAGCGCCTTTCGCTAGAGTCGCCAAATGAAAATCACCACTCAAGCTCTCCTACAACCACAAGCTCCCTATCACCGCCACAAGCCTCCCCAACACAACAAGAGTTGTTACAGTACTCTCGGTTAGGCACGTCCACCTGTGTAAGGTGCACACACACACACACACACACACACACACACACACACAACTCGTGGCGCAGTTGGTAGAATTCCTGGCTGATACTTCGGCGGTCCGGTTTCGAATGCCGCCCAGGGCTGAAATAATTTCAGTCTCACTGCTCTGCGAGTCGTTACTCCAACTCTCTTGGGTGGGGAGTTTTGTGTGTTTGTGCGTATAAGGTCATAACATTACCCATAGATCGGTCATATATGAGCTCTGAGCTCTCTTTCGTGAGGGAAATAGTTATCTGTCACGAGTCTAACACGTGATCCAAGAACATGGTGAATCACACACACACGCACGCTGCGAGTCGTTACTCTAACTCTCGTTGGTGGGGTGTTGGGTGGGTGTGTGCGTGTAAGGTTACAGCATTAGCCATAGATCGGTCATATATGAACTCCGAGCTCTCTTCCTTGAGGGAAATAGCTGTCGGTCACGAGTCCAACACGTGATTCAAGACCATGGTGAATCACACACACACCCATGAGCTCTGAGCTCTCATCCGGGAGGGTAATAACTGTCGATCACGGGTCCAATGCGTGGTCCAAGACCATGGTGAATCACACAGGCACACACACACACACACACACACACACACACACACACACACACACACACACACACACACACACACACACACACACACACACAAATACACACACACACATTTATTGAGGTCAATATTAGTGGCATTTGCCTATTTGGACGAGAAAATGATAAAAAAAATCTAACTACACTAATAAAACCAAAACTTGAGTACGCAGCAACACTATGGACATCCAGTACCAAAAAGAATATAGAAAATTTAGAAAGAATACAAAGAGCAACAACAAAACTAGCACCAACTATTTCCGAAATGACATATGAGCAAAGACTGTCCAAATTAGAATTACCAACTCTAGAACGAAGAAGGGAAAGAGGAGACTTACTATCTATAGAATAATAAAAGGAATGGAAATCTTAGATAAGAATGACTTATTGAAATGGGACAATGGAAAAACGAGAGGACACGAAAAGAAACTGAAAAAAGATACAGAAAAGATCTGAAAAAAAAAATTCCCACACAGAGTGATAAATACTTGGAACAAACTAGACAAAGAAACAGTGTGTGCAAACACTATTCAAGATTTTAAGAAAAAACTTGATGCTGAGAGATACAAAGACGGGTCACCACGAGCATATCTCCCTTCCCGTATAATACAACTAGGTAAATACATACACACACAAACACACACACACACACAGTACTTCTGCTTTCGAGCGGAGGCGCCCTCGTGCTGCATTTGACCTGAGGTCAAGAGTCGATGTTGTGAGCTATTCCTTCACCGCAGTTACCGTAAAACTCATGGTGGTG
>NC_134796.1:52743976-52746476 GCF_046742065.1 Oratosquilla oratoria
AGCTAACCCGTAACAAAGTTACAGTGACATAAACCAATACGCTATCAAGAGAGATATAAGTTGAGCATGACTTTCTTATATTTGTTTGCTCGAATTACATACACCTACACGAAGTATCGCGTTCAACCCACCTCCGCTATAATAGTGCATTTAGCTAGTATGTGCACGTGCGAGTACTGTCCTGTTGTTTTAATATGATGACCTTGCTTGCATCACCCTTGTTAAAGCTTTTGGTCCACTTGAACACCTCTATTAGATCACCCCGCACTCTGCGTCTTTCCAGAGAGTGTAAGTTAAGGTGCCTAAGCCATGTATCATTTTAGTCATTCTTCTCTGTACTGATTCTAGTGAATTGATGTCCATTCTATAGGACGGAGACCAAAAATGTACCGGATAGTCAAGGGTGGGTCTAACTATCGCTAGATAGAGTTTGATAATTATCTCTGCACTTCTATTCGTTGCCATCCTAGCAATGAAACCTAATGCTCTGTTAGCTTTATTCCTGGCGCTAATGCACTGTTTCCTGGTTTTAAGGTCCGGACTCACTAGAACTCCCAAGTCTCTCTCGCACTCAGTTTTCTCTAAAAACGTGTTATCTAATCTGTATCTATTTTCGGGGTTATGTAGCCCTACGTTTAACACGCTACACTTAGAGATATTGAAGGTCATTTGCCATTTCACCGACCATGTGAACAATTTGTTAAGATCATCCTGCAGAATCTCTGCGTCGTCTCCTGACCTAATTAGGCGTCCTATTTTAGTGTCATCCACGAACTTACTAACATCACTATTTATCTCATCGTCTAAATTGTTTATGTACATAATGAACAACAAGGGACCCAAAAATGAGCACTGGGGAACCCCACTAGTAACATTGCCCCACCCGGATTTTACTCCATTTATGCTGACCCGCTGTTTTCTGTTACTGATCCAAGCTCTAATCCTACTATACCATGGGCTTTGTTTTTATTTAGTAGTCTCTGGTGTGCCATCTTGTCGAACGCTTTGCTAAAGCCAAGGTAAATCACATCGTAATTATCATTGTTATCTGACGCCTTATATACTTTAGTATAAAAGGATAAAAGATTAGTCACACATAACCTACCCTTGGAGAAACCATGTTGTATGTCACGAATTAAATTATGTCTCTCGATGTGTTCTCTGAGTCTATTTACTATTATTGATTCAAGCATTTAATCTGTAACAGATATCAAACTGATTGGCCTGTAGTTGCATATCCTTCTACTCTCCACACGGTGACTATAATAAAGGCTATGGGTAATCAGCTCAAAGTTTAATTAGAGTGGAAGCCTACCTTGGCTTCACCAGAAAACAAAGCACTCACAACAACCAATCGATGACATGATCAAAACAATACAGAGCCTTCGCAGTACCGAATCTAATCCTAATACAGGCTCCTGACTACTACATAATTTAAACAAAAGAACAAATGGCATTATCTACTTAAATACTAATATATCACAGTGACTCTGGGAGCATAGGGAAGTGACCGGTAGTCCAGGTCACCACCATGAGTTTTACGGTAACTGCGGTGAAGGAATAGCTCACTACATCGAGTCTTGACCTGAGGTCAAATGCAGCACGAGGGCGCCTCCGCTCGAAAGTAGAAGTAGGCTACTGTGTGTGTGTATGTGTGTGTGTGCGTGTGTATGTGTGTGTATGTGTGTGTGTGTGTATGTGTGTGTGTGTGTGTGTGTGTGTGTGTGTGTGTGTGTGTGTGTGTGTGTGTGTGTGTGTGTGTGTGTGTGTGTGTGTGTGTGTGTGTGTGTGTGTGTGTGTGTGTGTGTGTGTGTGTGTGTGTGTGTGTGTGTGTGTGTGTGTGATTCACCATAGTCTTCGACCACGCATTGGACTCGTGATCGACAGTTATTACCCTCCCGGATGAGAGCTCAGAGCTCATGAGTGTGTGTGTATGTGATTCACCATGGTCTTGAATCACGTGTTGGACTCGTGACCGACAGCTATTTCCCTCACAGAGAAGAGCTCAGAGTTCATATAAGACCGATCTATGGATAATGCTGTAACCTTTCACGCGCACACACACCCAACTCCCCGCTAACGAGAGTTGCAGTAACGACTCGCAGCGTGCGTGTGTGTAATTCACCATGTTCTTGGATCACGTATTGGACTCGTGACCGACAGCTATTTCCCTCCCGGAAGAGAGCTCAGAGCTCATATATGACCAATCTATGGGTAATACTGTGACCTTACACGCACATACACACACACACACACATACACACACACACACACACACACGCACACAACTCCCCTCCCAAGAGAGTTGGAGTAACGAATCGCAGCGCAGTGAGACTGAAATGATTTCAGCCCTGGGCGGGATTTGAACCCGGGCCACCGCCGAAGTGGCAACCAGGAACTCTACCAACTGCGCCACGAGTTGTGTGTGTGTGTGTGTGTGTGCGCGCGCGTGCACCCTACACAGGTGGACGTGCCTAACCGAGAGTACCGTAACATCTCT
>NC_134796.1:52751476-52753976 GCF_046742065.1 Oratosquilla oratoria
ACAGCTTGGGTTGGATCCAGTCCCTCCACCGTCATGAAGCTTTGGCAAGACTTCAGTCTCTGTCCAACCTGAAGGTGACCGTATAGTGGATGCCTGGGATCATTTTGTTGTTTATATTTTTCTATCTTGGTAATTATTTCGCGCCGAATGTGGGGAGGTGGAATCCCTGCCAGTCTGTAGATAGTATGTAATGGCGTTGGTTTTAGGGTACCTGTAATTATTCGACACGACCTGTTCAGTTCTGGATCTATTTTGTGTGCATGGCATGACCTGGCCCATACTGGTGCGCAATATTCTGCAGTGGAGTAACACAGTGCCAAAGCTGTTTGTCGCAGGGTGTTTGGATCTGTTCCCCAGCTGGTGGTGGCAAGTTTGCTGAGGAGGTTGTTTCTGGTTGAGATTTTTCCAATCAACTTGTTGATATGCTCTTTGTAAGAGAGAGTCCTGTCGAGAGTAACACCTAAATAGACAGGGTGTGGGTGGTGTGCCAGATCAGTGTTGTTCCATCTGATTCGTAGCTCTCTCTTGGCTTGGTGATTTTTAAGGTGGAATGCACACACCTGTGTTTTGTTTGCGTTCGCATTGAGATGCCACTTTTTGTAGTACGTGGAGAGTGTGGTTAGGGCCTCTGATAGTCGGTCTTCGATGGTGTTGAAGGAATCAGACTGAGTGGCAATGCACAGATCATCTGCATAGATGTACCTATGGGTATTCTGATACTGTGGCTGGTCATTGGTATAAATGTTGAACAGTGTTGGAGCCAACACAGATCCTTGTGGGAGTCCGTTCTTCTGGAAACGGTACCTGCTTTTCTTGCCATCCATTTCCACATAGAAACGGCGGTTTGTTAGAAGAGACTGGATGATGTGAACCAAGGTGTGATTCTGTAGTGTTTTGGCGACTTTCAAGAGGAGTGCCCTATGATTGACTGTATCGTAGGCGGCTGTAAGATCTACAAAGACAGCGCCAGTGATTTTCTTTTTCTCGAATCCATCTTCAATATATTGCGTTAGGTTCAATACCTGACTGCAGCATGAGCGGCCTGGTCTAAAGCCTGCTTGATCAGCTGAAAGTTGTTCATCAACTGTTCCCTCAATGCGTGCAAGGATCATTCTTTCATACAGCTTGTATAAGATACACAAGAGGGATATTGGTCTATAGCTTTTGGGAGATGATGGATCTTTCCCTGGTTTGAGAAGGGCCACTACTCTGGCTTTTCTCCATATCTTAGGAATTTGGTAGGACATGGCGCATTTATTGAATAAAGTCAGTAGCCATGTCTTGGTGTTTTTCCCCAAAATGTTGTATCATCTCTGGAATTATGTCATTCTTTCCAAAGGCCTTACCGCATTTCAGATGTTTCATGTGTGTGTGTGTGTGTGTGTGTGTGTGTGTGTGTGTGTGTGTGTATGTGTGTGTGCGTGTGTGTGTATGTGTGTGTGTGTGTATGTGTGTGTGTGTGTGTGTGTGTGTGTGTGTGTGTGTGTGTGTATGTGTGTGTGTGTGTGTGTGTGTGTGTGTGTGTGTGTGTGTGTGTGTGTGTGTGTGTGTGTGTGTGTGTGTGTGTGTGTGTTTGTGTGTGTGTGTGTTTGTGTGTGTGTGTGTGTGTGTGACTCACCATGGTCTTGGACCACCCATTGGACTCGTAATCGACAGTTATTACTCTCCCGGATGAGAGCTCAGAGCTCATGTGTGTATGTGTGTGATTCACCATCGTCTTGATTCACGTGTTGGACTCGTGACCGACAGCTATTTCCCTCACGGAAGAGAGCTCAGAGCTCATATATGACCGATCTATGGGTAATGCTGTAACCTTACACGCGCACACACACCCAACTCCCCGCCCACGAGAGTTGAAGTAGCGTGCGTGTGTGTAGTTCACCATGTTCTTAGATCACGTGTTGGACTCGTGACCGACACCTATTTCCCTCAAGGAAGAGAGTTCAGAGCTCATATATGACTTATCTATGGGTAATGCTATGACCTTACACGCACAGACACACAACGTCCTTCCCAAGAGAGTTGGAGTAACGACTCCTAGCGCAGTGAGACTAAAATTATTTCAGCCCTGAGTGGGATTTGAACCCGGACCGCCAAAGTAGCAGCCTGGAACTCTACCAACTGCGCCACGACTTGTGTGTGTGTGTGTGTGTGTGTGTGTGTGTGTGTGTGTGTGTGTGTGTGTGTGTGTGTGTGTGTGTGTGTGTGTGTGTGTGTGTGTGTGTGTGTGTGTGTGTGTGTGTGTGCGTGCACCCTACACAGGTGTACGTGCCTAACCGAGGGTACTGTAACAACTCTTGTAGTGTTGTAGAGGTTTGTGGCGGTGATAGCGGGCTTGTCGGTGTTGGGGAGCTGGAGTGGTGATTTTTATTTAGCGACTCTGGTGCTAGTCACTCAAAGCAAAACAGCCCCATAAAAAAAAAAAAAAACCGGCTTAGGCTACCCCAACTGACAGGGCCTCACCCAAACAGGGGTTTCTCACTTACCACGGCGTGGGAGT
>NC_134796.1:52763976-52773976 GCF_046742065.1 Oratosquilla oratoria
ACACAAAAAATCATCTAACCAATACATACCAGATACTGACTAATCAGATTGCATATCAAATCCACTTGCTGTGTCCTTTTCCTTTTCATTCCGGACCGAACAAGCTGAGACCTAATGTTCTAAGTCCCCCAGTGACCTCTTCCAGTCTTGCCTCAGCGTCACAGACGACATAAATGCAGCGAAAGAGAAGGCCAAGCTTATTTTGCTCACGTGATCTACATTGCAACCAGTCTGTGAATGTTCGCTTCTTTTCTTCTACAACCTCCTTTACCTCATCATTCCACCACTTACTACCCTTCCTTCTATTCCCTCCCGTCCTCCTTGTTCTACATACTATCTTTGTACACTGTACACACCACGATGATCACGTGGCGTGGAACGCGCATGATGTCGCCCACGACCTGACGCTTCTTTGCCAGTGCGACCCTGCTTGATCCGACCTAACTTAACCCAGTGCAATTATGTAATTTCATTCCACGGGTGACTACCCACGCGGTATATATAGCGGCTCACGAACTCCTCCTAGGATTTTGCAGATAGACCCCTATAACCATATATATTCTGAAACCTTATAACCCAAGGTACTTGGATAATTATCATTTGTAACTACTATAATAAAGTAATAGCCTGTGTCTGTTTTTCTGTTTGTTCACGAACTCCCCCCAAAACCATATATATTCACAATAACTCAGGCTACTTGGATAAGTCTATTTTATTTCCAAAGGGCGTCTCCCTCCTCAATTTTTTTTTTTCTTACTTTCATAACATTTTATTTTTGTTACCATTTCCATTGTGTTATATTTATATGTGTAACATTTCTCCACAAATTCTATCACAATTAAGATGATCATCATTTGCCCGCAGCAACGCGCTAGTAATTTGGCTAGTATAAATATATATATATATATATATGTATATATATATATATATGTATATATATATATATATATATATATATATATATATATATATATATATATATGACCGATCTAGCAGAAATCCTGTTACCTTACACACATACGTGCTCGCGCGCACACACGCGCACGCACACACAAAAACCGTCTCCTTGCTTTAGGGTGTCAGTAACGACTTGTAATGTTAGTACAATTTTAAAACCGTGTGTGTTTGTATGTGTGTTTACTTAATTATATTTTTTGCAGAACTTAAGATAGAACTTATAATATTCCTCTACTCTGCATACGGTGACTATGTTAAAGGCTATGGGCAATCAACTCAAACTTTAATTGGAGTAGAAGCCTACCTTGGCGTCACCAAAAAACAAAGCAATCACAACAACCAATCGATGACATGATCAAAACAATACAGAGCCTTCGCAGTACCGAATCTAATCCTAATACAGGCTCCTGAATACTACACAATGTAAACAAAAGAACAAATGGCATTATTTATTTAAATAATAATATATCACAGTGGCTCATGAAGCATAGGGAAGTGACCGGTAGTCCAGGTCACCACCATGAGTTTTACGGTAACTGCGATGAAGGAATAGCTCACTATGTCGAGTCTTGACCTGAGGTCAAATGCAGCACGAGCTCGCCTCCGCTCGAAAGCAGAAGTGCTCTGTGTGTGTGTGTGTGTGTGTGTGTGTGTGTGTGTGTGTGTGTGTGTGTGTGTGTGTGTGTGTGTGTGTGTGTGTGTGTGTCTGTGTGTGTGTGTGTGTGTGTGTGTGTGTGTGTGTGTGTGTGTGTGTGTGTGTGTGTGTGTGTGTGTGTGTGTGTGTGTGTGTGTGTGTGTGTGTGTGTGTGTGTGTGTGTGTGTGTGTGTGTGTGTGTGTGTTTGTGTGTGTGTGTGTGTGTGTGTGTGTGTGTGTGTGTGTGTGTGTGTGTGTGTGTGTGTGTGTGCGCGCGCGTGTGATTCACCATGGTCTTCGACCACGCATTGGACTCGTGATCGACACCTATTTCACTCACGGATGAGAGCTTTGAGCTCATGTGTGTATGTGTGTGATTCACCATGGTCTTGAATCACGTGTTGGACTCGTGACCGACACCTATTTCACTCACGGAGGAGAGCTCAGAGCTCATATATGATCGATCTATGGCTAATGCTGTAACCTTACACGGACACACACACCCAACTCCCCGCCAACGAGAGTTGGAGTAACGACTCGCAGCGTGCGTGTCTGCAGTTCACCATGTTCTAGGATCACGTGTTGGAATCGTGACCTAAAGCTATTCCCATCCAGGAAGAGAGCTCAGAGCTTGTATATGACCGATCTATGGGTAATGCTGTAACCTTACACGCAAACACACACACAACTCCCCTCCCAAGAGAGTTGGAATAACGACTCGCAGTGTGTGTGTGTGTGTGTGTGTGTGTGTGTGTGTGTGTGTGTGTGTGCGCGTGCGTGTGCGTGCACCCTACACAGGGGGACGTGCCTAACCGAGGGTACCGTAACAACTCTTGTAGTGTTGGGGAGGTTTGTGGCGGTGATAGGGAGATTGTGGTTGTTGGGGAGCTTGAGTGGTGATTTTCATTTAGCGACTCTAGTGCTAGTCGCTCGAAGCCAAACAGCCCCATTAAAAGAAAAACAAGGGTTTCTCACTTCCCACGGCGTGGGAGTGGGATGGTGAGTGAGTTAATCCTCTGGATTTGTCGTCAAACAATTTTATTCAGCTGAGGGGAACCTCGTGGTTCCAAGGACGATATGGATCCTATTTTGGGCTAAAAAAAAATTAAATGCATTTGGGCTTTGGAACTGGTCCATTTTGGGCTTAAAAGAAAAGCACTACTTTGGGCTAAGATTGTCTGTTTCTATTGTTTTTCTGCTTTTCTTTTTTCGATTGGCTTCTAAAGGCTTCTGAGGGCTTCTCTATTTTTTCTATTTTTCTTTTTTCTAATTTTTCGATGGGCTTTTTCTTTTCAATATCTTTTATTTTATTTTCGATCTACTTTTTCTTTTCTATTTTATTTTTATTTTCTATTTTTTTCTTGCTTAGTCCATTGGGGATTTGATGGGCTTTGCTCAGCGCCTCCATGTGTCGATATCACACCTGGTGCGGTACCAGGCTGGAGGTGTCCTCCACTGAGGGACGACTGGGCTCGGCCTCCAGGACTGCCGGCGCCCTCCAGAGTCCCCAGTCGCCCTCGAGGACAGCCTCCAGGACACCTTGTCTTCCTGAAGGCGGGAGGACGGATCTGTTTCTTCGGTCACCGAAGAAGAGACGTCGTCCTCGTCGTCTTCTTCGGTGCCGTGTATCCAGCAGTAGTTTTTATCTCTACTGCAGAACTTGCATGGTGCAAGGAGGCGGATTTGATCCATCCTCGAGGGCTCATCCACGCTTCTCTGCGTGTCTTCTTGGAGCCTCTCTAGAAGCTCCTCTACGGCCATCAAAGTCCTTTGGCTTGGACTTGTGGTTCTTCCTGGAGTAGGCCGTGGGGGAAATCTTCTCCAAAGCGGAACCCCCGGCCTCTCGAATGTCCTCTCGAGCTCTTCTTGATGGCTTGAGACCTCCCTGGGCTTGTATCTCCGCCATTGCTGTTCTTCAGGCCTCTTGATGGCTGTTCTCCAGCTGAGGGCTCCGTCGATCATAATTCCTGTGACCCAAGTCTGGCCTTGCATGGTATCGAGGCTCAGCAGGTGTGACTCCGCTTGTCACATCTCGTTTTGCTGCCGATGCTGATGGTCAGTCGGTCGGGCGAGTGGTACACAAAAGACGAAATTTCTTGAAAAATGAAAGTATTAAAATCGGTAGTTCATCACTGACACACACACACACACACACACACACACACACACACACACACACACACACGTTCATACACACATGAATACGCAAACACACTCGTATACACCTGCACACGTAGACACACTCATATTCACGCACACACAAACATGTTCACTTACACACACACACACACACACACACAGATATATATGTATATATATATATATATATATATATATATACAGTATACTCGCATACACACATGTATACATATGTGTATATATGAGTATACATATATACATAATCGTATATAATCAACTTAATATACATGCAACGTTTTCCAAATTAGAAATATGCATATTCAAGCCATTCACATAAGAAAAATAAATCGGCAGGATAATATGAGTAAAATAATTAATTAATTAAAAAAATAGATAAATACGTAAATAATTCAACTATCAAACAAGCAAATATATAAATAGATGAATAAATAGATAAATTGGTAAATGAATAGATAAAAAATGAAAAGATAAACAAGTAAATGAAACATATGAAATAATGATATTCCCACAAATGGACGACAAACTCGTGTACCTGCTTGTAGATGGCGCTTTCGTCGCCGAATTTTTTTCCAGCCTTCAAGTACAACCATTCCTCCCCTTAGTATCACTTACTATTTTTTCGAAGTTACAATGGGTTTTGGCAGATAAATATTCCATATATATATATATGTATACATATATATATATACATATATATATACATATATATATACATATATATATATGTTTTATTTTTGTGTAGCCAGGTAGGATATTTTCTTGCAGGCAGACGAGGTTAAATGCTATTGAAGATTCATTTTTGATTATCTTCTTGCGTATAGTCTCTATACGACGAATAGTTGACTTATCATTTTCTGTAAGTCTGTTTAGGAGATCTCTTATATTGGCCGACGTTTCGGAACTCTCTTGTTCCATCTTCTAGGGCGATATGATGTGTCAAGTTTTCTGTGTAGGTTATATATGGGATGTACGGATCATGGACACTGTGTCGAGGAAAAGTTGGATGCTCATTGGTGGATGGTAGCCAATGAGCGTGCGTTGTTTTCACTCGCGGGGGGGTGGTCTCTCCCAGTGGGCGAAGCGATGGGGTTCGTTGGTCGCTTAGCACTTAGTCTTTTGCTAGATGGCAAGACCCGTAGGTCTTCCACCTGGATGTTGATTGATGGCTGCTTTGCTTGAATGTAGAGTGCTTCAAGGAGTAGCAACCTTCGTGGACCTCATTCTTACATTGGTATGACAACCACTAAGCTTACAAGACGCCTGACATGCCATTTGAGTAACGGATCCATAAAGTCCCACCATACTACCAAACTCAACAGACCACTAACAAGAAAAGATCTGGACCACAACACAACAATCATTGACAGAGAAAGAGATCCACGAAGGTTGCTACTCCTTGAAGCACTCTACATTCAAGCAAAGCAGCCATCAATCAACATCCAGGTGGAAGACCTACGGGTCTTGCCATCTAGCAAAAGACTAAGTGCTAAGCGACCAACGAACCCCATCGCTTCGCCCACTGGGAGAGACCACCCCCCCGCGAGTGAAAACAACGCACGCTCATTGGCTACCATCCACCAATGAGCATCCAACTTTTCCTCGACACAGTGTCCATGATCCGTACATCCCATATATAACCTACACAGAAAACTTGACACATCATATCGCCCTAGAAGATGGAACAAGAGAGTTCCGAAACGTCGGCCAATATAAGAGATCTCCTAAACAGACTTACAGAAAATGATAAGTCAACTATTCGTCGTATAGAGACTATACGCAAGAAGATAATCAAAAATGAATCTTCAATAGCATTTAACCTCGTCTGCCTGCAAGAAAATATATATATGTATATATATATATATATATAAATACATATATATCTATGTATACATATATATATATATATATATATATATAAAGTGTTTTAGACAAATGATTTGGATGATGGAGAACATAAACACAGGGGAAGGCTCGGAACCCTAAACACTCTAACGTTTCGTTCGCGTAGAACTTCTTCAGAGAGTTTACGGAAAATGTAATTGAAGTTTATGTACCAAACTTGATTATCTTTTCGGATACTTGGGAAAGGTCGTTTTTCTGGCGTGTTCTAGAATTAAAGTACTAGTTTCCTTAGCTAAATTGATAAACCCTCCTCGATGGTTCGATGAATTTTTAGTTGATATATATGCTGATTCTACCATTCTTCTAGTGAATTTATCAAAACTTTTATGTAGCACTTCAGCTTCTCTCCAGTTTATATATGTAAATATATGTATATATATGTATATATATATATATGTATGTATATATATATATATATATATATATATATGTATGTATATGGACATGTATATATATATATATGTGTGTGTGTGTGTGTGTGTGTGTGTGTGTGTGTGTGTGTACATATATATATACAAACATATATATATGTATATATATATATATATATAAATATATATATATATGTAAATATATATAAATATATATATATATAATTTTGGTCTATTATGAGACCTTTTATTTTTCATTTTATTTTATTCTATTTTATCTTATTCTATTTTACTTTTTTATGGAGTTTAAGACTTAACTTTTCAATTGGATAGAACTTTCTGACTTTAGCAAAAAAAAAATGGACCATTGCGTCACTATTTTGAAGAATAATATATGTACGAGTGATATGAAAAAACTATTCTGCATTTACACACACAAAAAATCCATCTAACCAATACATACCAAACACTGACCAACCAGGTCACATATCAAATCCTCTTGCTGTGTCCTTTTTCTTTTCATTGCGGACCAAACAAGCTGAGACCCAATGTTCCAAGTCCCCCAGTGACCTCGTCCAGTCTTTGCCTCAGCGTCACAGACGACATAAATGCAGTGAAAGAGAAGGTCAAGCTTATACTGATCACGTGATCATCAAATAAGACCTGGAACCTCCTACGAGTTCCCAAAGGCTTTAAAATGAGTAGGTAATAAATATATAAAAACGTTAGATAAATAGATATATTAATTAGATAGATAAATAAGAAATAAGTAAATGAAAACAGATATATCAAAGGACGAATCATTAGATAAACAAATAAATAGGTAAATAAGTAGATAAATAAATAAACAAATAAACAAAAAAATCAAAGAGTGAGAGGGAGAATTTTCGGAATGTGTGATGGAAAGAGAGAGAGAGGGAGAGAGAGAAAGAAAAAGAGACAGAAGAGAGAGCGAGAGAGAGAGAGAGAATGAGAGTGTGAGAATGAGAGAGAATGAGAAAGAGGTGAGAAAGAGAGAGAGAGAGAGAGAGAGCGTGTGAGGGAAGAGGGGTGCATTCCCATCTCTCTTGGGTCTCTGCCATTATCCCAATTCAACCAACCACAGTCTTCTTCTTCTTCTTCTTCTTCTTTTTCAAAATTGCTCAGGATGGCTCCTCCTTCCCTTCTTCTCCTTTGGTCCTCTCACTACTCTATTTTCTCCTATTCTTCCTCCTCCTCTCCTCTCCTCCTCCTCCTCCTCCTCTTCTTCTTCCTACTCCTCTTTCTCTTCATCATCACCCTCCTCCTCTTTCCCTTCATCATCACCCTCCTCCTCTTTTTCTTCTTCCTACCCACCTCCTCTTGTTAAAACAGCAAATAAATTGGTTGGCTTTATCGGAAGAGTCTTCGAAAATAAATCAGAAAAAATATTGCTAAAACTTTATAATTCCTTGGTCCGTCCCCATCTCGAATACTTTGTACAATTTTGGTCCCGATACTACCAGAAAGATATTACTAAAATACAAAGAGTGTAACGAAGAGTGACTAAAATGATACCATGACTGAGAAATCTGAAGTATGAAGAAAGACTTAAAAGTCTAAATCTATTCTTACTTTAAAAAAGGAGAATGAGAGGAGATTTAATCGAGGTTTTTAAAATATTCAAAGGCTTTGACAACATCAATGGCGAAGATTACTTTTCATTAGACCAATCAAGTACAAGAAGACGTCACAATTTTAAAGTAATAGGTAAAAGATTGTCTTCGAATGGAAGTAAGCACTTTTTCTTTAACCGGGTTGTATATATATATATATATATATATATATATATATATATATATATATATATATATATATATATGTATACATAAATACATAATCGTATATAATCAAATTAATATCCATACAACGTTATCAAGATTAGAAATATGAATATTCAAGCCATATACATAAGAAAAATAACTAGGCAGGAAATATGAGTAAAGTAATTAATTAATTAAAAAATAGATATATACGTAAATAAATAATTGAGTTATCAAACAAGCAAATAAATAACTAGATGAATAAATAGATAAATTGGTAAATGGATAAGTACAAAATAAAAATATAAACAAGTAAATGAATTAATAAATGAAATAATATTCCCACAAATCAACGACAAACTCTTGTATCTGCTTGTAGATGGCGCTTTCGTTGCCGAATTTTTTCCAGACTTCAAGTATAACCATTCCTCATCTTAGGATCACTTACGATTTTTTTGGGTTTTGGCAGATAAATATTCCATGTGCATATATATATTTACATATATACATACATACATATATACATATATATACATACATATTTATATATGTATTATATATATATATACATATATATACTAGCCAAATTACCCGCGCGTTGCTGAAGGCAAATGCTGATTATTTTAATTCTGATAGAATTTGCGGAGAAAAGTTACACGTATCAATATAACTCAATGGAAATGTAACGCACGAAAAATATGAAAACTGTTTTTTAATGTATAAATTCAAAATTACATTATAATTTTTTTCGTTTATCTTGTTGCTGCGGACAAATGCTGATTATTATAATTTTGATAGAATTTGTGGAGAAAAGTTAGACGTATCAATACAACTCAATGGAAAATGTAACGCATGAAAAATGTGTTGGACTCGTGACCGACAGCTATTTCCCTCACGGAGGAGAGCTCAGAGTTCATATAAGACCGATCTATGGCTAATGCTGTAACCTTACACGCGCACACACAACCAACTCCCCGCCAACGAGAGTTGGAGTAACGACTAGCAGTGTGCGTTTGTGTAATTCACCATTATCTTAGATCACGTGTTAGACTCGTGACCGACAGCTATTTCCCTCCCGGAAGAGAGCTCAGAGCTCATATATGACCGATCTATGGGTAATGCTGTGACCTTACACGCACATACACACACACAACTCCCCTCCCAAGACAGTTGGAATAACGACTCGCAGCAAAATGAGACTGAAATTATTTCAGCCCTGGGCGGGATTTGAACCCGGACCACCGAAGTGGCAGCCAGGAACTCTACCAACTACTCCTCGACTTGTGTGTGTGTGTGTGTGTGTGTGTGTGTGTGTGTGTGTGTGTGTGTGTGTGTGTGATTACTTTAAAATCGTGACGTTTTCTTGTACTTGATTGGTCTAATGAAAAGTAATCTTCGACATTGATGTGAAAGACTTTGAACATTTTAAAAACCTCGATTAAACCTCCTCGCATTCTCCTTTTTGAAAGTAAGAATAAATTTAGAATTTTAAGTCTTTCTTCATACGGCAGATTTCTCAGCCATAGTATATTTTAGTCACTCTTCGTTGCACTCTAGTTTATTAATATCTTTCTTGTAGTATAGGGACCAAAACTATTTACAGCATTCGAGATGGGGACGGACGAAGGAATTATTTAGTTTTAGCAATATTTTTTCTGATTTATTTTCGAAGGCTCTTCCGATAAAGCCGACCAATTTATTTGCTGTTTTAACAAGAGGAGGAGGGTGATGATGAAGAGAAAGAGGAGAAGGAAGAAGAGGAAGAGGAGGAGAAGGAGAAGAGGAAGAATAAGAGAAAATAGAGCAGTGAGAGGACCCCCCATTGGCCAAAGGAGAAGAAGGGAAGGAAGAGCCATCCTGAGCAATTTTGAAGAAGAAGAAGAAGGAGAAGAAGAAGAAGAAGACTGTGGTTGGTTGAATGGGGATAATGGGAGAGACTCAAGTTTTGAGATGAAAAGGAAGAGAGATGGGAATGCACAACTCTTCCGTCATTCTCTCTCTCTCTCTCTCTCTCTTTCTCACCTCTCTCTCATTCTCTCTCACATTCTCACACTCTCATTCTCTCTCTTTCTCTCTATCTATCTGTCTGTCTGTTTGTCTCTCTCTGTCTCCGTCTCTGTCTCTGTCTCTGTCTCTGTCTCTGTCTTTCTTTCTATCACACATTCCGAAAATTCCCCCTCTCACTCTTTGATTTT
>NC_134796.1:52783976-52791476 GCF_046742065.1 Oratosquilla oratoria
ATAGTCTCCTGAGACTCTATTTTTGCCTTTACCGAACTCCATTATACTACATTTCTTGATGTTGAAATTCATTTCGCGTTTCTGACTCCACTCCCATACTCTATGTAAATCCTCTTGTAACAATTTGTTATCTTCCTCTGTTGTCACTCTCCTGAGCAATTTAGCATCGTCGGCAAAGAATTTCATGTAACATTTCACTCCTTCGTCCATATCATTTATGTATATGGCAAACATTAAGGGAGCCAGAACAGAGCCTTGGGGGACGCCACTTTTTACTTCTTCCCATTTCGAGTTTTTCTCTCTAAGAACCACTCTCATAATTCTTCCATTTAAAAAGTCCTTTATCCATTCCAACAAACTGCCTTGAATTCCTCCTATTTTTCCAAAAAAAATTCTATTAACTTTTTATGTGGTACCTTATCAAAAGCCTTTTGCAAATACAGGAAAGTGCAGTCTGCCCAACCATCTCTTTCTTGAACTATATCAAGCACTCTTGAGTAAAGGCATATTAGATTTGTGGTACACGATCTTCCACTTCTAAATCCAAATTGTTTCGTATTTAATATATTGCTTTCCTCCAAATGTTTGATCCATCTGCTTCTAATGATCTTTTCGCATATTTTGGCTATTGTACTTGTGAGGGATACTGGTCTAAAGTTTGTAGGACTTTCCCTGTTTCCTCCTTTGTGTATTGGCACTATGTTTGCATTTTTCCAATCTTGTGGTACTTTGCCCTCTTTTAATGAGAACTCTATTATCTTGTGTATCTTGTCAGTCAGTTCGTCCATGCATTCTTTTAATATCCAATTTGCGATTTCATCAGGACCGTGCGATTTTCTGACATCTAGGCTTTATATTTGATCTCTTATTTCCCTCTGTGTTATTGTTATTTTCTTCATTTTGGGTGAACTTTCTAACTGATCATTCTCCCAGGGTTGAGAGTTCTCAATTGTAAATACAGACTTGAAATGTCTGATCATAACATTCGCCATCTCTGTATCATCAGTGAATTCCTTGTCTCCTTCGCGTAGTTTTACTATATCATGTTTGTCCTTTGTTTTGTCATTTACATATCTGTAAAAGAGCCTTCGCAGTACCGAATCTAATACTAATACTGGCTCCTGAATACTACATAATGTAAACAAAAGAACAAATGGCATTATCTACTTAAATACCAATATATCACAGTGGCTCATGGAGCATACGGAAGTGACCGGTAGTCAAGGTCACCATCATGAGTTTTACGGTAACTGTGGTGAAGGAATAGCTCACTACGTAATTTTGTAAAAATTTTGAATATTTGTATGTCTAAATTGTATTTTATATTGCTGAATAAACCTTAACTAACTAACTAACTAACTACGTCGAGTCTTGACCTAAGGTCAAATGAAGCACGAGCGCCCATCCACTCGAAAGCAGAAGTACTATGCGTGCAAACGCGTGCGTGTGTGTGTGTGTGTGTGTGTGTGTGTGTGAGTGTGTGTGTGTGTGTGTGTGTGTGTGTGTGTGTGTGTGTGTGTGTGTGTGTGTGTGTGTGTGTGTGTGTGTGTGTGTGTGTTTGTGTGTGTGTGTGTGTGTGTGTGTGTGTGTGTGTACCACGCATTGGACTCGTGATCGACAGCTATCTTCCTCACGGAGGAGAGCTCAGAGTTCATATAAGACCGATCTATGGTTAATGCTGTTAACCTTACACGCGCACACACACCCAACTCCCCGCCAACGAGAGTTAGAGTAACGACTCGCAGCGTGCGTGTGTGTAATTCACCATGTTCCTGGATCACGTGTTGGACTCGTGAGCGACAGCTATTTCCCTCGCGGAAGAGAGCTAAGAGCTCATATATGACCGATCTATGGGTAATGTTGTAACCTTCCACGCACACACACACACAACACCCTCCCAAGAGAGTTGGAGTAACGACTCGCAGTGCAGTGAGACTGAAATTATTTCAGCCCTGGGCGGCATTTGAACCCGGACCACCGCCGAAGTGGAAGCTAGGAACTCTACCAACTGCGCCACGACTTGTGTGTGTGTGTGTACACGTGTGTGTGTGTGTGTGTGTGTGTGTGTGTGTGTGTGTGTGTGTGTGTGTGTGTGTGTGTGTGTGTGTGTGTGTGTGTGTGTGTGTGTGTGTGTGTGTGTGTGTGTGTGTGTGTGTGTGTGTGTGTGTGTGTGCGTGCGCGCGTGCACCCTACACAGGTGTACGTGCCTTACCAAGAGTACCGTAACAACTCTTGTAGTGTTGGGGAGGATTGTGGCGGTGATAGGGAGCTTGTAGTGGTTCTTAGGGAGCTTCAGAGGTGATTTTCATTTAGCGTCTCTAGTGCTAGTCGCTCGAAAAAAAACAGCCTTACTAGAAAAAAAAAAAACAGCGGCTTATCGTAACTGACAGGACCTCACCCAAACAAGGGTTTTTCACTTCCCACGGCGTGGGAGTGGGATGGTGAGTGAGTTAATCCTCTGGAATTGTCGTCGCTAAGCAATTTTATTCAGCTGAGGGGAACCTCGTGGTTCCAAGGATGATTTGGATCCTTTTTTGGGCTAAAAAACTTAAATGCATTTGGGCTTTGGAACTGGTCCATTTTGGGCTTAAAAGAAAAGCACTACTTTGGGCTAAAATTGTCTGTTTCTATTGTTTTTCTGCTTTTCTTTTTTCGATTGGCTTCTAAAGGCTTCTAAGGGCTTCTCTATTTTTTCCGATTTTTCTTTTTTCTAATTTTTCGATGGGCTTTTTCTTTTCAATATCTTTTATTTTATTTTCGATCTACTTTTTCTTTTCTATTTACTTTTTATTTTATATTTTTTTCTTGATTAGTCCATTGGGTATTTGATGGGCTTTGCTCAGCGCCTCCAGGTGTCGATATCACTCCTGGTGCGGTACCAGGCTGGAGGTGTCCTCCACTGAGGGACGACTGGGCTCGGCCTCCACGACTCGCGGCGCTCTCCAGAGTCCTCAGTCGCCCTCGAGGACAGCCTCCAGGACCCCGCGTCTTCCTGGAGGCGGGAGGAAGGATCTGTTTCTTCGGTCACCGAAGAAGAGACGTCGTCCTCGTCGTCTTCTTCGGTGCCGTGTATCCAGCAGTAGTTCTTTCCTGTACTACAGAACTTACATGGGGCAAGGAGGCGGACTTGATCCGTCCTTGAGGGCTCGTCCACGCTTCTCTGCGTGTCTTCTTGGAGCCTCTCTAGAAGCTCCTCTACGGCCATCAAAGTCCTTTGGCTTGGACTTGTGGCTCTTGGTGGAGTAGGCCGGGGGGACAGTCTTCTCCAAAGCGGAACCCCCGGCCTCTCGAAAGTCCTCTCGAGCTCTTGTCGTTGGCTTGAGAACTCCTTGGGCTTCTGTCTCCGCCATTGCTGTTCTTGGGGCCTCTTGAAGGCGTTTCTCCAGCTGAGGGCGCCGTCGATCATAATTCCTGCCACAACTCTGGTCTTGCATGGTATCGAGGCTCAGCAGGTGTGACTCCATTTGTCGCATCTCCTTTTGCTGCCGATGCTAATGGTCAGTCGGTCGGGCGAGTCGTTAACAAAAGGCGAAATTTCTTGAAGAGTGGAAGTATTAAACTCGGTAGTTCATAACTGACACAAACACACACACACACACACACACACACACACACACACACACACACACACACAGTGTACCACTGTAATAGAAATAAACCTTTATTATTATTATTTTATTATTATTTACACACACACACACACACACACACATATGTATGTATGTATGTATGCATATATATATATATATATATGTATATATATATATATGTATATATATATATATATATATGTATATTAGTATTATCATTTTTATTATTTTTATTATTGTTTTTATTATTATTACTTTTATTTTATTGTTATTATTTTCTGTATTGCTATTATCATTTTTG
Organism: Oratosquilla oratoria; assembly: GCF_046742065.1. Classification (NCBI taxonomy): domain Eukaryota; kingdom Metazoa; phylum Arthropoda; class Malacostraca; order Stomatopoda; family Squillidae; genus Oratosquilla; species Oratosquilla oratoria. The sequence continues at coordinate 52,787,868 of NC_134796.1, forward strand.
TTATTATTGTTAATATTATTATTTAAATATTTATCTTCATTGTTATCATTACTATTGTTACATTTTCTATTAATAATTTCTTTGTTATTAGTGTTATCATATTTAATTGTAAAAATGTCTTCATTGTTACGTTAGCCACAATGTGATGTTCACATTCGCCACCAACTATGGTAACTCGGAGAGGTGGTGAGGTCCACCCCATGTATATAATGCCCACAGCCCGTTTGTACACATATTCCTTTGAAAAAGCATACCTGCGAAACTAGTCAGGAATAAACTCAAGACTAAGACTCCTGTGTTTCCTAATCCGCTTACATCGCTTACATCGCTTACATCGTAATTATCATTGTTATCTGACGCCTTATATACTTTAGTATAAAAGGATAGAAGATTAGTCACACATGACTTACCCTTGGAGAAACCATGCTGTGTGTCACGAATCAAATTATGTCTCTCGATGTGTTCTCTGATTCTATTTACTATTATTGATTCAAGCATTTTACCTATAACCGATATCAAAGTGATTGGCCTGTAGTTCCATATAGACGATCTATCTCCCTTCTTAAAAACAGGAACAACGTTTGCCTGCCCCCAAGCACTAGGCACAAAACCAGTGTCTACCGATTTATTAAATATTTCAGTTAACTGGTCGCAGATTTCAAATTTATACGTGACCTAAACACGTTTCTTTTTTTCTAATTATTTGACTTTCAATGACGTGAGGTCTATTATTTCTAACATGTTTCATACATGTCATTTGCAAGGCTGGGGAATTACTTCGTCGCTGCTTAATCTAGTACCCTTCAATTTATGTGGAAATAACACCATCGCTACATATTCTAGTTTTAGGCGACCAAACATTCTGTATTTCTATTTCATTGTCTCTCCGTCTATGTTGTGAAGATATGCTTTTGTTTTCGTCAACATTTTGTGTGTTTCACCCATGATTTAGACGATACATTTGTTGTCATGTGGTCAAATATTCGTGACCAACATTCCTAAATCTTTCCCTTTGTTTCATTTCGTAAATGAAAAAAATATATAATATCAATTAATTCACTGAGTGTGTTTCCAAGTTTCCACGAATGTCCAATACTTTGCATTTTTGGCATTATATCTATTTTTCCGCGTTTGATTCCAAGTATACATATATCATTGTAACAATTTGCACTCACCTCTTCGTCTTTCACTCTTCACATAAGAATGGAGGAGACTTCAAGAGACCATAAGTCCCACACTAGGCAATCACAACAAACAATCGATGACATGATCAAAACAATACAGAGCCTTCGCAGTACCGAATCTAATCCTAATACAGGCTCCTGAATACTACACAATGTAAACAAAAGAACAAATGGCATTATTTATTTAAATACTAATATATCACAGTGACTCTGGGAGCATAGGGAAGTGACCGGTAGTCCAGGTCACCACCATGAGTTTTACGGTAACTGCGGTGAAAGAATAGCTCACTACGTCGAGTCTTGACCTCAGGTCAAATGCAGCACGAGTGTGTGTGTGTGTGTGTGTGTGTGTGTGTGTGTGTGTGTGTGTGTGTGTGTGTGTGTGTGTGTGTGTGTGTGTGTGTGTGTGTGTGTGTGTGTGTGTGATTCACCTTGGTCTTTGGATCACGTGTTGGACTCGTGATCGACTGCTATTTCCCTCCCGGAAGAGAACTCAGAGCTCGTATGACCGATCTATGGGTAATGCTATGACTTTAGACGCACACACACACCCAACTCCCCGCCCAAGAGAGTTGGAGTAACGACTCGAAGCGCAGCGATACTGAAATAATTTCAGACCTGGGCAGGATTCGAACCCAGTACCCCCGGTAGCGCCGTACCGACAGTCTGAGACTCTACCAACCGCGCCACCGAGTGTGTGTGTGTGTGTGTGTGTGTGTGTGTGTGTGTGTGTGTGTGTGTGTGTGTGTGTGTGTGTGTGTGTGTGTGTGTGTGTGTGTGTGTGTGTGTGTGTGTGTGTGTGTTTGTGTGTGTCATTCACCACGGTCTTGGACCACGCATTGGACTCGTGATCGACAGTTATTACCCTCCCGCATGAGAGCTCAGATCTCATGTGTGTGTGTGTGTGTGTGTGTGTGTGTGTGTGTGTGTGTGTGTGTGTGTGTGTGTGTGTGTGTGTGTGTGTGTGTGTGTGTGTGTGTGTGTGTGTGTGTGATTCACCATGGTCTTGAATCACCTGTTGGACTCGTGACCGACAGCTATTTCCCTCACGGAAGAAAGCTCATAGCTCATATATGACCGATCTATGACTAATGCTGTAACCTTACACGCGCACACACATCCAACTCCTCGCCCACGAGAGTTGGAGTAACAACTCGCACCGTGCGTGTGTGTGTGATTCATCATGTCCTTGGATCACGTGTTGGACTCGTGGCTGGCAGCTATTTCCCTCCCGGAAGAGAGCTCAGAGCATATGACCGATCTATGAGTAATGTTTTGACATTACATGCACACACACACACACTCCCCTCCCATGAGAGTTGGAGTAACGACTCGCAGCGCATTGATACTGAAATTATTTAATCCCTGGGCGGCATTTGAACCCGGACCGCCAAAGTAGCAGCCAGGAACTCTACCAACTGCGCCACGAGATATGTGTGTGTGTGTGTGTGTGTGTGTGTGTGTGTGTGTGTGTGTGCGCGCGCGCGTGCACCCTACACAAGTGGACGTGCCTAACCGAGAGTACTGTTACAACTCTTGTAGTGTTGAGGTTGTTTGTGGCGGTGATAGGGAGCTTGTAGTGGTTCTTGGGGAGATTTTCATTTAGCGACTCTAGTGCTAGTGCTAGTCGCTCGAAGCAAAAACAGCCCCATAAAAAACAAAAACAAAAAAAAACAGCGGCTTACCGCAACCGACAGGGCCTCACCCAAACAGGGGTTTCTCACTTCCCACGGCGTGGGAGTGGGATGGTGAGTGAGTTAATCCTCTGGAATTGTTGTCGCTAAGCAATTTTATTCAGCTGAGGGGAACCTCGTCGTTCCAAGGACGATTTGGATCCTATTCTGAGCAAAAAAACTTCAATGCATTTTGGATTTGGAAAAGGTCCATTCTGGGCTTAAAATAAAAGTACTCCTTTGGGCTAAAATTGTCTGTCTCTATTGTTTTTCTGCTTTTTTTCAATTGGCTCCTAAAGGCTTCTAAGGGCTTCTCTATTTATTTCGACTTTTCTTTTTTCTAATTTTTCGATGGGCTTTTTCTTTTATATATGTCTTATTTTATTTTCGATCTACTTTTTCTTTTCTATTTTCTTTTTTAGTCCACTGGGGACTTGGTGGACTTTGTTCAACGCCTCCAGGTGTCGACATCACTCCTGGTGCGGTACCAGGCTGGAGGTGTCCTCCACTGAGGGACGACTGGGCTCGGCCTCCACGACTCGCGGCGCCCTCCAGAGTCCTCAGTCGCCCTCGAGGACAGCCTCCAGGACACCGTGTCTTCTTGGAGGCGGGAGGACTGATCTGTTTCTTCGGTCACCGAAGAAGAGACGTCGTCCTCGTCGTCTTCTTCGGTGCCGTGTACCCAGCAGAAGTTCTTTCCTCTACTGCAGAACTTACATGGGGCTAAGAGGCGGATTTGATCCATCCTCGAG